>NW_027526335.1:45851958-45890439 GCF_048455015.1 Haemaphysalis longicornis | reverse complement strand
ACGTGCGCCGAAATCTCGTACACACGGGCGTTTTTGCTTTTCGCCTTCATCAGAAAAGCGGCCGTCGTGGCCGGGAATCGAACCCGCGACCTCGTGCTCAGCAGCGCAACGCCTTAGCCACTGAGCAATCGTGCTTTCGGGAAGTTCCTGCGGCCACGACCTTTGCATGTGTCAGCCGATGACTGTACCCCTGTTGTTATTGTTGGAGACTTCAATGTGAACATATACCAGGCAAGAAATGGTCCACTCAGTTTGTGGTAGCAGAGCTTGACTCGAAGTTCCACACCAATCTAAGTCCCTCAACTGCTCAACAACGGCCGTGTATAGATTTAACCTTGACCGAGCACCTGTCCAAGGCTGTAATCGTATCATTAAGTGTATATCACAGTTATGGCAAAGCTATCGTCACTACCATTACCAAATGATGAAGATAAATACCTGCAGCCTTACCTAACCCTGATGATTGATTGATAGATTTATTGTAGGGTTTAAGGCGCCGATGCAACGCAGGCGATAAGGCGCGCCGTAGTGGAGGACTCCGCATTAATTTTGACCACCTGGAGATCTTTAACGTGCGCCGAAATCTCGTGCACACAAGCGTTTTTTTGCTTTTCGCCTTCATCAGAAAAGCGGCCGTCGTGGCCGGGAATCGAACCCGCGACCTCGTGCTCAGCAGCGCAACGCCTTAGCCACTGAGCCACCGTGGCGAGTGGTCGCGTGTATATTTAACCTTGACCGAGCTCCTGTCCAAGGCTGTAATCGTACCAGTCAGTGTATGTCAGTTATCGCAAAGCTATCCTCACTACCAATACCAAAAGATGAAGATAAATACGTGCGGCTTTGTCTAACCCAGTGTGATGGGGTACAGCTTCGCCGGTAATCCACCTCCGCACAGGGGAACGGCTCCTCGTTATATTTTTTCAAGGGTAACCAGCAGAATACTCGTCGTTAGCGGAAGGAGAGGCACTCACAAGCACACTTAGCCTTTCCTACTCGTCGTATTTTTTCAGGTTGCGCATAGAAAAAGAACATTTCCCAAATAGCCCACCTCGCTACTCTGCTATCAACACCGCTTCGGACGCGCGCCCCCGCGCGCCGAGGAAAGACATAAATCGAGGTCAGGCGCTAATTGCGCGAGACTCGGCCTGCCGCTGGCGCTAAGAGGAATCCGCGCTGTCTGGACGATATGAAAAAGAAGAAAAAGAAAATACCGAGCGCACGAAAAATAGTACCGGCCTGAATGAAGCCGAGCCGGATGGCGGCGTGTGTCCGTTGTACACCGGCGCGTGAGCCGCTGCTTCGTGGAGAATTTCGCCGGAACGCTTGGGAGAACACGTTTTCGGCGAGGCGAAGAAAAACGCTGGCGGGTAAAGTCGTACACACGTGCGTGTAACGCCAAGAAAAAGAAAATCAAGGGAGTGCAGACGTAACCGCAAAAGTATTAAGCTCACTTTGTTGGGCAGCTGATTCCATCACGGAGTATTCGAAATTGTTGCAGCGTAGGTTTTTCTCATAATGAAGAAAAGTACCTGGAGCAATCAGTTGAGTCACGGTAAAGTGAAGTGGCTGAGAATGTTTACGAGGGTATGAAAGAAGGCTCAAATATTCACTTGCACGCATAAGGCGCGTCAGAGGAGCGGGGGATGGCGAAAAAAGTAATGCAAAACTAAAAAATAATGTTTGATAACAAGAACATTCTTGTCAGACGCTACGTTATCGATATAAGCAAGGTCCATGGAGACCTTCCTAATGTGATTTTAGTCCGTCTGACTTAAGACCTCATTGCACCGTAGATATGTTCAAATGAAAGCGTAAGTTGGAGTGCTATTAGCCTTCATTTCTTTTGCTTCGCTGAGGCACAGTGTTCCGACACGTGAGCTGCTGCACTGTCCCAAGCACGCCGAATGGGCCGATTTGTGGAACTACTCGAACCAGAGCGAAACATATATATGCATCTATTCTACCGCATTTTGATCCTAAGAATAGCTTTCGAATTTAAAATATAAAGCTATAAAATTCTCTGGACGCAGCGGAATTAAAATTCACAGCGCTCAGATTCTGTTGCAAGGGTTTAGTCCGAGCGAATCTTTCGGGAATGCGTTCTATGGCGCATCTCTTGTAACCATTTCCGTCCTTCGGCCTGGTAAACTCGGGAAATTCACCAAAGGTTGGTTATAATAAATAAGGCGTTGCCTGACGCGCAATAATAGGCGACTGCTAGGTGTCCAATTGCCGCCAACCGCAGCCTGTCATAAAATTCAATGAAGCATTGCCTTTATACGCGCATAAAATTAGATGTAACTGTATAGTTCGTGCGTTAAGTCACTGGTAGTTACGGAGTGGTAATGGAATCTCCCGCTATCCGCTGCAGGTACAGTCATAGAAAAATGAAAGGAGAACACGAAAATATGAAGTAGAACATACAGATATCGGGTTTTCTTTCCATGCAGGTATAATTGTCGAGCGGCTTTATTAGAGTAGCGAAGTTTGGAAACGTGTCTTTCCAAATATACCACTAGCGGGCTGTTACTTGGTCTCTACTACCCATATACGCTAATTTCGCGTGTTCTGGCTCATAATGTTATGTACACATTACATATATCTAAGACTGTACGTATAAGAAGCCGTAATGGTTCTTCTAGACTGATCTTATCTATTGTTCTCGCAATGATTGCTGTACCATATCCGGATGAAGAAACTTCATGTTCACTGCACTGCGTTCACCTTGAGGCTGTTTTGAAGTTTTTCTAACAGCACAGTTGTTTAAACTTCAGCTTGGTCTGTTGGCGTTCTAAAAAAATACAAAAATACTCCTCTGCGCAAGGCTTCCGGCCCGACCTTCGCCCAGCGTTGTAGGCGGAGCCAAGTCTCACCTAGCTGTGACGTCATCTTGCGCGCCGCCACCGCTTGACCTTCGAGGACATTGCCCAGCGTTCGTGGCGTGATCTCTCGCACGCTCTTCTCCTCGCAAGTTCACTTGCGTTCGCACCTGAAGTGGGGATCACAGACGTCGAGTTCGCGCTACAGACGCCGAGTTAGCGAAACCGGTTGCCGAAGGCTCTAGCGTGTGCTGACGCGGTCCACTTTGGGAAAGATGTGAAAGCCTGCGTTCAAGACGATCCGGGCCTGCCAGTCATGGCGAACTTTGAGCGGCAAGTTGGGAAATCCATGTGAGGTGCAACATCCGGGTCTGCGATGTAGGGAGAGGGGCCGCAAGCTCAAGCCTTGCACCACTACTGCACGCTGCGGCAGTTCTTTTTTTTTTTTTCGCCACAGACCTCAGATAGAAGTTTAATCTCTCCCTTCCCCTTCCCCTTTCTCTCTCTCTCTCTCTCTCTCTCTCTCTCTCTCTCTCTCTCTCTCTCTCTCTCTCTCTCTCTCTCTCTCTCTCTCTCTCTCTCTCTGCGGACTCTACAAAGAAACCCGGCAGTACGTCTGTAACGCTCAGTGTGACCCTTTTGACGCATACGAAACTACCAACAATAACACTGTTTTCATACACGACCACTTATATTGCCCCTAAAAAGACAACTCCCGAGCAATGCATTGGTGTAGAGTAGTTGAACCAACTTCGCAAAGACTCGGTGTGCAGTGCCCCATGGATACACGAAGTTTTATGAAGGCAAGTAACAAAAGGCCTTAGGGCCTTCGTATTGATGCAAGCTAAAGCGGTATTTACAAGGATGTATTTACAGTACTTATTTAGAGGCTAGTTATTACAAAAAACACGGTGGAAGAGAGAACCGCGCAAGCCGGGGAACGACCGCCACGCGCTTCACCGTGACCGTCTTCTTCACCCCATTTCTTGATGATGATGCCGGCGTAGCACACGTAGCACAGTACATATAGCGTTCTCTTATCGGGAATTCAATTAATGCCCCGTAACAATATGATCACGCAAAACCTGTTCTATCGCCCCTGAAAAAGTGCCTTTTTGGCAATGCATGTGACAAATTGTGAAGCGCACTTTAAAGGGGCTAGTTTTTACGGGGATACATTGGTCTTATGTAAGTGTTTATTAGGCCCTAGGGCCTTTTTCCTTCCGCATGAGACTGTTACTATGACATCTGTTAAAATTTCCTCCCAGTGAAGCCTCAGTAAAACTGCGTACGCGTGTCGCCTGCGCACGCGCGTCTTGCAGCTGGCCGCTCCCTCCCGCCCCTACGAGAAAAAGACGTCATAAGCCTCGAAATATATCTGTAGTATATAGTTGCGAAGCTGACTGAGTGTATAACGAGACGGCTTCGCTTATTGGACAATTCCGACTCGGAAGTTTCTGAAAATAATCTTCACGACCCCATATTCAATTTCGAGGAAACTAAGTGCTCCTAATAGGTTATTTGTCCCTTTCTCTATTGAGATCTGCAGTGATCAACAAAGCTTATCCTAGTGTACAAAACTGTGAGCCTTTCTCGAACATACGCAGGCTCACCGACGCACCATACCTTCGGCATGGTGTTATTTAGGCAAAAGTAACATGTCGAACATTTGTATCTTTTCTCAGGCAGCTCGAGGTATGCTTGGGGAAACCAAGTGCTTCCTTCTCCTCTACTACCGGAATAGGCGTCCGGGTAATCGAACTCGGAAATCTTTCCAGTCCCTGCCTAACGGAAATCTGTTTTCGCCACGCACCGAGGAAGCCTGCCCGCTAAAAGCACGCTTCGGAGGCGAAGAAAGGACGGTTGAGCACGGCGCGCACAGATCCGTGTCTCCGGATAGCACGTACACAACGTGGCGCGCTCCGGGAAGGGAAATCAAAAGCAGCCCGTCGGCACGCGAGCATGGCGTGTGCACGCGGGCGTTGTCCAAACAGGAGAGCGCCCTTTTCCCCGAGTTCGCAGCGAACGTGCGGTATCGGATCAAGGCCCCTTGGGGAAGTCGACCCGTGACGAGCACGCGTTGGGCGTCGGCGTGAATGTTTTGTCCCCCGCACTACCCCGAAACTTGATCGCTGTTTTCCTGCGCTCTCGATACACGATATGCAAACGACGGAGCACCTACAACGAAACGCTTTGCTCCTAAGCACGCGTCAATGAGGAAAGGATAAGAGAAAGCGGAAAGACAATGCACTTAAACAGCGCGGGTGCGTTTGGGGGCAAGCGAACTTCAGCGACTTGTACCGATCATGCGTGCATTGCGTGGTTGTAGTAGCGAGCGCACATCCTCACAGCGCTTGCTGGCTTGTTTACTACGTGGTTTTTTTAAAGGCGGTAGGCTTTCTTGGGCTACTTGAACGGGAAAATTTTGGTGTGTCTGTCGGTCTGTCTGCCTGTCACTCGATTCAGCCAGCCGGCCAAAGTGGAACAGATGCTGCGCAATAGTCTTATATACCCACAGCCAAATCTAAACGTCTAAGTCTTGTGTTAATGTTCACAATTGTCAACATTGTTGAACAAGAACAAGACATTACGCAAATATACGACAGAAAATCAATGCATGAGTGATATTTGCAGTGTTCCTTTGTTTAAAGACTTCGGATGCTTGCTTTTTGTGATATCGCATAAAATACTGCATTAACTGCAGAAAACCGTCGCCTACTGCTGCCCGCGCTACCTGGCGAATTCGAAAAAAATCAAATGGCAACAGAAACGAAAGGTTCCACAAGTATATAGGTTCCCCATTCCGCATGGAACGCTCGTGGAGTAGGGCAACGTGGTTCTATAAACGTTGTAGTCGGGTGCCTCGATTCATGCGTGTATTTGCCATATGGCAGCGCTGGCATCGAGGCACTCTACTTGGAGCAGTGGAACGCGGTAAATTTAAATTGATTTGAGCAAGCCTCTAGCGTGTTATCTTGAGAGGAACGAGACGGGAGAAAAACAGCATGAGAGGTGAGCGGGAAGGAGAAGGGGTGCATTTACTTTCCAGGGGCGCCAGTCGACTATCGTCTTGCGTCCACATTTGCCACGAGAGGAGCAGATGCGCGGCCATTTTTTTAGGGACACTTTGTACCGACTTTTTTTTTTTCTAGCAGCATACCCCTTTCGCTCTCCTCTTTTGCTTCGCTGCTTGCCCGAAATTAGCCGCGCTGTTCTCAAGCGTGATCGCACACGGATAAAGCCCGGCCACTAGCTACAGGTGACGTAATTTTTGCAAAAAGCTACCTGAAAGGGTGCTTAATTCCACCCCGACGCCAGGCGCACATGGTACTTTTGATTGATTGATTGTTGGGTTTAACACGCCGACGCTACACAGGCGATGAGGCGCGCCGTACTGGAGGGCTCCGGATTAATTTTGACCGACTGGGGTTCTTTAACGTGCGCCGAAATATCGAACACACGAGCGTTTTTGCTTTTCGCCTCCATCATAAAAGCGGCCGCCGCTCCCGGGTAACGAACCCGCTTCCTCGGGCTCAACAGCACAACGTTATAGCCACTGAGCCACCGCGGCGGATACACGGTACTTTTAAACAGTGAGGCCTTTTCTTTGAAATTATGAGTTTGTTTTATTCGGTGGTCGGAGTAATTGAAAAGGCAGTGCAGTTTTGATTGAGTGCAAAGCACGCCAAAAAAGGTTATCGCACTTTCTTCGCCTCCCTCATCAGAAAGGAAGACTGGATTGCTTCGGCTAGTGGCTTCCAAAGATCTGCACCTCGGATTGTTCCACCGAAATATTCCAACAAAGGTCGAAGGCTAAATTACATTATTAGTACTCTGACCCTCACTTAGATAGATTTATACAGCTTTTAACTACGCTAAGTGCCGTAGATTCCCCCATTGAAAAAGACTTCGAAAGCAACAGTTCAGACCCGCGCTCATCGGGAAAGGCCCTAGATGGGCGCGTCTAAGTGGCTGTGGCTTCACAAACGCCTTTTAAGCCCTGCGCACTGTCCATATTATATCGCTTTAAAACATCCCAGTGCTGCGAGATTTCATAAGAATTGAATTAATTCTGTGGAACGGTGTCTAGAGCGCCAGTTGTGCCTTTAAGTTATACCAGTCACGCCATCATTTGATATTTCGTTTTCTTTACAAACAATTTCAGGAACTCCAAACTGTGAATTGTCAGATAATGCGTATAGGTATTCTTTCCAGCCGCGTTCGTCTATCTGATCCCCTTTAAAGTAGGCTTCACAACTTTTCACAAACGCATTGCTAGGAAGGCATTTTTTCAATGTCGATAAAGCAGTTTTATATTAAAGTACAAGGCCCTAGGGTCTTTTATTAAACACCTCAAGACAACGCATGTCCCTACAAAACGCTGTACACCAAAACGTTTTAAAAGTGGCTTCACTGTTATACACAAACACAGTGCTAAAAAGACACCTTTATGGGGAAATAGAAGCGGTATACATTGTATGAAGGATTAAGGGCCTGTTATAAGGCGTTTTATTCCGAAAATAAAGAGTGATACTAGTGAAAAAGTGTGAAAAGTGAAGAGTGAAGAGTGAAAAAAAAAAAAAAAAGGGCGTCGGGTCCCAATCCCCTCGTCCTTCAGTCCATCTTACAGGAAGGTTTAACTAGTGTGCGAAACTTCCTAAAAGAGTGTGGGATGACGTTATCGTATACAAAAACAGCCGTGTTGCCTTTCACGAGGAAGCAACTAAAAACTTTCATTCTCTCCCTTGAAGGTCAACCTATTAAAACCGTAAAAGAACATCGCTTTCTGGGTGTAACATTAGATCGGCAACTTTCCTGGGCTGCACACATCAAGATGCTTGAAGGAAATGTCAATGCAATTATTAATAGGGTAAGTCTCGTGCCCCGCGCGGGGTACGAGATCTAGCCCCCTCGCGGTGGCTCCTGCCCCGCAGAAGTGACGTCAAACTAAACTAGTCACGTGACTTCCTGTGACGTCATTATTATTTTTTTTTGCACATTTAAAAGCATTGACGGCCAGAGCTCTTCGATGTGTTGCTCCATGTGGGATTCTGGCCTTGGCTCCAACCGCAAGCCTGCGCAACGTTACGTCCTTATCGCCTTGCACAGCGGCTGCCTCGCGGCGCTTTTTTCTTGTTGGGAGGATTGTTTGCAGTTATTTATTGAGTATTTTTCGTGAACTTGCTGCTGCTGTCTTGGTAAGCCTAACGCATCCTATTTTGTGCTATTTTGGCAAGCTGCTTCGCCCCGCTTTTTTCCGTGCTCCTTTTGTTGCCGTTAAATATGTTGCTAGCTTCATATTGTCTTGCAGTTCGCGTGCCATCGGCTTTATGCTCCTGCATTCGTTGTCTACTTGTTCCGATCGCTACTTGCATTCCAAGCCTTGTATTTTGATTCTGGCGTGAAACGTGTTACGTGCGGATCAGTTTTCCAGCGCTTTGCGCCGTGGCTAACGAGGTAGCTGACTTTAATGACGTGATAACGCGAGCAACGCAGTGTCAGCGGCGTCAGTGTGCACGAATCAAGTATCGTCAGGTAGCGCAGGGCATCGTCGAACGCAATCCGTCCTCGCATGTAGCCTGTTCTGCAATTTTTCTCGCGGGGCACTGCAAGAAACGTTACTACCCCGCGAAACGATCCGTGCACGCTGCATGCAGGGAGCTCAGCTCCACTTTCGTGGGTGGTCTGGTAAATGGGAGAGCCCAGCAGCCGCCCGTCCATGGGCAGCATAGGTACTCAGCTATCGCTGAAACCAGCCGCTCACTGGCTGGCTTCCTGTGCAAGGAGGCTCAAGCTCCAAATGTGCAAGTTTGGGAGAAGTCAAGCCGATAAGATCGCCGTTTGTGCCAAGCTTGACACTTGTGTTAAATAGTGCTTTCAAGTTTGGTGTGCTCAAGGTAAACAAGTGGCTCTTGTTGTTCATCTATGTTTTTCGAATTTGTTGCTTCGAATAATAGTATTGTGCTTTCATGATATGCAAGACTTCAAATGAGCTGCGAATTCTAAGCAATCTGTAGGCAGCCATTATTGAATGCACAGGAAACAACGTTTTGTCTACCTTGAAATTTTCTACATAGGGTACGTGGAACTGCCAGCTAGCAAGTTTAATGAAAGGTTGTTATCTGCTCAATTTTAGTAAAGAGGTAGCAAGGGATAGATAGGATAGCCCTCCCTCCTCACCAGCTGATCGTCTGGCAGCGTCTCATAACTTCGTTCACAATTACCGCATGGATTTTATTTCCCTAACCTTTGCCTTACTGCATTCTGCCTTCTTCAACCCGGTTAGTCAACAAACTTCATCCTGCATCTGTTTGGTTGACTGAAAAGCTCTGATAAGATCTCTGCACACACGACAGCACCTGCATGAAATCGGGGTTCTGATTATGTATTTTGGTACGCTAGTTTACTCGTGTTTGGCTTGGAAGTCAACATAACCAACAACAATACTTTCATGCCCACTCAGTTGGATGGCCAGTAATGGTGAGAGCTTCTCTCGAAGGCTTACAGAGGATTCACGAATTCTGATTGACTGTGACATCAATGTACCCATCCGGAGCACCCTGTGGAATTCAACTTGACGTTAATACTTGTGTTGACAGCTGGTAATTGTCTGCTCTGTGTTTGGGGGAGGGGGGTGAACAGTAAAAGTTTCTAATTGCAAGGAGATATTTCATGTTCTTTTGCTTTTTAACTCTGTGCTGTGTAAAAAACTGTTTCGACTATGCTTAGTCGTAAGGGCCATAATGCAGTGTCCCATATTTTGTTTGCAACGATGCATACCCAGCAGAGCCGTACGGGCTCCTTGATCACACTTTACGGGTTCATTGATCACTAGAGTGTGATCAAGGAACTCGTACGGGTTCTGAAATGTCTCTCGTGTTTTTCACCTTGACTTGGTCAGTGACCGCATTTTGTCCTCATCATGATACCTGACCAGATGAACTTTCGTCGAACTCTTGACTACATAGAAAGCACATTCTCTGGTGGTGGTGATTAGCTTGAAAAAAACAGGGCACTGAAACTATTTTTTAAGCTAACAAGCCTAAAAAACAGGTTACGGAGCACATCTACGAGGGAATGGTTCTTGTACAGCTTGGCATTATCCTCTCCCGAGAGTACTTCATACCTTGTGCAGGAACTGGAGCCAAGGACACCTATGTGGACGTGAATGTCTTTATTGGTGTTTGTGAATATTGCAGTACAGCTGAAAGCTGTATGTATCCTGGAAGGCTTCAACAATAAAATGACTCCAGTGAACGTACTTCTGCTTTGGTGTCAATGGGCAGCATGTGAGCATTGATAAGTGCTTCGCTGTTGACATTTTTGTTAGACAAAAACAGGCTTGATCAGGCACTGTAGCAAGTCTTCATGAAAAAACACAGGAAAGAAACTGGACAAAAAAGCTGCGAACACATGGACACTGTTCATCACAGCACCTTTCCTTGTACTTCAGTACTGTTATTGTCGCTGTATTTTTCCCCAAAATATAAACCAACTCTCCCAGATTCACACCTTCAGACAGAAAGCAAACATGGTGTTTGTCAATGACAAGTGATTCTACCAAAATTCCGTGGCTGTGAAAAAAGTCAGTGAGTAGCTCTACTTTCTCTGCACAGTCTGTGGTATGAAGTTCCTTTTCCAAACAAGACGCAAGGGTTTCTTGACACAATACACAGAAAAAATGCCAAATAAGCAAGTTATGCCTTCTAGCACTACACTACAGTCCTGCAGGAAAGCAAAACAACCAAGTGATCTTTTTGCTTGAGTGCAAAGCTCTGCAGAGAAGCCAAGAAAGATTCCTTTTTTGTTGACACCAAAGCGCTGCTGGAAAGCCAAAACGTGTGGCTTCTGTCACTGCTGATTTGCTCTAAGACGGGCATGTGAATGTATTGCAGTAAGGCATTTGTTGTGTACATGTCCTTCATACCTAGATAAATATGAACCAGGCTGGCTGTGTAGCAAAAACGTCAAGTGAGGTAACAACCAAATGTTTTATGTAAAATGTTAGAATACTGTTTGTTATAAATAGCAATTAATGTTTTAATATGGTTGCGACAGTAGTTAAGTGACCTGTTGGAAATCATAGGCTAAAACTACACAGAAGCAATGTTTCATACAGCTGCAATCGTGTGAAATAGCAAAAGAACGGTTTGGGCCCTAAATTCAGCAGGCATGTTCCAGCTGGGAATGTGTTTGTAGAGCACAACAATAATGAAGGTATGGAAAAAAAAGGGTGAGCTGAGTTGAGTTACCCCCAAAGTATTGGTAAACAGTTAGAATGCTTACAAAAATTTATAAATAGTTTGGATACCCTGAAACAATAGGGGAAACTTCACTTGCCCTGGTTTTAAGTTTATTAGTACTGAGCTTAATGTGCCCCACACAACACCATTGAAGAATGTTACGCCTGCATGGACACAGCAGCGGTTAAGGTATAACACAGTTTTATTTGAGCAGAGGTAAATAAGAGAATATTCCATAATCAATCCATTTATACGTAAATTAGAAAAAGTAGGGTTTTTGAAGTGAAGCTCGGAAGCATGCTAAATGAAAGGGACGAATGGCGAGTTGATGTTGTTACTAATCACAAATTTCAACTCAACCACCTTGCCGGAAACAAACCCCTTCCATGGAGGGAGTGTGTGTAATCGCAAGAATTTTTATAGAAAAGTTTGTGAATGCACTGTACACGTAGGCCAGAAGGTATTTTGACACCCCAGCCGAGGACTCCGAGTCATCAGCGCTCTTTTCTGCTGTTTTGATGATCAAGGGCTGTTTGTTCAGGAACCGCCCCCTTTTCTCCCTTTGGCCACCATCTTTCTCATTAACTGCATTCATGTGCTTGCTGTGGGAGCTAGCAAACATGAGGACCACCTATAGGCAGGATTACCTCAGGCTCGCACAATTGCTGGAGAGGCTAAACAATGTTTTCAAGATCCCCAACTGTGAGCTTGCACTTTTTTTTTGGAAAAAAACAAAGACATCTAGATAGGCCTTTGAGAGCTGTCTGAAATCACAAAAGTGAGTATTATGTGCCCAAACTGGCCAGCTAACCTCTCTAGTCGACCCACACGTTGAATGCCTCGCATAAAAATTAAGAGACTCACTGCATTGGCTTATTGCATGGCATTGTGTGGGTGGGCTTCTGGTTACCACCTATGAAGCCTGTTAGTTGTGTTAGTGTCCAGTCCTGCTGTCAAACTTCTTTTGAGACTTGCACTGCCCTGGAGTGCACCACTGTGGATTCCTTGGAATTTATGTTGGCCATGAGAAATCCTAGTAAATCGTTACAAGCCCCTGCAGCTGGCTGGCAAGTGGGCATTTGTTTAGCGACCACTGTTTAGGGGCACAGTAGGCAGGCTGTTACAGAGGCTACAAAGAAAAAATACAAGGTTCGTTCATTAAAAAGACTTCTTTGCCCAAAAAACAAATGACATCATTTTTACTGTAAACTTCAAACAAATAAGATAGTACAGAAAATGTGTAGAGCAGTGGAAGTTCCATACACACTTTCCAGCTCTTTCTCTATGACATCACAGAATCTTGTTTGTGCAATTGACAGCCACCAAGCTACCACCGCAAAAAAAGCATAACTGGGCAATTTCAGTGGGGCCTCCATTCCGTTTGATCGTATCGTTTGAGTGCTAACGTACAGTTAACACACAGATAACTGCATTTACAGTGCATGTCCATATGACGTCACTCGTGCCCATATTACATCAATGCAGTTTGAAATTGGGATGTTTTTCACCATTTCTTTTAGTTAAACTCGCACCATTACAGCCTTGACCTTTGCCTATCAATTACATTTGCAGTGTGCTCGCTGCTCATACCCATGGACACAAACCATCCGCTGAGGCTTTCACGTTCCAGGCACATCTTCAGATTCTCTTTGACGTTGACTATTGAGCCTGCGTAGAACCCATGGGTTTTCATATGCTGGAGACATGATGGTCGGCCAAGTGTATACCCTTCCTGTTACCGTCTGTACAGCTTCTTCTCTGACCCTATCGGCTGGGTGTCCTGAATTAAGTCCCTTTGCATGAGGGGAATCGGTAAAATCTGGCCAACATAGCCACATATACAGAGACGTGAAGGTTATGCCAATGCAGCAGCTATGGCATGAAGCGCCTAGCTAGTGTACCTTTTGGAGGACCCAGTTCCTAATTTGTCGTAGCATCATGTGTGTGCCAATGTGACGAGCTGAATGCATGATGGAAACTACCCAGCCACAATCTAGGCCACGGGATACGAGACTCCCAATGTTCTCACTCTTTCACATCCTTTGTATCGCAGATGTATTTCTGCCACATTTTACTGTAGTGAAGTGGCTCACCACTACAGCTGCAATAATTTCTTGTGAAAAATCTTTTCAAGCGCTGAATACCATGCATTTATGATGCAAGAAGCTCATGATCACCAGACCTTTCCACGCACAGAACGTATTTCGGGTAAACAATTTTAAGCCACAATTCAATCCACTCGAAAATATATACAAAAAACGCGACAAACTGCCGATTTTCGGGTCGTTTTTGCTAATCTTCTTAAATGGGAAACTACTGTGCTGAGTTGTACGCGGTACATGTGTAGGGACACCAATGATTACCTTTTCTAGCTATCCGTGGTTTGCACTTGTAATGCGCACATGCGACCAGTAAAATATCAGTGGCCGCGTCTAGCCTACGTCCTGATCACTGTACGTTCCGCACTGCTGTCATTTTGAAAACATACCGCGATTTCAGGCCACCCATTTAAACATTATGAACTTGCCGTGGTGCAAACTGTCGATAGCAGATGCCGCCGCGCGGACATGCCGCAGCATGCTCACATAATCACGCTCGGACGGTGTCTTTTCTTGCGTGGGACGTGGGTTGTTCGAACGGGGCCACTCGGCTGCACGATGTCGTAGATCTAACGCAGGTACCATCGGCATACAGCAGGCGGTCACAGGTCAGCATTACTCGAGAGCGGATTTCGCTACCGTGTGGAAAGGCTGGCTTGGTCCCCGCATACGGCAACGTTCTCGCACATTCTGACAGTGCTTCTAACTCTATCAACTCGTCTACGTTGTCGACCCAAGAAATTCAGGCATTCAGGGCTTTCGGCACTTTCGGATACGCCATACCGCCAGCAGCGGCAGCATCGGCGGCATCCGCAAGAACGAACAAAAAAAATTCTTTTATAAAACTTCTAGCAAATGAGCGGCTTAAAATGTAAAAAAATGTGCTTTTTGTATTCTACTACGCAATATAAAAACAATTGCTGTTAATATGACGTCACTATGACGTATTTATGACGTCACGCGGGGCAGGAGCCGTTGCGAGGGGGCTAAATCTCGTGCCCCGCGCGGGGTTCCAGACGCTGCCTTATTAATATTCTTCGTAGGCTTACGGGCACATCATGGGGTGGACGTACATCATCACTACTACAGGTTCACTCTGCATTAATTAGGCAAAGAATTGCGTATTCAGCGCCAATTCTGCACGGGCTTTCCAACACCGCTGAAGAAAGACTTCAAAGGTTGCTGGCTAGGAGTTTGCGCGTTTGTTTGGGTGTTCCCAGACCATCGTCAAGTCCTCTGGTAATTGCTGAAGCTCGCCAGCCTCCCTTCCCAGTGATGCGAACTGTAGAAACGTGTCGGCATTTTTTTCGATTATCAACCCAGCATTCCCGCCATCATCTTAAACAAGGTCTTTTAGAAAGGAAAGGTTGTAGGTTGCACAGGACGCTGGAGGCAAATGTAAGCATTTTACCTATGTACGAGGTTTGGCCAGGTGATCCTGTGTATCCGCCATGGCTTCTTCCAAGTCCTGCTATTCAGTTAACTGTGCAGGGTCTATTCCGAAAAGGGGATTTGCCTGCTGTCGCTGCGCAGCAACTGTCTCTTTGTCAAATATATATGCTCTACCCTGGCTTCACACATGTGTACACAGACGGGTCTTGTCTACATACCTCCTCTACATCTGCTTTTGTAATACCGACCCTACACTATGAACACAAAATTAGGCTGTCCCATTACACTTCCTCAACTACGGCAGAACTTTACGCTGTTCTGTTGGCCTTGCGGTTCATCGGCAGTGTGGCAGTTCCACAAAATTGGTTGATTCTTTCTGACTCTCAAGCAGCATTAGCATCTATGAAACATACTAGCAATGCTTTCAACGATTCATTGGTGTATGAAACTTTGAAAGCATTAACGAGAGCCTCTGAGGTGCACCATATTGTGTTTCAATGGATTCCTGGCCACTGCAATATTCCCGGCAATGCAGCGGCAGATGTGGCAGCTCGCCAAGCGCACCAATTTCCAACCTCCGACATATTGCCCCTCTACATTTCGGACTTGCGACATATTTTAACGAGAGCTAGTGACAGCCTTTGCCATGCTACATGGTTTGACGAACGGTCCCAAAGTAGCCTGCTCTTTGAGGTTGATCCCTTACTACGATTCCAAATTCCAACACCTACATCCAGATGCTTAGAGACGCTTATACACCGCTTGCGTATTGGCACTGCTTACACAAAGCACTTTCTCCACAAAATCGGCAAAGTTCAAAGTTCAAGATGTTTATGTGGTCATCCTGATGAAACGATTCATCATGTAATCTTAGAATGTCCCCGACATGACGATGCCAGGAGGAACTTTAAAAGTGTGCTCATGTCCTTAGACAATAGGCCGTTTAACCTCGCCAAAGTTCTCGGACCATGGACAACACCCAGTCAGCGACGGCGTTCTTTTTCTGCTCTTAAACTCTTTCTAGAGACTGCTTTATTAGGACTTTATTAGTAGGAAATGTTCCTCTACCTTTGGTATTATTGCGCTTAGAGTCTCCAACCATGACTGCCCACACTACGTTTTATTGCGTTTCTCGTTGTGCCGTTTTTCCTTCCTCCATTCTGTACTGCACATTGTGACTTCTTTAGTGTGTGATTTGTTTGTAATCTTCTGTGTGCTTTGTGATCTCCTGTTGTGTGTGACGTTTCCCCTAACCACCATCAAGTGTCTACCATAGTTGCTGACTCCTATTAAGCGACACCAGGGACGCATTTGTGTTTGCAGTATATTGTGTCCATTGACTCCATGAATCATTGCAAGAACTCTCCCGCAAGAGCTGCCTTCGCCGAACTGGCCAGTGAGTTTGAGACTCTTGAAATGTCTATTACGAACACTAACTTTCGCGAGAAGGAGTAGCCGGCGCTTCTATAAAGCGTCAACCTCTCCTATTTTTCCATCAGGTATTAAAGAAGAAGAAGAAGAGTGATACTTGACAGGCAAACTTCGCGTGGAGCGGCAACGAACGCTTGCAAATGCTACAACAAAGTATCTCTCAAGCTGATAGAATTGCAACAAAAAAGATTCCAGACTATCTACCCATGTGGTGTCTAAAAGGTTTAACTGTTGTTCTCTTGAAGGAAGGACGGATGTAGAAGGAAGGCAGAAAAGTTGACCTGGCTAGAGCCTAGTTTGCTATCCTGATCGTGGGAAAGGGAAAAAAGGCAAAAAATAGAAAGGAGAGAATGAAGAAAAGTTGGAGCAGACAGGTATGCCCAGCGCTGAAGCACTAAACGTTCAAGTTCAGGGATTGCTACTGAAGGCTGTCAGACTATAGTGTGGAGTTCAAGTTCGTCGCCCGTAGAAAGCTTAAGAGTTCCTTAGTCGCCTTCTGAGGGGACGACAGAGAACGCCAGTGACACAGAATCTTCACCTTCGAAAATGGCCGCTGAGAGTGCAGGTTCTCCAGTGCCTATGACAGCTTCTTTCTTTCAGGCGAGTAGCGTGGGCACTAGCATAAAACGTGGCGTATCGTCTCCGGCGTGCCGCACGTTTCGCACTCCTCCCTTGCTGCCATTCCTATTAAATATGAGTAGGCATTTGTGAATGCCACTCCCAGCCAGAGACGGCAAAGAAGAGTTGCGTCAGACGTTGGGAGGCTTAGTGGAAAGGGACGTGGCAGGTGCGGAGCAAGGGCACCAATGCGTGCACATGTGAATTCTTGTGTAGACCTTGGCTCATGCACAAAATACATAGGGTGGGTATAGCGGACTTTTCCCCTTAAGCATAGTAAGATACTCTCATAGACCGTATCAGAAAACCTCTCCGTCGGTCTCGTTATCTGCCGACGGTACTTTCCAAGTGGAGACAACCAGCAGTGTGCATGGGTATTGATTGGTCTAGTCATTCCATCCCTATCGAGCTCTTAAAATGAAACGTGTAAAAATACTTTCAACTTCAGTTATATCCTGGCGCAAAGCCTACTTTCCACTGCCGGGTCATATAGATACATCAAATACGCATTTTCTAATTTTCGTGAATTTTCCCGATTTCTAGGCGAAGTCTTGCCTGTTCACCGCTGAAATTCTTTGAAATGAGTAGCATTCCTACGTGAGCTCAACGATAAGACTCGTCTGTTTCTCTGCAACGCTTGATGTGTCACACTTATCCGCATAAAATATTCCATTACCTACGACCTTCGTGGTTGTTGTAAACAATACCGCTTATACTGGCTCTAAAAAGATCTTCCACCAATGCATTTGTGTAAAAGGGTGAGGCTGACTTTAAGGAGGCTTCCAGTAAAGCTTGTCCTAGGGATACAAGGGGTCGTCTGGAGGTATTTAATAAGAGGCCCTATTCCCATTCCATTTGGTATCAGACTGTATAGGTTGTAGTATTCACTGGCGTGGCGCGCATGCCGACAACCATGTGTGTCGCCTTAGCAACGGGACGCGAAGGCTCGGGTATGGCGGCGCACGCATGCGGCCGTCGTATCGAGATAAAAAAAGCATTACGTAGACGTTAATTGCGGTTTCGCGCAACGTCCTACAGCCTAAATGTCGCAAGACACGACTGAAGTCGTCGGCACAGGTCAGCTAATTGCCAGCTGCTATGTTTTGATATCGGTCACTGATTGCTCACCAGTCGGCGAGTGCTATCTCTTTTGGTCGCTTGCCGATAGATGCCTCTAGTGTCCGAGCTAGCAACGCACGCAGCAACGTTAGCACGCACTGCTACGCCGCTACCGTATCCCAACCTATGTGCGCGTGAGCATTCACAATTTCTTGGGAAGCATTGTTTGGCTTTTGTGCTGAACGACTCTGCCGTGGGCAAGGAGCGGGCGCACATGTGTTGATTTCCATGTTCGCATGTGTTCCATGTTCCATGTGTTGATTCCATGTTTCCATGTTCGCGCTGCGAACATGAAACAACCGCGGCTCCATTCTCCAGTCTCCAGTTGTGATGCGGAGTTCTCCAGGGCAAGTAGAGCATCCCCACACAATGCCACTGCTATTATTCATATCTGTTCACTTTGACGCAACGGCCGAGAGTCAGGTGGTAACTGCGCAGACGACGGACGCCGGGGCCCGTTTTTTGTTTCTGTGAGAAGCGTACGCATGCGCAGACACGATTGGCACGATCATGGCGGCTTTTAATATTGCCGAGAGACGAAATCGGCCGCTAAACTTCTATGTGAATACCAGCTATATTTCTCATGGAGAACGTGCTCTCTGCAATGCGGTTATGTGTATTGGGGAAGACAACTTTGGGGTTTCGGTGTAAAATAGAGTGGTTTAAACAGGGTTTGTAGTTGGGCAAGTTGGTACATCTTGGACCGAAGCAGCGCGAAACACGGGACAAAGTGAAAGACAAACGTACACAAGCGCTTTTGTACGCCTCTCTTTCACGTTGTCCCGTGTTTCGCGCTGCTTGGGTCGAAGATGGTTTAAGCATTTTTCCAACAACTCCAATTTGGGAGTTTCTGCACTTTTTGTCATTGCTCTGCCAGACGTTTTCTAGCAAATCGTAAACGTGCAGACGGTGGTTGGTTATCAGGTAATTTTACCGCCTTTCTCTGCAGCCCTTCTAAACGCACGGCCGGCTCGATCAAACGAACACGAGAAGCCGACGTTCGCTTTCTGCACTGAATCCGAAGACGGTGCAAGCTGCGTGACGAGTTCTGTTCCAAACTCGTCTCTTTCGCGTTCTTTAAACAGATGTCTAGACGCCGTTTCGCTCTGACGCAACCGAAGGCGACTCGGTTTAGAAAGCGGAGCGTTGCAGAAAAGCAAAGCCACAGAGAAAAGGACACGCGCTCAACAAAGCGCGATTCCCGTCTCCTCAAGATCGGCGGCCGAGCCAAGCCAAGCCAAGTCGAAAACAAGTGCAGTTGCGTGAGGCGGGCGGTGAAAGCGTCCGCAGCATCGCGTTCCACGCAATTCTAAAACGTTCCCGCCGCCCACTTCTCTTCGGAGGCAACTTCGGACACGGCGCTCGGCGCACAGTCGTCCTGACAGCGCAGCAAATCGGTGGGCGAAGAGAAAGGGACAGCGCGGGCTCCGGCGTCACCTCGCAGTCGCGCGGACGGAGAAGCAACGCTCGTCGGCGTCCTATTTAACGCAGACCACTCCGGCCGGTGCACCGGAGAGGAGCTGCGCCCCGTTTCCAGCGCGCTTGTGAGCGGGCGCACTACGCGGCGTTGACTCGTACATGGTTAGCGCTTGGCGCAGCCGCGGACCAGACTTGGCCCGCCGTATATTCATTCCCTCGGGGATTTTTACTTGCGCGGGCAGCGGCGTAGATCAAAAGACGTCGCCTCTGGCGCCCATGGAATGGTTGTTGCCGCGGTGCTGTCACGAATCGCTGCGCGAACCGGTCGACGGAGAGCGTATTAGTGGAACCTCCGCCACGCGCCGTCAGACGCGTCCCATCGGTGGCCGCGTGGATGGAAGATAAAGATACGGATCGACGGCAGAAGCGGCGCGCGGTGAAAACTGGAAGAAAGTGGGTGTGGTGATTGGCCTCGGGATGGATGCCGAACCATCTGCCGTGGGCCGATGTCCGCGCGCTTTGCGCTCCATTTTCTCCTTCGGGGTACTTGTTTTTTGAGCTGGTATACACTGAAATAATTCGGGACGCGATAAGGACTTCGGGTAAGAGAAAAAAAAAGTGTCTGAAGCAGTGCTTTTTAATCGTTTCGAATGACTGTTCAGGCGACCACAAATGCTGGAAAAGATGAGGTGGAGATCTGGGAATCGTGGACGTGCCCGCTTGTTTCATAAGTGCTACAGCTATAACTGTAAAGGTCACTTGGTCGAGGTTGGCGCTGCCAGGTCCGTCCCACTAGAGTGAACTAGAAGAATCCCACCATGCTCCAACGCGTTCGACGCGCCCTGCCGCACCGCACCGTCCTTGAGCGACGATTTCCTACGGGATGGAGGGACCAGATAAGTAAATTCTGGGCAAAGAATGGATTCTAGCGGCACGGGACATGAGCGGTTGGAGGTCGACGGGAGCGGCCTTCGTCCTGCAGTCGAGCTAGTGAACTGTCATCGTCGATGTTGATTATTAGGATGACGAAACTGCGAGCCAGCTGCAATCAGCAGGAGGTCCACAGAGCGCTGTGTCACTGCTTGAATCAGCCGCTGATAGCAGTGGCTGCTGATCAGCCGCTGTGTGACGACGTCGGTGCGGAATGCAGCATGCCGCATCTCTCTTAGGCACACGTCAGCACTACGCTGGACTACGAAGTAACTTGAAGGACAGCCGGACGACGGAAATCTCGTCCCATGCGTCGAACTAAAAAACATGGCGCCGTTTTTGGCGGGAGCTCTTTCTTTAAATATTAGCCAAATAACGGAATGCGTGCGTGCTCTTGCCTAACCAGGCCCGGGTGTGCTATGAATAGTTGCGGCCTCCCTTCGTTTTTCCAACCACGCACGCATAACAGATGGGAAACGACAGGGAACTGCGTGGGGCCTCGGGAGCCTCCGCTCGTGCAGCCAGCCGAACGAAGACCAAGCGATGCGTGCACGAGCGCCACGCCTCCCACGAGCGGCTCCGCGCGAAGAAGGGAAAGAATAAGCCGCAGAATTCGTGTACGCGCCGAGCGTTCTCACCCTAGATTGCGGCTCGTGCCGCGCGGAGAACAGAAAACGTGCTGAGACGCGCGGGCGAGCAACTGCGCAGTAAGCACGTATGAGCATGCATGACCCACCTCAACAAGCTTCCCCCCTCGTGGGAGCCGTTCTGTGTTTGCTTAAAGGAAGGTGCACGGGAAACAGATTTTTATACTCTCTAAATCGGTGGCTCTCAGCCATGAATACGTCGGGGATCTCTTCTGGTCCTGCGAAAATAACAAGGAGGCCAACGGGGCAGACAGGCGGTGATATTGACGCTGGACATATTTATCGTCCTGACTTTTGGGGTGAAGCTTTATATCTCCGATATCTCTCAATTCCTCAAGTAACGCTGACAAGTTGTAAAATAGATTAAAGCCCTTCCACTCAATGGGAAAGCTGTTGGAAGTGCAGAGCAGTGATTCGCAATAATGGACTGTAGCGCCGTTATCCTCTCACTGCTACCACCCAATGCAATTCAAATTTCCCACCTTCGCAGTGCTCGCGCGCCCCCTGCCTGAAACTGCGCCAGCGGGAGTTCTGTCCTTTTTGTGCTGGCTTTTCCTCCCGCACGTGCCGGCGTTGCACTGCCACTTTTTTTCGCTTACTATCGTAAAAACCAACCTAACGAGCGTTTTTAACTAAATTAACGCGTTCACTGCCGGTTACTTACTTAACTTTTGCCTCAAATGTACCTACAGATTTCTTTGCGCTAAACAACGTGGATATGTGTGACAAGCGCCAGCGGCTCACGAATTTCTAACGCTTACGACTATATAAACCACTTGGCTTTCGAGGCCTCTGGGTTATTTCGCGACGATGGAACGCCGTATTGGGGCCAGCGAGTGAGCTAAGACGACAAGGCGAGCCTCTAAAGTGCTCTCCACTTAAAATTCAGTGCACCTAAAAAAGAGACAGTACATCTATCAGTACAGCTGTCAAGTAAAAGTGATCCCGCGCAACACATCTGATGTTTTGCTTTCCCAGGAATCCTCGGGACAGTCAGATAAAGTTTACGTCCATTGTTATTGTCGTTGTAATTAGCTGCACTTTTTACACCAAGAGCTGTACGTGGGAGGGTACCATGGTGCGGCGCTGTAGCTCTTCTCTGTCCGCTTTAAAAGTTCCTGGCAAGAGTGCTTCACTGCAAGCATACTCAATGTGAGAGAAAGCCAACCTCAAAAAGGGGTACATTCGCAAATGCACCTTCGCAAATCTACATTCGCAAATGTACATTCGTACATTCGCAAATAGAACGCGCTATCACGCCTGCAGAAGTAAGCTATAGAACGGTAAGCTGTTTGACTTTAGGCATGCATAATAAAACAACTAGCGAAACAGTGCAAGGAGATATAGGGTCGGAGTTGTTTGAAGTTCGAGAAGCTCAGTGTAAAATACGTTTGAGGATTGTACAATGGATGCACGTAAGTGGGCAGCTTAAATCTTTACTTTCCTCTACAAGAAAAGCATGGACACATGATGAAATATGTGAAGAACAGTGGAAAAGCCAAGAAAAATTAGATACCCCCCTGCAAAAAAAAATAGGCAAGGAGGGCAGAAAAGGATAAGTGATAGGATAAGGATAGGATAAGGATAAGGATAAGGATAGAAATTTAAGCCGTTTCACTTAACGTGAAAGCTGTCGGAAGTGCAGAACAGTGATTCGCCATAATGGGCTGTGGCGCCGTTATCAGCTCTCTGCTACCACCCATCACGCTCTTCGCCGCCCTGTCTCACTCCTCTCTAAATGAATGGAACGGAGGTTCGTCCAATGCAATTCAAATTTCCAGCCTTCGCAGTGCTCGCGCTCCCCTGCCTGAAACAGCGCCAGCGGAAGTTCTGTTCTTCCTGTGCTTGCTTTTCATCCCGCACGTGCCGGCGCCGCTGGAGCCTTACGGCGCAGTTTGGAACGCCCCCTTTTTTTCTTGCACTGCCACTTTTTGTCGCTTACTATCGTAAAAACCCAACGAGAGTTCCTAACTAAATGGATGCGGGCGCTGCCGTTTAATTACGTATATTTTGCCTCATATGTACCTACAGTTTTCTTTGCGCTAAACAACGGGGAGATGTATGACAGCACCAGCGGTTCACGAGTTTTGAAAGGTTATGACTATATAAACCGCTTGGTTTTCTAAGCCTCTGTGGGACGCCGCAACGATGGTACGCCGGGCTCTACTTGGGTCTGTTATCTCACTACGACGTATGATTCCGGCAGCCGAGCGTTATGCGTTACGCGTTACAGCGAGCTACGACGACAAGGTGAGCTCCTAAAGCGCTCTGCAAATCTCATTAGAGATGTATAGCACAGATAGAGATGTATAGCACAGAAAGAAAGATATAACCTCAAGGGAAGTGCATTGCTTTTCGAGGGTAGAGCAGGTTGCTTGAAAAAGATGAGCTTTTTGGGGAACCATGCCCAAAATGATTGGGCATGCGTGACCTGTGAAAAGGGAAAAGAAACTATCCGGGCACATTGCGTTGGAATGTGATTGTATTAAGCGCAATTCGTGTGAAGGAAATATCTGTCTTTCCGACGACCTATGGTTTAAATGCGGTACATAGACCGTAAGCTACAAGGCTGCAGAGTTGAATAAAAAAAAAGATTTGAACGCTCGTGGAGGAAGAGCAGAGGAGGGAGAATACACATCGTAGCACAGATACCATCTGTTGCGGACAAACTTGAGCTTGCCTCAAATATCCGTACTAAAATTCGGAAAGTAGGACAGCATGGATACATTAGCTTCGTTGGTAAAATTGCACACCTCGTCACCCCATACAGAGGGAATGCCGTTAGCAATCAATTATTAATCTATGCGGAGAAGCCAGAATTTATGTATATTCGCTTTTAGTTATCTTGAAGCGACGGCTAGGGTGAAAGGCCAGCGCCCACCCGATACTAGCTAAAAAGCCACATCGTCATCATTGTCGTCGTCGTCGATGATGATGATTAGAACGAGACGAGGGCGTCTACTGACGCCATTTGAGTACAGTTTATCTACATAATAGAGAATCAGAAAATGGGTACATAAGGATTGTACTCGTGGCCCCTCTGCATGCTGACCGGTACTTTATCTGGAAACAAATATTGACGTCGCTCTGTCATCTTTACAAAGAAAAAAAGAACAAAAAACTGAGCAACCTTCACCATACGAAGGGCTGTGTTTGTAGATGTGTTACAACTCTGCATGCCCAGTTCAAAGCACGCAAAAGTTGTGCTGAAGAAATCTTTTGAACTTTCAAGTGGCCTGAAGGCATCTTCGATAGTGACAAGATTATATGTTGACTCAACTAAACTGTTGTGATGACAACAAACAAAACAACTTTAAACAAGACGCCCAACAAAATAATGCACTACTCTGACTGATTTTTTACGCTTTTTACGGACCAGGATTTACAATTCGGGCTGTTTTGTATGAGGGTGTTCGAAAGCCATAACTGCGCTACAGCCAGGATCGATTTGTGGAGACCTTGTTCCTTATTGCGCTCGTCTGTGGTGGCGGAGCATCATCCCTTCGGTTGTGCGAGTGCATCCCTCGTAAAATGTCAAAAGGGGCTTTTACGTATGCCGCATCACGCCATATAACTCCCGTCTTCTTGCTTCTAAAAAGCGTTCGCATTTTAGCGACAAAGGAGATAAGCTCTTCAAAGAAAATAACCTTGAAGAATATACCACACGGGCACTGCACTAGAGCGTTTGGGACCCAAAGCAAAGGTGAAAAAAAATTGCGTAAGGAGAACGCGTTTCTTGCAAGGAGGAAGCGGCAACAAAAGCAACGTTTCTTGTGCCGACAGCTACGCTAAACAAAAGAACTGGGACATCGCGAAACAGAGGGAAGTAGGAGGACAAGGAAATGGAGTCTGTGACGTCAACAACGCCCCATATTGCATAAGGAGGAGGCTAGGCAGCGATGAACTTTCAACGCGTGTGAATGCGTGCTTTGCTGTAAGGGGAACCGATAAGTTATTACTCGCAGCGAATAGCGCAATTGAGCAAATATATTGCTTTGCATCCCTGTGGCCAGCCCTCGAAGGGATCTGATTTCCCCTCCCTGAAATTCTTCTCATGTTATCGTTCACCGTGTCTGTCCCAAAAGCCCTCCCGTGTCACCGATAAATGAACCCCTCTGGTGATTTTTAGAGTGAGAGCTCTATTACACTACATCTTTCAAGGTCATTCATCGAGGCGCATTGACCTTGAGACGCTGGCGCGTAAGGCGCCTTTCTTTGCTAGGAGCTTCGCCGCTGTGACCCACGTTGCAGGCGAGGGCGAAGCGGTTTCTTCACCTGTGCCTTATCGCCCAACAAATGGAGGCTGGGCCAGGGAAAGAGTGAAAGCGCTATCGAAAGTGTTGCAGGGTCCATTTAACAAGTGATGCTGCACTCACTGAGTTTCCAGAAACGAAGACTAGAGAAACGCAGGATGCACGCACCCGAAAACGCTGCTTGCTCGATTCTGCAGTCTCGCCAACGGCGGTGCACAAGCTGGGCAGCCTGCGCGCGCCCTACACCGCAAGCGAAACGATGAGTCTAATCATTTAGCAGATATAGCTAGATGACACAGGCTGCGAACTCTCAAGCAAAGGCAAACTTTCGCGAAACACTGTGTACATCATAGAGTTTCTGGTTTACATAGCCTTTGCTTTCGCTCGTGATTATTAGGTTTAGAGGTGTTAAACCTGAGTCATTTTTAAAGCGAAGCTTTAGTGTCCTCAATGATGCCATTGTACGCCAATACGCCCCGCAGGAAAGCCAGTTTTCTCTCACGATGATGATGAATAATCGTGGGTGAAATGAAAGAGAACAACGTTTCCCGTGGCCGGAATCGAACCTGCATCCCTGGCGTTATGAAGCCGGTGTCTATCCGATCGCTTCATTTCGACATGGTCGAAGCGAACGATAAGGAGCAGGTGCCGATTCGCGCCGTACACCCCAAACCCAGACGCTGGCTTGCGGAGTGCGCTCCCGAGAGTTGCTGTTGAGTAACCTAGAAAAAATGATTGCGTACCTCCAGAGGGGCACATACTCGCAATGTGGGACTGGCCAACCAAATAATATGTCACGAGAAATCTTAGCGTTCAACCAACGTCGTCGTTAGACGGAGGTGTGCATGATTTTTTTCCTCTACTCCCGAGATAAATAAAAGATGGCTTCCTCACGAAGCAGCTGTGTCTTACAGAAAAGAATGCTGTAAAAATTGTCGGGAGGGTGGGGAGGGGAGGTAGACGTGCGACTCAGCTAGTTGAGTGTGACGTCATGGGTAAGAAAGAAGCTCAGCGAGAACAGAAGTCGGTCCAGAGGCGGAAAGATGTAAAAGATATCCCCAGCGCCAAAGGAAAATCTTGCCGCCGCAGCCTGACGGCGGCGCATGCCGCCAAACTCCCTACATCACGGTACTCAACGTCATGAGTCTCATACGAGGAAATTGTCAATGGATTGCATCGTGTGATGAATTCTTCCTACGTAACCGTGTCCTACCGCTCCTGGCGGTAGAAAGGAAGATGCCGCCGCCGTTCATTGTCCCTTCTGCAAACGTTAATGGCCATTGCCCCGTTCCCCCGTTCTCTGTTAGACGAATGCACTCTTTCGCAAGGCATCGCATCTGGATAGCTACGGATACGAAGCAAACCGTATACTACTTGGTATCATTATTCATTACAATGTTCCGGGTATATGCCCTGGCATCGCCGCCATGTTAAAAACAACCTCCAGTGAGCCTCACACGTGTGCAAGCATTATTATATATAACGAGGGTTTACTGTTTTTGACTTTTTTTTTAAGCGAAGAATTCTACCTCTACCCCCAAGGGTTCTGTCGCGACCATTGGTGTCAACAGGAAACTCCCGCGAACAAATAAAAGAAGTTGCTGGCACCGCCAGGATTCGAACCTGGAACGAATATAGAAGCGGAGCGAGAGCTCGTCTTACCAATTGAGCTACGAGGTCATGCGGAGACAGGGGCGACAGATGGTGCACTCATCGAGCACAGCTGTGGGTTCTCGCTGTATTCCACGTGATAGTGCCACGTGACCTCTCGCGCCGCTGTGCGCTCCGCCCACGGCACGTGTAGCGTAGCAGTCGTGCATGCGTTAGGAGTTAGTAAAAATTAAAGGAGGCTCACACCAACGGATGGCATCGCACCTCTCCTCCGTCTCTGCCGCCTATCTTGTCGCCTCCGTCGGCGGCGGCAGAAACGGAGAAGTGAGATCGCCTAACACCGGGGTTGAGCTTCCTTTAATTTCATAAAAAACGAGCTTCCCCTCATGTGGTTTACCAACACAACTCGGCCCTCCACCATTCATGAAACATGCATTGATTTAACCTTAGCAGAGAACATCTCTTGGAAGTAATAAAGGGTGTGGTTAAGTGCTTTTAATTGTCTCTGGTTCCACTCTTTATGCGAATTCAAGTGACGTCGCATGGGTGATAATTGTGGGTGTCGCTTACAGCTCCGCTTTCCAACCACCTTCACAGGGTAGATTGGCCGGCATTTTTTTTTTTTTCACTGCGCTCTTTTCTACAGTTCCCGGAGAGCCCTTCAATGGGCGCACAGGTTTTTGTATTTGCCACCATGTTTTGAAGAACCTCGGAGGAAGGTGCAATTAGGCGTTCACTTTCGTGTCTGACTAACACAATGACGGTGTCACCGGGCTGCGGCTCTGGCCGGGGAGATAGTTACTGGGTTTCGTGGAATGCCATCCGACTGGTCTGCCAGGCGGTGAACAGAAACAAAGTGGCCGAAAAAGGACGAGAAGACGAGCAGCTGAGGAACGAGGGATTAAGAAAGCCCGTCCGTGAACGGGAGAGGAGGAGGAGGAGGCGGCGCGCTCAGCAGGAAGAAGTGTGTCAAGATCGTCGTCGTCTCGTCTGGCGCCGTTTTTTTCCTGCTCGTGCGGAGGGCGCGCGTAACCAGCGGGCCCAACGACGAGGAGCGCCCATGCCAGCACCCCCAGGGGCGGGGTTCTTTGCCGCTGAGGAATCTCGGTCACTATCCGAGCCAATATTGGCATGCCTGAGCGGGCGATGGTCCCCGCCGGCCCAGCAGCCACCATGCCGGTAGCGCCCGCCTTATATCCGTGTACACTGTCGTCTCGCGATTCGTGCATCGTTGCCTCCTCCAGAGTTGCAAAGGGACAAGTGTGGAGTGTTTGAATCGCTGCATCTGCAGGTGTAAAGCGAGCTTGCCGTTTACGCAGGGGTCACGGGAAAGAAAGAAGTTTCCTTCGGCACCTTAACGGATTGTCACCCACGTACGCGGTGGGGACGGTCGAGGTCACTCACACCGAATAATTCCTTTCCTGTCGCAGATGATGTACCAAGCTTATGCGGCTCAGACGGATGGTCTCACCGCCACGATCAGCCGTTGTCCCGTGCTTTGAAGGAGAATATAAATTAGGGTGACAGTCAGGAGGATAGAATACGCCGACTGCATCCCTAGGTTGTTGCAAAAACGCCCGTGTGTACGAGATTTCGGCGCACGTTAAGGATCCCTAGGTGGTCAAAATTAATCCGGAGCCCTCCAGTACGGCGCGCCTCATCGCCTGCGTTGCGTCGGCGCGTTAGACCTTACAATCTCAACCTCTAGGTTGTTGATTTTTACTGTGGGATACATTTTTGTTGGTGGTTTTTACGTCGCTTTTTGTTTCTTATATTGTGCACCCTGTCACTTTTTTCTGGAACCCCCCTCCCCCCGGAGTGAAGTCCACATTCCTTATATAGGGTATTTTTCATGACGTTGTTTAAAACTTGCCCACAGCGCTTGTGTCGTGTTTTCTTCCTTTGGTATCCATCTACGTGTGCGTGCGCGCGTGCGCGTGTTTCAAGGTATCAAACATAAAAGATTGGCCGCGTATCTGCGCGCTTCGCTGCAGACGTGGTCGAAAGAGGATAGTCCTCTGCTGCCCTGCCACGTAACTGCCTCTCCTTTCGCCCACGCCAAGCGGGGCAGGAGGAGGAGGAGGAAGAAAACATTTACTGTGATTAGATAAGAACGACGTGAGTGTAGTCCTCAGTCCAGGACCCCAGAAGAGCTTGCTAACGTCTTCGCCCTCTCGACGAGCCGAAGCTGCCGATAACGGTCACAGCTGGCCAGCTCTCGCTCCCACTGCTCTAATGCTGGATTCAGTACGGTTTCGATGTTATTACTCTGCTGGCAAGCCGTGTGAAATAAACTCGAGGACTCTCCAGTTAGGGCAAGTGGATGTATACATTGCGGGGCATATAACGTGAAATCCTCTAGGGTGAGGAAAAGTATTGGTCTGTAGCTGCACAAGTGTGACTTCTTGTTCTTTTGTGAGGGATTTATGTCCTGGTGGGTACATCTGTCGTAAAAGAACTCAGTGCTGAGTGATGGAGTGAAAAATATGCTACCATAAACATCATTATCATTGACACCATCGTCATCGTCATTTATTTTCCCTGAGTACTTATGCAAACGCTGTGCAGTTGTGTTACAGATGGGTATATTAAATAAATAATCACAATCAACATATCGACTCAAAACAAGTCAAACCCAACCCAATCTTCATTCAACAGCACAGGAGAGCACATTTAAAAAGTCAGTTAGCGTCTTGACGGCTATTCCCCCCCACCCTCCCCCCCCCAAGCCAACGTTAACGCGCACAATTATCTACAGTTTAAGTTATCCGTGAAAAAAAGTGTAGCGCAAGCTCTACAATTATGTCAAAAAAGAGAAAAGAGGGAAATTTACAAGAGCAGCACACACATCATGCCTGCCAGCCGCGAACTGAGATGCCAGAGAGAGAGAGAGAGAGAGAGAGAGAGAGAGAGAGACTTTTATTAAAGAGGGAAATGCAGAGACGTTTGACGACATGCGTTCGCCGCCATGCTACTCTGCAGGAAGGGGTATGGGAAAAGATAGTAAATTAGTAAAGAGGAAGAGTAGTAGACGATAGGAGAAAAAAAAGACCTGGCGTCCTGTGTACGAGCATTACATATAACTTGATCTTTGATCTGTCCGCAGTAAGGGGACTACAGCTATTATGTCGGAACGACGCCGATATGTTCAGGTAGTCAAACCAATGCGTTCAGAACTTTCCGCTGAGAGGAGAGATTGTGCCTTGGTCCAGGGTTCAGGCATTCCATCCTCTGCAGGCATTCCAACTTCTGCCATTCATGCCGGCACAACAAGTAACTGACAAATTAAAAGAGTGACATTCTGCGCGTTAAAATGCACGTGTGAGATCACTGTAATAAATTTGTAATGTTCTGGTTTAATATTTGAGGAATTTGATTATGAACCATGTTCGTCACATTAGTACGCGCCACAGTACGCCACGGTACGCACCACAGCTCATTTGTTTTAATTTTATAAATATTTGTTCGTATTGACAGTTTTGCCATTATATTAAAGAAATTATTTCCTCTCCAGCGGTACGCATGATAAGGATTTGTCCCTATTTCGCAATATACAGACGCGCTATTATATCTGTGCTGACAACATTTTAGAGCGTCAGTGATGATGGGATTGGGGCAAGCGGCCTCCCAAAGCCGCTCGGGGATCCACAATTTCCTAGGAAATCTGAGGTGGTTAGATGTTATTACTCTAAGTATTGCTCATACTGGCCAGATATAAGCAGGTTAGTATCACGGTAGAACGGGCCCGATACAAAGGGCAAAGCCAATGTTAATCGCCTTTTCGTGGGTACCGCCGGCATCGATGCGCTTCAAGGCCGCATATATTCGAGGGGAGGCCAGCCCGACAGGTGCTTCATACGAAGGCCTTTCAACAAAGCACGAGACGTCGAAACGACTCTCTTTCCAGGAGCCGGTCATCTATTAAGGCGACAAATTTAGTCTACTAGTGACCAGCGCCCCCGGCATTTGAAGCGAATAGCGCCTGATCCTTGAGCCTTTAACCTTCTGCAAATAAACAAAACTTTGCCGCAGCGTCTGGGGTTCAGCAGAAATATACAGGTGCCCTTTGACTGAGGCAGCCGTCGTATACCTATCGGTATACGTGGGGGATCCTCTCGCGCTGTTTCGCTCCTGTTTCGACCCTCCCACGATAAAGGCAACGGAGGTTTGCTTTATGCGATCCAATTCTTCCGCGTTCGCACTGCTCAGGTGTCAGTGGGAACTTTTGTTTTGTTAGTGCTTGGCGCAGCTAGAGCAGCACTTTTGCTTTAATCTTCGAATTTATATTGCCTCTCTTCGACACAGTTTCTAACAATCGGTTTTTTTTTTATTTGGTGTCATGAAGAACAATCCAACGCTTATCTCTAATTAAAAGAACACTGGTACTCATGGTCATGTACTTCTGCTTCCCCTCAAAACTGCCTCAAGCTTTTTTCGCCCTGAATAATGTAAACATGTGTCAGCCAACCTGCCTATATAGGATTATGCCTATATATACTTCGGGGTTAGGTGTTCTTTGAAGCGTTTTATGGTCAGGCAACTGAATCGAAAGACGGGCGCACGGACGGACAGACAGACAGACAGACAGACAGACAGACAGACAGACAGACAGACAGACAGACAGACAGACAGACCAAAATTTTTGCATTTAAGCAATCCAAGAAAGAGTATACCCTTTCTTTCTTGTGTAACGAGCACTTCATGATATCGCGACGAACAGGGATGGGTGCACGCTCAACTATACGAAATGTCGCGTGGCCATGCCGAGATGACCGCGGCGAGAGCGAAACGGCGTAGGCAGGCCGGGTTGCCGAAACACCTGCTGCATCCGCCACTTGCTTGAGATGTCGTTTGGAATTATAGAGCCTACGACTTCGTACATAGCGGCGTCATGCGATAGCCAGTGAGACGGCAATTGTCTGATCAATCAATTACCCGTGCACCTTGTCGGAGAAGTGGCCAAGGTCGTTTATTAAAAGCCATCCCAACGTCTCGGGGTCATTTACGCCCACGGCCTCCGACTTGCAAGGGCAAGAAACAAGTAAAAGAAAAAAGAAGCCACCTTAAATAACTGCTACTTGTAGACGAACGCAGTCACCCCTGATGAAGGAGCCGAGTTGGCTCGGAAACGTTGGGACCGCTTTTAATAAACGTCCTCAGGTGGTGTCTTTGCTTCTTCCTCAAGATTATTGTAACCGGACCGAGTTCTCTCGAAGATGTTCACATTCGACCCTGTCTGCTGTACGCAGCCGTGGACGACGGTGCTGCTGACGGCGCTGGTCGTGGCCTGCGCGGTGGCGACGCCCACGGGACCAGCCGCACCTTCTTCGGGGGTGGCCCGCTCCCGCCGCGGGGTCCTGGAGGACCAGATCCGGTGGGAGTACGGCGGCTGGCGACCCATCATGCCTGGAAGCCCCTTCTTCTTCGTCAAGACCAGCCGCGCAGTGGCGCTGGACGGCAGCGCCTCGGCGCTCGCTCCCGTCAGGCTGCCGCCGCTGCCACACAGCCTCAGGGACTCGGACTCCAAGGTGCGTGTTTTACGCGGGCAGAGAGAATGCAGTTTGAGCGAGTGAACATCGTTATTGGGTTTGGGAGAGTACGGTTAGTTATGCGTTAGTGCTCTTGTGCTCGCTATTCAATGGCACTGCAGCGCACAGTCAGCTCTTCGTCCCTTGTGAATGAAATAGATATCTGTATGAACCATACACAGTGTAAGAAAATAGTATTGTATGAACACACCGCGTTGCTTATTATTAACAGCGGAGCTGTTTAAGCTTGAGCTTTGTCCGGTGGCGTTAGCAAAAACAAAGAAACAACAACAAAAAACTGCGCTGTCTGTAAAGGGTGCCCCACCGCAGATAGGGTATTATAACAGTGAAGCCTACTTGCGCACCTGCTCGAGTGTGAGCACAAGGGGCATATGCGTATGCGTATCCCTTACTATACCATGTTAAAGGTTGTAGTCTCTCTTGGGCTACTAAAACGCAAAAAAAATTGTTACATTTTGCACTAGTGGTGCAAGGCTGGCGAAACAGTGGAGTTGGGGGTCGACCTAGCTTCTTCCCCCCTGGGATCTGCTGTCAGTGTGGGGGACTGGTCGCAACAGCCTTGTAAACCCCAGCTAAACTTGGCTTCCCCCCTGAACACTTAGTTTATAGCTGATCAAGAATATCGCGAAACCTAACAAAACTTAGCAAAGCTTAGCAAAACCTAACAAAACTTAGCAAAACCGGAAGACGCTAGGTCGACCTCCAGCTGCACTGTTTCTCCAGCCTCCAGCCTTGCACCTAGTGCGAGCTGCGCCTTTTTTTTTCTCCCTCTCTCTCTTTTCCATTTATTGACACATATGAAAAAGCCGGCGTCGGTGTTGTCCGGCGCGTGTAGAAGGCTCATAAACTCCCGCTGGCTGCGGCGCGTTCCGTAGTGAGTGCAGCTCAAAAGAAAAATACAAAAATTCAAGGGAAAGCGGCGTGCGGCATTGCGCTGAATTACGTCGAAAAGCGGAGAGCACCTCTGGTTAGAGCGGCTTGATTTCAGCATGCAGAGCTCCAAGCTTCTCGCGGTACCGAGGGTTCTTTCGCATCACAACACATAATGAGCGCTTAGCTGTCCTCGGAGTTTTTCCACATTCCTGCCGCGCTGTGTCCTTTCCGCTGAGCTGGCATGCTACAATTTTTCCATGGATGATGACTGCGCTCGGCGTGCTGTGTATAGTTTCCCGTGGCCATAGCCCCTACTGCGTGACAACTTGCTTGTGTGAAGTGCTGTCTGTCTCGACCGGCTGTAAAATGTATACACTTGACAAAGGCTGCCTTTGTGAAAGCGAAAAATACTGCAGCGTGTGCGTCCTAGCGAAATGTGTTCAAATACATGGCTCTGAAGCGACGCGTAATTGCGCCCTGCTAGAGGTCGCATTGAAAAGCGCGCCCCATCCATTCGCTGGAAGAACGCTTCACAGAACCGATCGCGCTGTCGAAGCGCTGTGTGAAAGAGGTGTGGGATCCACTGGTTGACTGATTGATCCCCAGGAAATTTTCTTCGGTCAAAGGCACACAAAGCTGAAACTGGGGAGAACACTCTCTACCGTAATATTCCTTGCGTAATATTTCCCCCCTATTTGGAGGGAGACCACCCGTAACATTCCTCGCCACAGCCGCTTTGTATTAATGTGGAAGCGCCAACTCACGCTGTATATGGTAGCCGCAAGATAGCGTGTTTTAAAATTGACACACAAAATCAACAGTACAGAATAGCACGGGATGGCAAGACACTGCAACAAAATGGCACAACACGCACGTTAGCAACGCCGCAATGTTCCCATTTAGAGGCTGTTGTTTTTGTTGAAGAACAGTTTTGTATATGCTAAAGCTCAATTCAAAACTAATGACGAAAAGCCGTCATGCTCCGGTCATAATCAACACTTTTATACCTTACGTCTACAGTACTTTAAAAAGGAGAAAGGGGCTACAAAATGGTTGGCAATGTTTGGCTTTTTGTTCACACGTGAAATACGTACGTATTGTTACACAGGAATCTGGGTTAATTAATCTGCGATAATTGAGACTGTATTCGGTAGTTATCAAAGTTTGAAATAATTTTGACTATATCAAGAAAAAAACAACTTTATGTGGCGAATAAAAATTGCAGCGAGCAGAAAACGGGAACAAGAGAAGTATCGAATACTGACACACATGTTCACTGTTTCGAGTTTTCTCTTGGTCCCATTTTCACGGTCACTGCAACTTTTATTTGTCAGTATGTGTCACACTAACACACTCCTAATAAATTTCATACTGTTGTGGTTTCCGCTGTATTATACTAAGCGAATTTCTCAGAAAGATTGCGCGCCCTTCCATTCATTTGGCATTCAGCGGATTCCACGGTGTCATTGTGCGCAAGTTGTGCCGCGTGATGCTCCGTGACGCCTAATCCGTTGTCTGACTCGTTTCAAACTCGCCTGCAGGAGGACCTGAAGGCGGAAGCCTCCAGTGCGTCGGAACGGGTCGCCGAGTCACAGTCCATAGCCCGCCAAATTCCCATGTCATCCGTCGTCGGTGGCGCGACCGGCTGCTGCGACTTCCAACCAGTGCTGTACGTCAAGCACCAGTCGAACCACGGCTCTCTGAGCCAGGGCTCGAACCCGGCCCTATACGCCACGAAGCCCGAATCTAACTTCGCCACGGGAGACGAGGACGACTACCAGAAAGACGAAGCCAAGGCCGACCTCAAGTCTAGCGGCTCGCAGATCGTGCACGGGAGCCCCATCGGGGACGAGAGGCCTCAACTTCCGCACCAGCTTCTCCAGGACGTCTCCGAGTCCCAGGGTGACGGCGGCGGCGGAGCGGCGGAGTCGGCGCTGGAGAGCATGCTGAGCAAGCTGCCCGTCTCCATCCACCCGATGCTGCAGGGCCAGGGCGAGCAGCTCATGTCGGCCCTTGGCCTGGACGCCAGCATTCAGCCGGCAAACCTCGAGCAACTGATCCAACACCTGCACGCCTCGGGTGGAGTCGCACCCGACGTGGAGCGCCTCATCGCGAGCATGGTGAACCCTGCGCACGGAGCGCAGGGCCACGGGTCGCAGGAGGGCCACGAGGGCGCCGGTCCACAAGGCCTCCCGCCCGGTGTTCCACTCGCTCACCCGGGGCCCGGAGGCCAGTTCGGCGAGCACCCCACAGCTCCGCCTTTCCAGCCGCAGCTCGACAAGAACATATTCCGCTGGTACCCGAAGCCGAGGGCGACAGCACCCCCGCCGCATAAGCCAACGTACACGGAGAGCCCTAGGAAGCCCGAGGAGATGAAGAACAAGCAGAAGTACCAGGGAGGACAAGACTTGCTGCAGGGCATCATGGGGAACGCTCGGCATGGCGGTGGCGGCATGAACGAGCAAATGCTCGTGCAGAATGCGCTGCACGCCATGCAGAACGTGCAGCACCAAGTCATGGGTGCCTCGCCGGTCCACTTGGCCGTCGTCCAGGGCCCAATCATGACGGGCAACGCCATGCATCATATGCCGCACGCTAGCCCGCTGCAGCAACTGGAAGCCCCTCCGCTGGCGCACCATTTTACGGGCCTCGATGCCGACGTGGCCCACGCCGACAGCCAACAGCACTTCGTCACTGCGCGTCCGCATGACACACTTAACCACGACCGGCACGTGCCGAGGAGACCCCTTCAACCACTGTCTCCTCCTCCTCCGCCTCCTCCGCACCAGCAGCCGCAAGAGCACCACCCAAAAGAACAACCTTTTCAGCACCAACAGCACCACCAGCAGCAACAACAGCACCAAAACCAGCAATACCACCAGCCTCCCCCGTATCCACAGCACCAACACAACCAGCACCACGAGCAGCTCGCCGTCCCTTATCCGGGATACCAGGAACACACGATCAACGCCGAAATAGTGCGCGGGCGGCCGCAGGGCGACTACGACCCCAGACAGCCACCCAGAATCCACGTCGAAGACGTACCTGCCGATGTCCTGGCCACGGGCATTCATCCGAGCGGCCACCCGATACGTGTGGATGGAATCAACCTAAACATTATCACGCCGTCGCAGCACGAGCCTCCACCGTTCCCTGCCAGGACCGCTCCGGTTACCACGTCTGCCCCTTCGCCTGCGCCAGTGTTCACCCATTACCACAGGCCCGAAGACGTCGCGAGCGCGCCCTTCTTTCAACACCAGGACCAACAGGACTCTTCTCAAGACAGTCACCATCAGCAGGGTTACAACGCCACCGGTGAGGTTAGCAACGACGATCAGTACTACGAGCAGCCCGCATATCCCCACGATGACCACAAGCAGGAAGACAACGGAGACCCGTTTTTCCAGGACGTTCAGAAAGAGGGAAGTCAGCAAGAGAAAGCTCCCGAAGACGACAGCAAGGAGCCATCAAAAGAAGAATCAAGCCGCGTTTCTGATGGGGAGACGGAAGAAGCTGACTACGACCAGTACACGGAGGACATCACCGAAACTCCCGGCCAAGACGCAAAAACAACGGGCGAGGCGCCGAGCCAGGAACAAAAGGACAAGGTCGGTCAAAGGGGCGCGATACATTTCCACCCGATACAAGGGCAGACCGTCCAAAAGGAGGAAGAGAAGGCCCAGCTCTACCACGCCTACTATGCGCCGGCCCAGCATAAGCCACCACCGGGTTACGTGCGCATGACCGTCGAGGAATTCAACAAGCTGTTCAAAGACGCCGAAATCCAGTTCATCGGGTCAGAGACGGACCTCAACAAGAAGCTGTCGGGAAAGACCGCGCAGAGCAAGGTGCAGTACTCCAAAGGTGACGACAAGAACGCACAGACATCGACGGTCAAGATCGAAACAGTCGGGACCAAGGCGGAGGAAAAGAAGGTGGCGGTGAAAACGTCCGTGTCCGTCAGCACGAGCACGAGTACGGGAGACAGACACGCTTACCACTCGTTCATACAACCGAGGGAGAACGCTGGCCGAGCAGTTAGCGACTCCCCGCTCATTAGCCAGCAAAGCACAACGACGCGCAAGGTTTTCAGGACGACGACTACGACGACGAGCAAGCCCACCACCACGCAGGAGACCGACCACTCCAATGGCCCTCCCAACCTATTCGGAGCCAGGCTTAAGATGCCCCGGACGCAACAAAAGAACCAGTCATGATCCCGGTACTCACGAATGATAATAGGTCCAATTCGCCATTGCAACAAGACGGATTGCCAGCCAGGCTGGTTGATTCGTTTTTCGCCTTGTACGACGCTACGCACAAGACCACAAGTACAACATCAAAATGCAGCTCACGCGTTGGCTGTTTGATCCTCATTATACGAACGGACGAAAGAAAACTGACCAAGGCGGCAATGTTTCATGAACCTGACCGATGTTGTACTCCGACACCCGTTTCAGAGATGGAGGAATGATGTCAAAGACCGAGAAAGGGTGCGGGACGCAACGCCTACCGCACTTGCTGAGCCTGCTATACCAAAAAGAAGAAAACAAATAGAACGCGGAGCAGATATGAACAACATGCATAAAAGCGGAACACGGAGATACGCACCTCAGCATCGTTGTTGGTGCGGCGACGGGGACGAACAGTTGATCTACATGTGTGCGTGTGCGTGTGTGTCCGCGTGCGTTTATTGTTTCCCTACCATCAGTATAGTCTGCCTGAATGTCTGCAATGGAGCGAAGAGCGATAGGTGCGACGAAATGTTCCATGCCACGGGGCGGATTCGAAGAGCCATCGACTTGGTTCCGCCGTCCGACCAACTGCTGCCCAACGAACCTATTTATTTTTGTCTCGGAACTAACCGGTAAATCTCGCGTGTGTGAGTGGAACTGAATAGCTTCGCTCGGGGCGTCTGTACCGTGCGGCGTGGTGGAGTTGCAGCGAGTGTCAGGCCGGCGCAACTTGTACATAGTGTAGTGCAGTTCATTAAAGCAGAGTGTAAACAGTTTCCCGTGTATGCTGTGTTGTACTTTTTAACACGAAATTGTTTTATTCCTGGATACACGAAGGTTTCGCTGGCGTCATATCCGTCATGGAAGTGACGCCTTTACAACGAAGCAGGCGGCCTGTAAAGAGTGAACCTCTGCACACAGGGTCTTCTTGCGGGGAAGCAACCTTTAGTACTAGAGAGTACGTTACACTTAGGGTTGTTCGTATTTGGGTTTTATATTTTAACACGAACGTGTTTTATGGCGCGATACCCCAAGATTTCACTGATGTCACATCCGTCATCGAAATGTCGTCAGTACACCTTTGCCGAAGCGACCCGTCAGCAGGACGTCGCTCGCCAAGCACACCCACAAGAGAGCCGCCGACCCGCAAATCATGCTCAGCTGCAGATTTCGCTGCACATTTCACTTTAGTGTTTTACTGATTCCTATGACAGAGGAATCAATCACAGTTTTCTTTTTTTTT
>NW_027526335.1:45468497-45851858 GCF_048455015.1 Haemaphysalis longicornis | reverse complement strand
TTTTCTTGTTTGTTCCCCCTGTTGTCGCAGCACCTTCATTGGAGGAAGAAAGGAAGGAAGACCAGAGGTCACGTGGGTCAAGGTGGAAAAAGGGGGTAATGGGTCATGAATTTTGCCCTCCTCGGTCTTCGTATGAGATGTGGGGTCATTGCCGATCTTGTTTACAGTGGTCGTGCAACGTCACTCTTAATAAAGTAGTATGGAATGTAACATGTTTGTCCAGTGAAGTGTAATTAGGGGAGTGTGGGTTTGGTGGTTGCGTGTTGGCTAGAATGAAGGTTCGATATTGGGTTAAACTTGAGCAGTTCTAAACGAGATGGAGCAGGTCATCTTGTGTGGAGTCTTGGCGGTATGGGAATCTTGGTGGAACATGAAGGGAAAACCACTCCCGTAGAGTCAAAGGAGTGTAGGCTGCGTTAGCGATATACTCATCAACAAAGAAATTTCCAGAACATATAGAGTGGATGAAGGCGGTTTCGGTACCGGTCTCGAAGGGGCACTGGGGGCGACTTCCAGTCGCTACCCCGGTGCTGCGGGCATAAAGAGATTGGGAGTTCGGGATGGGCGTTGAGTCTCCAGTCAGCGCGTGCTAGGTTTTGGTGTGCGATAGACCTCTTTGGTTTCGGTTAGAAGGGTTCGGGATCCCTACAGAAGGCAAGCGTGGCAGGGGGCGGCAGAAAGTTAGATGGGAAGATAAGATCAAGGAGTTTGCAGGGATAAATTGGTTGAAGTTAGCACAGGACCGGGATAATTGGAGATTAATGGGAGAGGCGTTTGCCCTGCAGTGAGCGTAGATAGGCTGGTGATGATGATGATGAGGAGGAGGAGGAGGGTTCGGATAGTGAGGAAGTAACAGCTGTTTCCTTACCTACCCTCTCTGTCCTTCCTCTCCTCTAAGCACTGGGAAGGCACTGTCCACCTCGGACCCTGACAACACCAGCTTTGGCTGGCGAAGAGGGCCCAATTAGCTGGGCGGTCTCGAGGAGTTCTAGAATAAGGACTCTTCCCCAGCGCTGACTGCCCTACAAAGGCGTTTATTGCTCGTCCTCCAAGACTGATTTTCGTCGGGCGAGGGAGACCAGTACTCAGTCTAAATGTAGTCTGTTTTTAAGGTGGGTTTTGTTGAACTGAAGAGCGGCGGAAAAAGGGAAAATCAATGTTGGTCTACATTTGTCCATGCATCGTATGGGCCTGTATCGCACTCTACAACCACTACAACTCCTTCTATGACGTCGGTTTGAAGCCAAAAAAATTAGTTCTGTGCGAGAATGTTTTTCGCTGTTGCATACGCCGACATTCTCTTTATATCTCCCTGCTGACACAAAAGTACTGGTTTAAAACCGAACCATAGCGGCTGTTCGTAGGACGGAGAAAAAAAGCACCCAATCGCTCGCCTAATTTATTGCTTTCGGACGTCCACTGCTGTGGGCCCCACAGCAGGTGTACCTTTAGAGCACTCAGCCTCCAAATCTGAGAACTCCTTATATATATATATATATATATATATATATATATATATATATATATATATATATATATATATATATATATATATATATATATATATATATATATATATATATATATATTGTTACGTGGCGGCAGGACTGATGAGGAGGCGAGCCATGGCGAACGGTGATGAAGGATCTATTTACAGCTTATTTACATGGCGGCCAAGCCAGAGCCCGCGCCAGCAACTTCGTTGTCGTCGTTATCGTCGTAGTCCTAATTGGGCCATGACCCGGTGGGGCATTGTCCGCCTTTATGTGAGTTCCGTGACAATATATATGCGCACATCTTTCGGTCTTTTGTCCTTTCCGCCGTTTATCCCGTTTTAGAACTTGTTTGCAAGATCGCCTTCTAATGGAAACAGTTTCATGGGGCGATACGTCGTATCCCACCCGCAGCGCGTGCAGAAGCGTTCTCAAAGCATTTTTATTTCTGTCTCACATGCGTATACGTTTACCTTTCATGCGAGCCCACGCGACTTACCGTATGCGACGAGGAAACTGGTTCTTCATTTCATATTTTGCCAGTGAGGTTCGCATCGCACGGAAGAAACGTTAGGGTAAGCGCGCTAAGCCGGAAAAACAGCAGAAAGAACAAGCAGCGCGTATTACAGCGGCTACGCTCACCTGTGATGCGTATGTTGTCCGTAGGCATGGGTACGACAAGAAACGACGTGATATGAGCGCTGAGTGAAAGTTCATCGTTTGTGCAGATGCTCTTTTCACGCCGCCATTAGTCATTTTTCGGGCCATTTCTGGGTTGCTTTTAGGTGGGGCTATTCTCAAGTAGCGCTCGTTCGTCCTCGCAGCTTTAGATTTTCTCGGGTACCGTGTGCCAAATGGCAAAAGTTTTTTCACTCGAACCAAGAAACTTTGATATGCGCCATAATAAGAATTTCTGCGAAATTCGATATGTCAGAGTTGTATTAGGTGTGTGCGCATAGGCGTGCGCACAGGGGGGGCAGGGGGGGCGGCCGCCCCCCCTAATCATCTGAAGGGGGCGCCAAATTTGCACCATGCCTTGCCGATGTAACACATGAAAGTAAAATTTCTGCTCAGAAATAGTTTGTGTGTGTTGCAATTCCATCACATTGAAATAAAAAATTTATAACCATCCCTCTTTGCACTGCGTTCGCATCGCGAGGCCTTCAGTGAGAAGAGGTCGGGAGTTGCTCGGGGGGGGGGGGGGGGCGCGGCGGTAAGACTTTGCCCCCCCAAATTGAGAACTCTGCGCACGCCTATGTGTGTGCGCTTATGCAATATAATATAATATAATATAATATAATATAATATAATATAATATAATATAATATAATATATTATATAATATAATATAGTATACTTTAATATAATATGACATAATACATGGAAACTATAAAAATATAACAATCTTATGATTATGATGATTATTATTAGTATGATAATTATGATGGTGATACTCCTCAGTGAAATGAACATACCCAGGGGATCGGCCAATTAATAATGGCTGGAAAAGAAATGTTATTAACAAGCTGTGGGCACTGTGTGTCCAGGCTGTGAATTATTTCAGAAGCATCTGCATCTTCCGCGGCTATATTTTCCCTCGTTTTCTTCAACGCTGACTACGTCCGAATAGATTCAGTATTGTGGAGAAAGTAAACAGGGATCCACTAAATAAGCTACGTTTATCTAGTCTTGTCTAGTGGCTCTAGGGCTCTCGTAACCGGGGTCGGGGTCTCGGGGTTCACTGCATCGAACCACGATCGAGGAAACCGGGCGACGAGAAGAAAGGTTTCCACCAAGGAACATCATACAGATGGAGTTACACAAGTCTGCGTATAGTGACAAGCAATGCACCGGCACGGCCTTATATGGGGTGTCAGGTCCTTCCTACGGGGCCTCTCACTGGTTCGTACGAACCAATCACAGCGCAGCCACCGTGTCTCCAGGGCCTTGGTCGAGGGGCTCTCCAGGGTTTCCAGAAGTGGGCCCGCGCTCCGGTCACAGCAGAGGACGCGGAGGGGTCGCCGACCTTCCATGTCTGCCAGGCTCAGCGGACGTGCGCGTTGCATTTCGTTGTTTTGCCGTACTGCGCGCATTTAAGTTCGGAGCCCTTTAGGGGCAGAGGCTTCGAAAAGATATGCGCTTGGTCCTCGATTCATCTTTCCAGCTAAAAGTTGAAAGAATACGTGAAAAAGAGGTTTATATAGGCAGAACCGTTCGAATCTCCTGGAACCACTGGCACTGGTCATACACGTCCCCATTATTTAGCGCAAAGAAAACTGCAAGTACATTTGAGGCAAAATATGTGTACTTAACCGGCAGTTCCCGCGCTCTTTTAGTTAGGAATGCTCGTTGGGTTGATTTTTACTATAGTAAGCGACAAAAAGTGACCTCCGAAGAAAAAAAAAAAAAAAACGACGCATTCAAAATGACGCAGAAAGGCTCCAGCACGCGCGGGATAAGCACAAAAAGAACAGAATTTCCGCTCCTCCTGTTCAGGCATAACAAGAAACAAAAGATAGAGAAAAGTATGCGAGCTGTCCAAGGAGAAGGCGCACGAGCACTGCGAAGGCTAGAAAACTGAAGTGCATTAGACAAACTTCCACCCAATTTATCAAGAGAGGAGTGAGGGGGAGAACATGGGGGGAGCAGTGAAGTGCGAATAATGGGTTACGTGCCATAGGCGGCAGACGACTGTCGTCTCACTGTAAGATTTTCAGCGAAGCGAGCAAACGCGGCCAACAGAGGCTTCAAAAAGACCACCGCTTCGCTTGGTCGGGATCGAACCTGGATACCTCGCGTTACGAAGCCGATGTCAATGCCTTCGCGCCACAGAGGCACACGTTACTTATAAGCAAAGTGTTGGGGACGATTTTTGCGCTGTGCCGTTGCCACGGAGGCTGCCGTTGCTCTAGGCCGGAATAAATACACATACATATAAAGTAAGGGGAAAAATCATGAATTAACGCATTTATTACCCCACATTAACGCGAATATTTATAGGCATATGACTGACTGAATAAACTTTATTGAAGTAATGATGGAGAAGGGGGAAGGGGAGAAAAGGATGGGAGAATCATAGGTGGAACCCTTTGTCCAGGGCTTCAGTGGCTTCTGCTCCCGTCTTCGCCCGGCTGATGAGGTCCTTTTCGATCTGCAAGTCGGGGCTGGCGAGGGCGGCCTCCCATGATTGACGGGAAGTCAGTGGCGGGTTCAGGCATTTTCGGGGGCTGCGGCTTCATCTCTTGACTACTTTCGGTATCAACGCCAGGCTGATACTGAAACTAGTCAAGAGAGGGCGCCACAGCCCCTTTGATAAATCACTGCCCCGCACTTGAAACCTTTCACGTGGAATGGAACTGTTTCAATTTTTTTTTTCGCCTGCGCTCGACCCCGCATTCGGGGGGAAACGCTTCCACGGCTTCTGAGGAGTTCACCAGTGGACATGGTCGCTTCGTGCTTTGGGGTAATTCCATGAGCCGTTTGAAATACACGCGGGATGCAGCACGTGAGGCTCCGAGGATTGGTTGTATGGCCTCTATCGAAAGCGCGATTCCATGAGCCGTTTGAAATAGACGCGCGATGCAGCATGTGAGGCTCAGAGGGTTGATTGTATGGCCTATGTCGCTACAGGGCTTGTACAACAGCGCACCAAACCTCTACGACGAAGTTTTTCACATCGACAGCGTGACCATTGGTTCCGTGTGCGCTACCGACGATGAACTCCAACCTCGGGCTTAGATTTGCCTAACTGAACTCTCAATTAATGCTCCAATAAGAAAAAAAAATGGCGCAGCCTGCTTTAGTGGTGCAAGGCTGGAGAAGCAGCAGAGCTGACGGCCCGTCTCCCTTCGTCGGCGACCCAGCCATTGCATCTCACATGGATTTCCGAACTTGCCACTGAAAGTCCTTCATGACCGGCACGCCCGGACCCTTTTGTCCGTAGGCTTTCATATATCTCCCAAAGTGGACCACGCTACCACGCGCTAGAACCCGCGGCATCTGTAGAACCCGGCGTCTGTAGAGCGAGCTCGGCGTCTGTGCTCCCCACTTCAGGCGCGAAGGCACGTGAACTAGCGAGGAGAACAGCTTGCGAGAGATCATGCCATGAGCGCTCGGCAGAGTGTTCTCGAAGGTCGAGCTGGCTGACGCCGGGCGCTCTTCACGAGGCGGACGCTCCCGTGCACTCGGTACTTTTTCTTTGTATTTTTATCTGGTAACGCGCTCGACGGCTAACTGAAATCTTAAACAGTTCTGTTGTTAAAACAGGCACCCAAGTTTTTTTAAGTTGTTCTGATTATGGCAGCGCGCTGCGGCGCCCTCGAGCCGCTCTTTTGCAGGTGCCAGCTAAATGCGCCCGTCAAGGTGTCGGTAACAGTCACGCCCGTTTACAGAGGGGCATGCATGTTGTTCTTTGGCGAAGTTAGCTTCAATGTTTAATTCCTGTGGTATATGGTCTGGAGAATGATCGAGTGAAGCAAAAACTTTTATTGTCATTGCTGAAAAGTGAGGAATCTGCCTGGGAGCGACAGCACCCCGCCTCGTTAGACGACGGTCAGGAACCCGTGGGCCCTGGCGGCGTCCTCCGCCAGCTGGATAACTGCTTCCTGAACTCGTAGTTGTCAGCTGGGCAGCGCGGCGCCCCATTGCTGAAGACATGGGGATGACATTCCTGTGTCATGGGATGGAGGTTTGTTTGGACAGGCCCATACCACGTGAAGCTTGGCTGGCAAAATAAGCGAGCGCGGGAGATGCATTGGAGCCACCACCGTTTTCCTTTGCTGGTCTCTCTCACTCGAAGGTAGAAAGAACATAGGCGAGGGTACAAGAATGTAATTGTGACATGAGTTTGTCCTTTCTAAGCAGTTCGCATGTTTTACCGGGGCTCGTGCAGTAACAACGCTGTTTAGTTTATTCGTTGCGCGTGCGTATACGACGTTTACGCACATTTTTCAGACTCACCACTGTCACCAGAAAGCGCTCGTTGTTGTCATTCTTCTCCGCAGTGTTGTTTTTCGCTATATTTTGTGAGAGTTTCTCACGTTACACGTGCCATATTTGTTGTTCAACATTTGGCCGAAGATATCCCCATCCCTTTATATTCTACCTCTCAGTAGGCTTTCGTCTTGACTCTAAGTTGGTAAAATTGCTTCACAGAACGCGAAACAACTTTTATTAGTCCTGAATTCCACACGTGTTGTGCACTGCTCTTGACTTGCCAAAGAAATATGTACTACACGTAAGTACCTCGATTTGGTATACACATCAATCATACGAAATTACGAAAGCGAAACCGAAACAAACGTAGCCGCTCAGTCGGTTCGTCTTGGCTTGTTGTTATGGCGACAGGCACGCTTTTCAGCACGAGGTGCAACGTGCGCCTGCGCAAGGCTAATCCGTTTCCTCGTTCACCGCTGCAGTGGCTGCGGCAGGCTGCGGTTTCGCGAAAAATATGGGCATGCTCTTGTCGGTTGTTAAGGGGACTCCAAACCTACGTGATCTGGACGACAGATTTCCCAGCCAAGCGTTGATTGAAGCAGCAGATGGAGTGTTTATGTTGTGACCTTCGTCGCACCATTCAGGGCAACTGAATTGGCACAATCCCGGCGAGGTGTGCGAGTGTCCTTCGCGTTTGCCGCATTGCATACGTGCACACAATAACAAGAGCGTCGCAGCTGTGAGCGGAACGGTTCTGCGTGAATGCCCATTATGGAGACCGGACGTCTAGTCACCGGACCGTTGTGTCGACGACCGTGCGTATTCGGTGGATCGTGCGTATGTGCGTGACCGCTGTCTTCCAGCACACATGCGAGCAGTATTGTTTTTCACTTTCCGTGATAGTTAGTGATAGGTAGCTTATAGAGACCTCCACAATGTTGGGAAGACGGGCCGGACACAATCTCGCGTGTTTGTTGCGTACTCACGCTTGCTACTCGGGTCTCAAGTCAACGACGCCTGTGCTGTGCTTCATTCCCAGTCGCGTGGGGGTCACATCGACGGACCGTTTTGGTGCAAGGTTCAAGTCTTCCAGCAGAATAGATGCGTCTCAAACGTTTCGCACCGCGCATGAAACCTCTTCATCTCGCCGTACAGTGCCCGAACGGTTCGTGCAGGCAATGCCGGAACGGTTGCAGCCGTACTTGCGGCTCATGCGGCTGGATAAACCCATAGGTAAGCTTTCTGAAGGCAGCCCCGAATACCAATCCTGCAAATATAAACGCTGATGCATAGCGGTGGTATCTCACTCATCTACCCAGGAACCTGGCTGGTGATGCTGCCGGGGTTTTGGAGTATCGGCCTAGCCGCGGATCCAGGCTGTTTGCCAGATCTTAAACTCCTGGCAATGTACGCTGCAGGAGCGGTTTTAATGAGGGGGGCTGGCTGCTCTATAAACGACATGTGGGACCGGGACATCGACAGTAAGGTGCGTTTCAAATTTCAACTTTAGAGTGCGAGATTAAAAAAAAAAAAAATTTGCTCTCACGTTATCTCCATTTCTTTTAGGTGGAACGAACTAAGAACCGGCCCCTCGCGAGTGGTCAGTTATCAATGTTCGATGCGCTTGTTTTCACTGGCGGCCAACTTGCGTTGTCAACGCTTATACTGCTACAGCTAAATTGGTACACGTACGTATTGTTTGATGCTCCTGTAGTAAATGCAGGTATGCCTGCAACCTGTAGGTGTAACATGGGTCATCCATGTGGGCAAGTAGTCTCTTGCACATTGTCACTTAAGGAGGCAGCTTACAGAACTGCGCATTAAAAAAAAGCTACACATTGGCTTTTCCAGCTTGAAGTGAAACCCGGTGCACATAGGCTTTTCATATTTAACCCCCATCAGACATACAGTTTCACGACCAGGATTCCAATGCACGACCTTGCACATAACTGCACAGCGCGTTTGCTGCATGCCTTCTCGGCATCCGAACTGCTGTTTTCTTGCGACAGTAGCCAAAACCGTTCTCATCTTTGGCAGTAGCAGCTGTTTTATTAAAGTGAAAGCTTTCTTAGTGGGACCGGTCTGCCAACTAAAAAGCTCCAGTAAGATCTCTGGACACACAGCTTGCGTGTGAAACCCAGATTCCATTGTGTCAAAATAGTTACGTTATAGGAACGGCTCCAGATAAGACAATACAAGCATCGATCATGAAGAAAGAGTTCACTACTATACTTTTATCTCATAAACCACGTATCGGTATACATTCAGATCGTTCGGAGATGCGTTTACTCAGTGCGCGAAATATCATCGCATAGGTTCGTTCTTCATTCGGAATTTGGGTCTTGGAGGTTTTACGATCAATTGGACGTGCTTTCAGCGAAGGCCGGACACACTTTTAGTGAAGGTTTTGACGCAGTTTCGATCTGAGAAAGCATTAGCACTTCTCTCAACTTCCTTTAGGAATGGATGGTAAATTTTTTTTACCTCTCTTCAGTTCGACCTTAAACCACAGTTGCTGGCCTTACCGTAGGTTACCTTACTCATCCTATTTTTGTAGCTTGGTGCCGGTTACATTCAAGACAATGTTGTCTCGATAAGGGTACGATGGGACCTGACAAGATACAACAAATACAGTCGAACCTTAATATAACGAGGTAGCATCGGGACGGTAATTTAGTTCGTTATATCCGATATTCGTTGTAACAGTGGAGTTAAAAATCGGCTCAAACCAATCAGCAGTCTGGCTCCCGCAAAAATCGTCGATACAAACGAAATATCTTAAGCTCCGAACACACTACAAACAAGGTAGCCCGTCTTTCAAGCTCAGTGAATCGGAACAAGCAACGTCAAATTACGGCAGAACAAAGTTCACTTGACAAACCTGGCCCGCCTTCTTATTTATTTTTAAGGAAGGATGTGATCTTCGTCTGGTGGCTATTCCCAGCACTGAGCAGGATGAAAATTTTCACACAGTGTCCATGAACAAAAGCACCATTTCTACTTCTGAAGTTTGGGTTGCCGGGAGTTTTCGAAGTATAGCTTCTCAGCCTACTAGCCAATATTGCTTCGTCATATCCGATATCGCACGCAACTCTCATGGTTTCAGTTTCGTTATAAAAGAATAAGTGTCATTGAAATGAAGCGTGACCAACCAAAGTTCGTATTTAGTTCGCTATTCGCCCCGAGCGCGAACACAGTCGCCCCCTGGCGGCGGCGGGACGAACCGCTCCTAGTGTGGATGGCGCTCTCGCGTCGTCTGCTTTTTCACGTTGCGTGCGGCGCAAGACGCGTGCTGCACACGACAAAACAACCAATATGTGTGCTCGTTTGGCAGTAAGCAATGACATAGTTACCTCTGCTTGCGCGTTTCCTCTAGAAACGCAATAATCAGCAGCCGTTGCGGGTTAATGCGCTGGTTTAATTCCACGAAACATCTTCGTCCTGGTCACCGCTTGAGTACGTGTGAAACGTGTTATAAACATTGCTTCCACACGTTGCACTTTCCTTATTGTTGAGTGCAGTCGTCTGCCGTTTCGGGAACGTTGAAGGGTGCTTTTTGAAGGTGGCGTGGTGATTATTTAAAGGATAAAAGTTTAGTACGCGAAACGGGTAAGAAGCGACAAGACCTGTGCATACGCGTGCAAATTCCACACCCTTGTAAATGCGCTGTGTCCTTATAGAAAGAAAAACAAACAAACATTTACACTGCACACGACCCGTGCGCTATCGCCCATACATTACCGGACACGTATTTTTCACCCGCAAGAGCCTGTGTGATCGTGTCCTTCCTGTACCTTTTCTAAAATACTTTTTCGGACAGTCGTTGTTTATACTGAGGATGAGGAATAAACATTTATTCAACTGTATCGAGTTGCTAATTTTACGTATTATTTAAAATACCTTTCTATGGATGCGCAAGAGTATTTAGGGGGGATTTTTTCGGTAAAATTAAGCAGTTGTGAGTTTGCGTCTGTCATGTGGCATTTCGTGTGTCATTTTCATATATATCATTTTCAAATCCGACATGAATCACCTAGTCCAGAAGCGTATCTCACTCAGCATAACCAAATGCCCAATATGGTCACGTCTTAACCTCTTAAGGTGCCTGTTTAAAGAAAGAGGAGAAAACGCGTAATATGCACGTTGTTGCCCACATGTTTGAGGGGTGTGTGCCATGACTCGCTGTTTTTTTTTTAATTTTTTTCCACAATGCTTGTTTTCAATACAATTTTGAAATAGGCGAGCCACAATTCCTGGACAATCCCGGACCAAAGCGGGGTTAATCAGTTTTGAAAATGCGTACTGCTTTTTCACCGCTACAGAACACGACGCCTAGTGTAGTTTCGATTGTAAGTAATACTGATAACCATAGTGTGGCTTTTCGCGTTACATGCGTTCTCTTCTCGCTGCTCTTGCAACGTTGGCAGACCCCCCCCCCCCCCACCCCCCTCCCCTTTTGGGAAAAAAAACAAACGAAATGCACGGAAAAATTTTATCCTGGCATTTTTTAACCAATCCTCAAGAAATAAATACCAAGACAAAGGCGATGTTCAGCTTACAAAACAAAGTAGTTACAGGGAGCCCGTTGCGCTGATTCGCAACGAGAAATAAAAAGGAAACGTTTTACTACATCTGCAACAGTGGAACTTTATTTGCCATCTTTATAGGGTTCGTAAACGACCTTATACGCAAGAATGCAAACACATCTCGCTATTGCAGGCACCTGTTAGATTTTAGAAGGAACGCAAATGGTCAACAGAGCAGCCGTAACAGAATATTTGTGCTCACTGTGAGGTCCCAGAAGCTTGGTTTGCACACTGTAAACCTGCTTGTCACTTTGCGAAAATCTTGCTAAACATGAGATGTTGATTCTACTGCGTGCGTTAACAAGTCAATTCGCAAGTTCACTTGCGACGAAAGCCGTAAATAAGTGATCCGAAACCGTTATTCATCAAACTTTCCTTCAGAGTCGCTAAAATTTCATTTAAAAGACCCGTTAGAGCGGTTGCATTTATATCTCTGCGCTGATCAAAATTCAGTAATTTTATGTTGCCTTTTGAACACACAAAAATATCGTAAGCTCTTGGAAAGAATTCCGGGAAAGTAGTGTTACCATTTCAGGGCCTCCCACAAATGCAAGAATGCGTCATGCTACCAGTGAAAGCGATTGAGATTGCCGTTGTAAACTGAATTTCAGAGATCGAGGCTTCCTGATTTGTTTCTATTTATGCTTTTATTGAAGGCTCAAAGCCATAGTCTGGAAAGATCGAGCTTGCTACGAGCCACAGCGTACAAGTTCATTGTCACAACTACGGCTATTCTGAGATTCCCGATGAGTCGTCGCTTTTTTTTTTTGGCGTAGTAATGAAAACTGACTGCCGCTTCCATGCTATACACTGAACGTTGAGGAACCGAACTACAGCATACCACTCTTGTTTGCACCTTTCGTGCGCACATACGGCGGGAAAAATGCACGAAGCGCGCCCACAGTGTGCATTCTTACGGGCCGCTCAGCGGAGCATCCACACTAGCAGCGCGACGCTGTCGCCACCTACATGTCGAGCTCGCGGCGAATAGCCGGTAATTCGCTATATCAGTGTCCATTATAACGAGGGTCAACTGTACTGCATTGGGCCATGCTTTTGTACTGCAGCTCGACTCACAGCTTGTGTGTGTGTGTGTGAATGCCTATGAAGGCTCGCTTTTCATGGTTGTGCCTTCCATTTCCTTGCAGCATAGTCCTTGGGGCAAGCTCCATCTCTCTGGTCACTTTGTATCCGATAATGAAGAGGTTTACGTATTGGCCCCAGGTGACATTGGGTGAGAACACGTTTTCTTCCCCTCTGGCATTTAGTGAAGGCCAAGAAGAAAAAAAGAAAGCTCTGCTACAAGGCTATGCTTGCAAGGGGCATGGTCAAATAAACAGCTGGTTGGGATGTAGCGTTCCGACTAACTCTAGACTAGTGCTACACAAGGCGTGGCCTGCTAGGAGGTTTTCATGTTGCCTGAAAGCCCTTTTTGAAGGGGCAAATCGGGTTGATGCTGCTTGGGTCAAATTGGGTCCAGCACCCGCGTGTCGAAATTTAGGCGCACGTTAAAGGTTTTCAGCTGGTCAAAATTAATCTGGATCCCTCCACAACGCCATGCCTCATGGTTCAGGTGTAGCTTCTCTGCGTTAAAACCACCAAAATTTGATTTTTCTATTGCCATAAACATTCACGCCTCCGTACTATTTTGTGGTCTTACTCGGTGTACTGAATTTTTATAGGCTTAACCTTGTTCACTTTGTTACCCATTTCAATTTCTTGGCATTAAATAATCTCCAACTATAGCCTGCACAGCCTCTTCACCAATAGATTCTGGCCAAGGCCATCCTTGAGTCATGCAACTGTGCCATAGATGGCACACTTCTCCTGTGACCTGGCGTTTCTCCTCCCCGAACAGGTCTCACGATCAATTGGGGTGCGCTGATGGGCTGGGCAGCAGTGAAAGGGTCGTGCGATTGGTCAGCAGTCTTGCCCCTCTATGCCGCAGCCATGTCCTGGACGCTCATCTACGACACTATTTACGCGCACCAGGTAATTCTGGGGCCTTGCTGGGCAACCAGCAACATTGTATGGGTGCCTGTGTGTTGGTATATGCTTTTGCTGATGCCTCATTTGCCTGAAACATAATTTTGCTGTCTGAGAGGTGCTGCGGTGGTCGGTGGCATAAATCTAAATGCCTTCAGGTGACACGAAGAGCAACAGTTAATTTAAGCATTTATGGGTAAAATCGTGCCGGCTGTGAAATATGCCATAGTTTCACTGCAGTTTTATTTTGCTCACAATGTTGTCTCACTAAATGATGCCCCAAGCTCTAGTGTCCCAGTTATTGCACAACAGCCATTTTTGTTGCTTGGAAGTGAAATTGAGGCACAAGAAAAAAGTAGGCAATCTTGTGTCTTGGAGCAGCAGGGAAGCACAGCCCTACAGTGGCCTTTTTTCGCAGTCATTCTGCTTTTGCAACTGCCCTTCTGAGAGAGGGCTTCTTTAGACATTATAGCCAAACACACTTGCTGGGGACGCAGGATAAACTGGACGACTCCGCGATTGGGATCAAGTCGACTGCCCTCAAGTTTGGTGCCAATACAAAGCGGTACCTGTGGCTGTTCTCCACGAGCATGGTTGGCAACCTGGCCCTTGCCGGCTTGGCGTCGGGCCAGTGCTGGCCTTTCTACCTGGCCACTGCTGCGACCGGGGCACACCTGGCCCACCAGGTCTGCTCTTTGCCCTTCCCTCTCTTTCTCCTTGGAGCACTGTGCTCACTTGTGTTGCCTGGCTCTCCTCTGTAAGCCAGGACCCCCAGTGCCCGCCAGGCCAGGTGGTAATAATTATTGCGCCTACAAAAGTTCGCAGAAGCACTCAAATATCAGCAAGATGGGGAGGGAAAAGTTAAGGGGTGTATGGAAATGTTGCATTCAGCATCATGCATACTGGACTTGCCTAGGACTGTGTAGCCGCAATGCATTGGGTGTTTCTTCAGCGAGTGCGAAAACCATGATGTGGTGGCAACAAGCGACTATACCAAGTTATCCTTTAGGTGTGAACAGACACTATGCACTTTCCCAATTGTTTTCTAAGGCAACCGTGGTGCCCTTACCAATTCACTGGCTCTAAAATGACCTTGGAGGTACATTTTGTCGGTCAAATGCTCTGGTAGTCACTGTTTGCTGCCAAGATTATTCTTTACATGAGCAAGAGGAAGTTCAATTTGGAGCCTGCTTTGCTTGCATCATTTTCCACTGGCTTATGCTAATCGCAGTTGCTGTACATTAGGGGACCGAGATGCCAGCCATGGCACCGCCACTTTTTCTGTTATTTCGAAAAGAGCTCTGCATTAAAGTTGAGTGCAGCTTGCAGATGTAGTCTAACATTGCTTCGATTTCTTACTACACTGTAAGCAGTCTAAACGTGATGTTATGTACAGCAGAGGAAGTGCGCCATCGTGTGCAAGAAAAGGGGCTGGCGAGGAGTGTTGATTGATTATGAGGTTTAACGCACCGACGCTACACAGGTGATGAGGCGTGCCGTAGTGGAGGGCTCCGGATTAATTTTGACCACCTGGGGATGTTTAACGGGCGCCAACATCTCAAATACGTGGGCGTTTTTTTGCTTTTCGCCTCGATCAAAAAAGCAGCCGCTACGGCCAGGAATCGAGCCTGCGTCCTTGTGCTCAGCAGCGCAACGCCTTAGTCACTGTGGCGAGTGAACCTACAGTGTTGCTTTTTAGCTTACGATTTTCAGCAAATTGCAGTGGGCTTCATTACTTCACGAGTAGTGATAACTACGTTCATATTGTTGAGAGCCCAACTCTAGCATTCTTTTTTCTCTTATTTCATGTTTTATTTTGAGCACTGCTTCAGTCTTTTCTTGGTCTCACAATTGCCCTTTATGATTTTTCAGATATACACGCTGGACTTGGACAACCCCAGTGACTGTGCGCGAAAGTTTGTCTCCAACCGACAAATAGGCTTTCTGGTCTTCCTAGGCATCTTTTGCAGCAGCCTCTGCAAATGAGTCTTGTTCCTCCAGGGTTGTTGCTGGATCTCCATAGAAATAATATATGGCGATGTTACCAATAAACATTTCCCCTGTTGATTGTTAACATGACTATCTGGTGTTCGTACTGCCAAGTATTGTGTGTTACAGCAGCTTAAAAATGGCTGGGCCATGTGTTTTACAACTAAAAGGGGAAAAGAAAGAGATAACGACACTCAATGTTCTCATGATTTTTATTACCCACATGCAAAATGAGCAGGTTATCTACACTGGTCATGTGGCGGACCAAGAAAATAATCTAAATGAGGCTTGTGTGCATTTCGTGCCTTCAAACTCCAAAAAAATATTTGCATTGCAAGCTGCAGAAAAACTGTGAAGTGAAGCATGCACCAGCTCAAATGTGGAGCAGATAAAAACAAAAACAACAGGTGCAGCGTGGGAAAATTTACAGAAGCCGTCAAAAAAAGAACTCTAAAAGTTCCCTTGGGCTGCTTGAGAGGTAACCCACTTTTCGAGCCTACGCAATAACAAAATCTAAGCTGTGCTCATTGTCATAAAACGGGCCTCTGTGAAACTATGACCTGAAAAATAACACTGCAGTCAGCTAGTCAAAACAGAAGCAATAAAACTTGCACTAGCACTATTACTCAAACCAGTTTGAATGCAAGAGAACTAAAAAGCTCTACATCGTCACACAAAAACAAACCCATTTCCTCGGATTCAATAAATACATCTAGGAAACGTTATATTACTAGATAACTGTCCAACAATAAGCCACAGTAATCCAGGACTAAACTTTTCACCTATGTAACTCATTTTCCCATAATATCACACGGTAGTCATGTTTAGGAATGCTGGTTGCTGCAAGCGAACGTACTGTAACCGCTTTTGTGTATGTACAAGATCCTTCACACGTGCGCACATTTCATGCTACACACCATAGTACCAAATCCTGTTGCTCGGTGAGAAGCACCAGTAAAGTACGGATTGAGCTACTTACAGTCTGTCTAGAGGCGTATTCACAGTAGTGGGCGTGGCAACGCCTGTCATCCTGCCATCACAGCTAAACGAAAACCTCGTTGCTCGTGTCTGTGTACATAAAACTGCACTGTACACATTCCAACACAGTCCTTCCTGTACAATAGTATAGCCCTGCTATGGAAAATTTTATGTAACCTAAATAGAACAAAAAAGTGGGACAGGGTAGGGGGATCCGCAACACCTCTCAAACTTTTGTTCTGGTTCAGAAACTGCAGAATTTTACAAGCAAATTCAAGTAATAGGTGGAAAGCTTCATAAAGAAAGTTTGCTGGTAGTGTTTGCACCATGCTTCAAAAGCTACAGACAGTAATAAGGCATTAACTGATTCCAGAAGCTTGCTCTATGAACACTCAGAGTATATACAAAACACTTAAACCTTCACTAACATCTCTGAATGTAAATTCAAACAAAGTTGTGCGTAACAGCTTGCATGGAGGCTTGAATTCAGGTATACGAATGGAACACGCTACAGAACAGCGAATGAGAGCATTTATAGTGATGATTCGTGGCAAAAGAAGTGTGAAATGGGTGACCTTACACTTGGGATGAATGAGTAGAACAACTAAAATAGGCTCGGTAGCAAACCCTAGAGCCGGCCATAAAACATAGCATGTACAAATACAGATATTATGCTCAAAGCAGAGTTTCTTCATGTATCCAACCTACAATACAAGGCTAAACAAAACTCTCCGTGTTGCAAGGAGAACAAGCTGGGGGCAGAATCGTGGGGTGTTCACATCTAAACATACTGAAGGCTGTACATTACTGAGATCTTGGCATTGGATGAGGGGGAGAAAGGCCTCAGAGAAACCATAGTTTGTATCCTTGCTCTAGCAATATACAACCTCGGAAAGTGTTTACCCCAAAAGGAAGTTAAAGCACACCACAAAAGTGGTGAACTGATGTCTGTGCAAAAAAAAAAAAAAAAAAAAAAATGACTGCCATACAAGCACATCCGCTAGCTACAAAGCTGGCCACTAACTGGCAATGATGGCGATGACGCACACAAGGACGCTGCATCAAACTGCACAAGACAGCAGCTTCAGGTTGCACGGCCGATTTACACCAGACCGTTAGCTGCGCTGGTCACTGCTTTGCAGGAAGAGGGCTGCGAGCGAATAAAAACATCACACCATTTCTTTCTTCCGACTCTGTGCAGAAAAACAAAACGGTTTGCACCAATGTTCCTACCCACGCAAAGAAACTGCGCTAGTGATCACAAAGTTAAAACGAGCTCTCGGAGCTCGAGGCTCGCCACCGGGACCTAACAAGGAATGGCTGCCACTTCTCGTTCGATGCAGCATCCTTGAGACTCTAAAAACTTGATGTACACCAAACAGCACCATAGTAAAACAGCTTCGCCATAGCTATGCTAAAACAACGAGGGCGCTCTCTCAACGAAAAATATTCACTTTGTACAAACCTAAGGTCAGTATGGTACAGAACACGTGCACACACACGCGCACACAAAAATAGAATGCCTGCGCAGGTGCTATACATGTAATGTGTGGATCTCGGCACTGGCTCATTGCGTCGGTGAGCGGGAGATTCCCACCGCCCTGTGGGGTCCTCTTGTCGGGCTGTCCCGGGTCGTCATGAAGCAAGCTGCTGGATGGAGTGCTCCTGGCTGATGGCGGCGAGCTCCTTGAGGAACTCCTCCAGCACCACTGCGGCCAAGACTGCGTTCTGGGTCTTGATGGACTCCAGCCTGGTGCCTTCTTCTGTGAACTCGTTCGGAAATGGCCTCGCTATGAACCTGAGGACAAAACCAGGGGACAGCACACAATTGTTCTAGATGCGTTTTGGGGAGGAGAGGGATTTTTCTGGACAGCGGAATTCGGGAAAAGCTATTTTATTATGAGACCTCTCCTGCTGCTGGAGAGGCTCAACAGCCATGCAGGCACTGAAAGGCACGCAGACACACCTAGTTACTCTTGCAAAAAAAAAAGTCAGTGATGCAAGTGAGGGAGATATATTGCAAAATAAGTTCCACCAACCTGAAAGTGTCTAAAGAGCCCATGTATGAGAACCACTGCCCTTAAATAAACATACAAGTATGGTTGATCCGAAATATCCCTGCATCGGAATAATAACCTGCCAAATTACACAACTTCAAACAATTGGGCTATACAATAATAAAAACACATAAAAGAATGACAACTTCTCAGCAATTTTCGGCATTGCCTTTAAGACGTCATAGGCACTAGTTTTTTCAACTTACAGCCCCCAAGAAAAGCACCAACAATAAGTGAGTGCATGAACGTAGTGGTGCTCTTAGTTCAGTTTTACTGCACCTCTACAAGGATTGCATAAAGTTGACACACTGAATCCTCACTTTTTAGTACGTCACCAATGACACCATTGCTGATATTGTGTACTAAGAAATTTGAAAGCTTGTCAATATTTGTGATGTCTTTTTTTTTTTTTTTAACATCCTTCTGACTCAAGATAGATTGGACTAAATTATCAGAGGCGTTTTCTTTCCAAATAAAGTAAGTATGTATGTTGTTGTCACAGTGTTTTCAAGGACAAGTTTTAAAATGACAGCAGTTGGGTCACAACTAAAAAGTGCCCCACTGAAAAGCCACATACGCCATTCATTGAAAGTGGTAAAAAGGTAGCACCTCGTCTCAAGCAAGACTGGTTATGACTTACAACTCGCAACCTTCGTAGCACAGTAGTGAGCTTTTTATTGCTCAAAACATGCAATGCCTCATGTTTAAAGCAGCACGACAGGGTACAGCACAAAGCCAGACTATATTTCTACGTGCAAAAAAACAAATCCACCGCACGTACCTATAGCTTTTCTCGTCACCACCTGTTTCCACAAGAACAGGGTTACTCTTTGGCGGGCCCGTTCTTCGGAAGAAGCTGCCCAGGCTTCTTCTCTTGGATTCTCCTGCAACCACGGGCCGTTGCGTCACCTCATTTGGCCTTCATCACCCACAAGAAAGCTCACACGAAGGCAGCAGTGAAAAGCACAAGGGTATTGTGAGAGCACCGAGAAGCTCACCCCTGGAGAACTCTGTTGCAAAGCTCTGGCTCCGGCGCATGGTGGCCTGGTCACCGTACAGCCTGTGGGGGGTGTCCGCCAGTAGCCTCTCCTCCCGGACGGCAAAGAACATCCGGGCCCTTGACAGCAGCTCGTCGAAGTTGGGCAGTGTGTAGGAGTAGCTGTCCACCTTGTGCTTCAGCGAGCCAAGGACCTGCAGGGAAGCAAGGGAAAAGAAGAAGAAGAAACAGCACAAAGTTAGAAACTATTGCACTGACTTCCAGTGTTGTGTGACCTCCCTGATGGCTGCTTATACACACAGTACAACGATAGGGACTTGGCGGTTGCCAGGATCATGCTTTTAGCCTTGGAATGGCAACAGTATATGTACATATGCACCATGTTCCTTTCCTCTCCTTTTTTTATTCATGCCCCCTAAGTGGTACAGTGTCCGTGTGGTCATAGTGAGGCACATTGGTTGGTTTAGCACTTGCATCAGTGCTTTCCAATGCTTTTATTTTCTCTCTGTTTTCTTCCTGCATGTTTATATACAGGACATTTTAGCAATAAAAAAACTCCAAGGATGCCTAAGCACTTCTCATGAGTTGCGAACCAGGAAGAATCAATGTCCAATTGAATGCTGCCAAGTGTTTATTTGAGGAGTAACTTTTTTGAGTTTTGCTTTGGGCATCAGCGGTGTACTGATGAGGATGGCCTCCTTTCGCTAGTGCTGATGTGGCTGCCGACGATATACGCGCTTCAGATACGTAGACTGACCTGGCTCACGGGTTGTTGCGCATCAAGCAACTTTGAAGCCAAAACCAAAGAAATTGCAAAAATTCTTGGGCAAACATGAAGTACACTGTGCACTCGCCACATACACTGCAATTCCACGTCTGCTTCTTCAACCTCTTAGACATTTTACTGACTGTTTCCTCATGCAATTAATTCAGGTTCATCAATACAGATGCACCTCAGAAGGCATTGGTAACCTCGGCTACAAAATCATTTTATTTATAATACAACAATTAATGCAGCCTACGTTGACACAGGCAACTGTGCTGTGAGTCCTGAAGCCGTTATGAAGCATAATATGGCTTTTCAGCCTAAAAGCTTATGTAGTAGAAAGACATGCAACACTAGTGCAACTGAAGAAACAAAAAAAGAGAGGTGCACTTTGCACTGGAGCACCGGTGTTTCAGGCACAGCAGTGCTATTCACAAGGCCAAAGGTGTCGCATTGTGTCAGCAGCTACCCTCACAAGACGGAGAGAGACAGAGACCTGAAAGAGCGACCGGACGCTTGGCTGAAACACGAGTGAATGGCTGAGCAGGAACGATCGCAGCAAGGGCTGGGGGTACAGGGCCAGTCTCGCAATGAGGGCCGTCAGCTGCAGGTTGGTGTAGACGTTGTTCTGCGGCATCATCTCCAGCCGGGCAAGCAGCACCGTCAGGAAGGGCCCGATGTTGGGGCTGCCAAACGCCTCGAAGCCACCCTTGCTGCCGGCCTCCCCCCGCGTCACGAAGATCCCCGAGTCGCCCGCAGACACCGAGCTCTCCTCCACCGACACCACCTCTTCCGTCTTGGCGTCGGGGGCTGCCGCACCGTTCAGATCCGTCGTCGAAGACACTGACGCCCCGTCGTACGGCGAGGACCAGTGCTGGCACGCCCGCCTCGTGAGGCGCACCCCGTGACGCGCGTCCGCGAGGTACAGGTGGTAGTCGGTGCGAGCGGCCGCCGAGCACGCAGGCTGCGGCGTGCCGTTGAGTGCCGCCACGGCCGTGAAGCGCCGTGGCATGTCTCCTGATTCGTAGCTGCCCAGCACCCCGGAGAAAGAGCGGCGGGGTCGGCGGCTGCGTATCTGGAGGCTTCCACCGTGCATCACCTTGTCGGCCGCAGGGCTGTCCCTCAGGTAGGGGGGAAGCTGGGACTCCTCCCCGCCCGCCGCAGAGCAGCAGGCCGGGATGAGGGAGAGGAACTTCTCGGCAGCGCAGCTGTACAGGTCGATGTCGCACACACGACTCCGCTGGCTCACCATCACGTGGGAGCAGGGAACCAGGTATCTGGGGATGAGACAAGATGGAGAGACATGGCAGGGAGAAAACTGTGGCTTCAACACGAATCCATGCATCTGACAGCATGCTTGAATAGAAATGTCTGCCGCACCGAGCTTTGTAAATATCTCGGCCCATTTGTCCAAAGCACAAAATTTGAAGAAAAAAAAAAAAAAAAAATGGAGCAAAACATTTAACAGCACCACAATCACTTGATTGATACCGCATAAACTGTGGTCAGCTACTAGCACAGAACTAGCTGCTGTTTGAATTCTGAAGCACTTTCAATTCCTGGCCCCGGCGGCCGCTTTTCCGACAGAGGTGAAAAGCCAAAACGCCCTTGTATTTGAGATTTCGGCGCACGTTAAAGATCCCCAGGTGGTCAGAATTAATCCAGAACCCTCCACTACGGCACGCCTCATCGCCCATGCAGCATTGGCGCACCCCATAAATCAATTCTCAAACACTTCAGCATAGAACACACCATGTGTTCTGCTTTGGTGTTCTGTTCTGGTTTGGTGTGAAATTTGTGTGGCCGGTGGCCACCCCAGCAGTCACCTGGCCAGCTGAATTTATAATATGGACTGTGATTAGTAGTTCATTTTACTTATTTTATGCATAAGAAAAGTTCTCATAAAGTCGCCATCTTGGTTGAATTGTCAATGAGTCCATCGCTGTGGCAGCAAGGCATGCACTTGTGAAGTTTAAACGAGAGAGAAGAACTCCGTCATGCAATGGTAGCTTGCAAGATTTAAGCAACCACTCACTTGAGCACCAGCTCTAGCATGATGTCTTCACAGTTGAAGTCAAGCAGCGTTCGAAAAAGAGCCATCGTTACGAGGCACAGCTGGAAAAAGAGTGCAAACCTCCGTAAAATTCCCACTCCTTGAATGCCATGCAATAATACATGCAAATCTTCATTTCCACCAGCACTAACAACATTTATGCTAAACTTTACTCTGTAAACGAACACAAACAAAAACCTGTCCTCATTAGTAGCAGCACTACGAAAACAGAAAAAAAGGAGGTGCAAAGTTTTTTCTTCTTTAGATACCCAACAAATTGAAACTATCCTCTGCCAACCCTACTTTCGGCGAAAGATGCAGCTTGGCGCTCTCTGCTAACTTTAAGGACATCAGTGGATACCCAAAATGGGAGCAGGTTTAGCACGTTGGTATTACTGGTCATAGCTACACAGACGCGTTGCTGACAGCGACGCACCTCCTTGTGGGACAAAGGAGGGGACACATACCCGAGAGTGACCTCCGATGCGGCTGATGAGCGTGTTGAGGACCCTGTGGTTTTCGTAGCTCTCAGTGAGCAGGAATTTAAAGAAAACTAGGAGCAGCTGGGGCTCCGTGACCGTCCTCAGAAACAGGTCCAGGTAGGCCGTGGCAGTGACAATTTCCTCCAGGGTGTTCTAGGGCACAAGTCATGGGGAAAGAGGGCACGGGTCGGGGAGAACACAGTTAGGTAAGCAGTGCTGCTGCATTCCTAACAGTCAAACTGGCCGTGCCGATACAACTGCATGCACGGTCGTCTGTTTAATTCTCAGCTCAAACAAGTACCAAGCATTGTTACTTTGTCTGCAAATATAATGGACCGGGTTTGTTCTACGGTGATTGTTAAATGTATACACCAAGTTTCAAATAACTGAAAACTCAACTTTAAAAACTTTAATCTGTTGATGGCGATATGAACAAGACTGCACAAATGTCTGTCACAACTTTTTTTTTTTTGAAGATATTAAACATCATTGCAGACTCAGTTACAGTGCATTTAAAACCTCATTAGCACACATTCGCCTCAGCTGTAGTTTCTGGTTAAAAGTGCAAGCCCCCCATGTAGCATTCCAAACTTCCACTTCGTACATAGCATTTCTGCCTCTCCACCAGGCACCACTTAACCAGATTCTACTGCAACATTAGGGCTGCTAAAGGACTAAGTGACGCCACAAAGAAATCAATAGCACAGCAGTGTTAGTAAGCATGCTTCATGCAAATGGCAGATTCAACAATGACGTAAATTAGTAAAATGGAAGTCCGGGCCCATTGGTTCATGATGTTAAGGAAAAAACCAGTTGTAATTTACTCTGCCGGTCAGCCAGAAGGCTGACAAGTTCTCATCGCATAATAAACTCAGACATTTTTCTCGCAGGAACGTATCTTCCCCTGCCACACAACCCCAGTTAAATGCCATTGACACTATACTCTGTTTCACGGACATTGTGCAGCATAAGCTAAAGTGGGAATCGGCACCAGCTAGAATAGGCCTCAGATGTATTGACAACAAAAACCCGACCCCAGTATCTGCTCCCACCACAAGAAAACGGATGACGAGCCTTATAAATGTTTAACTCTGTGCACTGCAGGCTGCGCTTCTACATGGCTTTCAGCTCCTACAATGCTGTATGAAGTTCATAAAACACCATTTATAATGTAGACCATTTATAACATAACCGGTTATAGTGCGGGACTGGATATAAGTTGTGTGTTTTTGTGACCACTGGTTTGCCTCCCACAGAAGTCAATGCACTTAGAGCACGGTTGGCCGAAGCCCAACACAGTTTATAGTGAGGTTTTGTGGCGGGTCCGCTGATTAACCGACGAAACTGGGGCGTCGTTTTAGGGTCACAAGAAAGAAAAAAGAAGACGAAATCAGTCATATTACGCAGTGCGCGCTCCCTGCCCTCTTCCAACTTCGACACACACACACACATAAAAAAGGCGCCCTATCATTCGTGCGTTCCTTTTGCACTCTCCTGATAACCACATCTTTCCTTGCTTTGCGCACCTCGGAAAATAGCGAGTCCCCCCCTCCCCCTCTACCCTGTGTGCAGTAAGTTGTTTCTATTAGAACGCTGTGCAGATAAGCAACTGTCTTTTCCCTTTTAGAACATCAGGAGATAGCGACTGGTGATGCTGGAGATTTCCACTACCTGCATGTTGTGCTTTGATAAGCAACAACCTTGGGCATCGCGAACGTGAGGTGGGGTGGGTAAAAAATAAAAAGAGGGTGAATAATAATAAAAAAAAAACGCTCGCATTCTAATCACGTTGTCCTGTGGCGTGCATTCTTAGACGCTAAGAAATGCAGCCATGCTCCATCAAAACACAAAGAAGTTAAAGCTGTGCTCGCCAATTGTAAGACCGCGCTTGCGGTTTAATTGTACGTCCCTGCAGCAGCAACTAATTGGCGGGGAGAAAGAAAGAAAGAAAAAAAAAAGGACGAATAAATAAAGACTGTGCCTCTGTTTTTAAGTGCCGCACATTAGAGTGATGATAAACCAAGAATGACTTGAAAGGTAGGTTGCGACGTGGTTATATTCGCGCATGTTTTGCTTATGGCGCAGTACCGCTTATAGTGCGGATTTTTGCCGCTCCCACGACATATGTTACAAGCGGTCTACACTGTAGTTTGATTTCTGGTATGGACACAGATGAGCCCGCATTAATATGAAAAAAACCTTCAGGTCCAGCTTGCTGTACCTGCAAGTCAATTTTACCATGCGGAGTGATTTGTGTTTTGCTTCAAATAGGCAGTTTCAAGCAAACTCTGTTCTATAAAATGGCATTTAACTGTGCTGCATGACAAGGGCATCAAAGCCCTAGGATAGTAGCATTCTTATTAATATGTGTTAGTAATTCAATGATTTCCCAACCAAACAGGGCGGTTGTAATCGACAGCTCATGCAATAATTTCCTAGTTCACAAACCAAACAAACTTGCTTCATATAGGTAGTTTCTATGCACAGTTAAGCTAATGTTTTTTTACGGCCGCACATGGTGATATAAAATTTATTTATACGACGTTTTTGTAACCAAACAAAGCTTTGGTAGAGTCCACAAAACTGGAACGGAATGTGCACAGATAAAATGATTACTGGTCAGACAACAGATGGAGCACTTTTTAGTTAACCATAAAAGCACACTGCAAATAATAATGCCAGACGACCGGCCCACTGAATCTTTTTAATGGCCAGCTGATCATGCAAGGCAAGCAAAAGGCAGAGCAGAGAGTGGAGCTGCATGATGAAATTGCAAAGCTGCAAATAAGCGCACAAAAGCAGGAGGGAAAAAGCTTGGCGGGCGTGTATGCATCATGTAATGACGATCCCTGTGCGGTGTTAGTGGCCAAATGCACGGTGCTTTAGTAAGTGAAGGTGGTAACTATAATGACAGTCGACTAAGGCTAACGTGCTTTTATTGCACCCTTTTTTTATTTTCTGAAAGCAAAAACCTTGAGTTTGGTTTGCTGTTATTATTGCCCAGCCAATTGCATTAAAATTGCCTAAATTAATCACGATCTCATTGTAGACTGAAACCTCACCGGCAATGTATATTTTTAAAGTGGGCAGGCCGAATGAGCTTCTTTCACAGAGAACATTCCTGTAACGGCCTGCAATATTGTCCTTGACATGGCCACCAGTGGTACCACCTTGAAGATTCGACAACTGGCTTCCATTGTAATGCCAATAAAATCATAGTAGCTTCCTCATTGCAGCAAGCCTTTTTGCTTGCTGCAACAAGGCTTGCAGCAAGCTCTTACCTTAATAAAACATAAATGCTCTTTCCCTCATAAAACAATTCTTTTAAAACCTAACACGCGACTAATCACGCAAACATTTAGAAGTAACTCATCCATTAAATTCCGCAGGCCTAGCTGTCCTATTTGGCTTCGTTGTTTTTTTTTTTTTTTTTTTTGCAAATTTTTCAATGCCATGTCTGAAACTGTTTGTGCCACTTCCCCCATCTGCTAAAACATTGCACACTAATGTTAGTCAGAACGGTGCCGTCACTGTTACGGTTAGTCAGACATCACGCAAGAGAGTGAAGCATGCAACTGCAGTGCTGAGCTGCTCTCTGCCCAGGGGGCAATGCTCGTACATGCGTGTCTCCGCCCTCGGGAGTCAAAGGTGCACAGAGCAGCAAGCACACAGCAGGGTTCACGACCGGGTACTGACCGCAAATATGGTGCAGCCCTCAAGAGTCTCAACATCTATTTCCGCAGTATCCTGAGCGTGTCCGTGCCCGATATTCGCGTCGGAGAGGCAGGGGGAGGCGCAACAGAGAGCGGTGGAGAGAAAAGAACAAAAGTGAAAGGAGAGACGGGCCCATTAGACGAGAGAAGGGTGCACGGTTAACAACGACAAACAGCCCTCAACCACCACCACCACCGCTGGCCGGGGCAAAACAAAACACCACCTAGAAGGGGGCAACTCGGTAACAACCTAAGACCCTTCAGAACAACTGGCAGTTCAGATTAGCCCACAGCCAAAAGCTGCCTTCCAGTAACAGTTCCCGCACAGCTTAATTTAATAGGAAAGGCCTAAGATGCCATATACGCTTGTGTAAGGGCCACATTCATGCATGGGCCACTTCGTGTGAAGGCTGAACACCCCACTAACTTGGAGCGCAAAAATTCAGAAAGAAACAAATAAGTAAACAAAAAACTCAGCAAGAGCTGTGTAATGACTGGCATGCAGTGGCACGCAATAGTGAGGAAAGTGGCAGCAAAAGTAAGGTAAAGAAATTAAGAGAATACAAAGGTAATACGTAGTACCTTTATGCAGTACAGTCGCACCTCGTTATAACGAAGTAGTATCGGGGCAGTAAATTAGTTCATTATATCCGATATTCTTTATAACCGTAGAGGTAAATACTGCCTTTAATAAATCGACAATCTGGCTCGCGCAACAATCCTAGATAAAAAATGCATTGTTCTAGGCTTCGAACCCACTCTAAACGAGGTAGTCCTTATCTGTCTCCTTGTGGCATTTCAAACTAAACAGACTGAAACGCGAGACCATGAAATTACAACAGAACAAAGTTCGTTCGGCAAAACAGGCCGGCCTTCTGAAGGAGGATGTGACCTTCGCCTGGTGGCTTTTCCCAGTCTGAGCGGAATGACGTTTTTCACAGTGTTCACGCAATAAAAGGCCTTAAGCTACTAAATAATGATTGTTCTGTCTCACTTTCTTAAAATTTTGTTTTTATTATGCTAGCTGTCGAGTTTTGAGCCTCGCGGGAACCAAGCATTCCTTCGTTATAGCTGATATCACACCGCTCTTCAGGTTTCGGTTTCGTTATAAAAACAGTAGGTGTCATTGAAATGAAGCGTGACCAAACAAACTTTGTATTTAGTTTGCTTTATCCGATGGTTTGCTTTATCCGATGGGATCCCCACACTCAAAACCTTATCGACCGCCTAGAATCAATTCAGAATCGTGCTGCTCGTTTTGTAACTCATAATTACCAGTTTCCTACAAGTATTACGCAAATAAAGAACTCGCTTGGCTGGCCTAACCTTTCTTTGCGTCGGACACGTTTTCGCATTTGTTTCCTTCGTGATGTATACCTTCAGCGCAATGCCGTTACCAGGAATCTATATTTACTACCACCAAACTACGTATCTACTCGGCGAGACCACCAATTTAAGATAAGAAAAGTAGCTGCGCGTACCTCAATTTTTATGAATTCTTTCTTTCCCCGTTCCATCAAGCATTGGAATCACCTTCCGCAACACGTCATGGGGATGATAAGCGACGATACATTTTTTTAATCGTTAACCCAGCATTTACTCAGTGAATAGTACTGCGTTTGTGCTTTTCCCTTCTTGCAATGTTTTAAACATCTGTATATGCCCTGTTTTAAGCCATGTTTTGTGACTTTTTATGTCCTCTTTCATGCCTTGCTAGCAGTCCTTACCACATATCGTGCAATTGTTAACTGTGGCGCTTATGCCTATTTGTTTTTCATATTGTTGTTTGCTTGTACATTTTAATTACTTCTTTGTTAACTTTTTCCGACTGTAGCATTTGAAACTGTTAAGCGCAATTATTAGAGAGTTTTAGCTGACCGTTTTCGACGCTCCGCTCCGGTATCGGCGGCCCGCTCAGCGCTACCGGAGCCAATGCCGTTCGCGGCCAAGCGCGCCACGCATGCGCAATGGCGCTTCCGCTTGCCATCGGAGCGGAGCGGACTGCGAAAGACGGTCAGCTAAAACTCCCTATTTATGCTTTGTGTGAATGCCCCCCTACTGTAATGCCCTCGGGCGAATGTAGGTACTTAAATAAATAAATAATAAAAAAAAAATTCGCTACATCAGTGCTCGCTATAACGAGGTTCGACTGTAGCTTGCTTTGTCTAGCACACCAATACGTCCCCGCTCCTCCCTTCCCCTTCTACTCCTGGGTTCCAAGCTGCGTTTTCTGGGTGACCAGTGGAAGGGTCACAAATAGGGATGCTTGTGCACTTCACCAATTGCTATCATGTACAGCCCAAACAAAACAGTTTATGCAAACATAGTTTGTACCACTTACTAAAACTTTTTAGCGGTAATACACTGCAAGGCTACTGATTGAGCTAGCTGGTACGGCGTCCTTGGTTTATGTGCTGGATTTTAAAAGGGACAAAGTTTCCAAAAAATGAGATGGTATGGTGCATGGCCTATCACCACTACGCTATTCAGCTGGAAAAGAGCAGTGCCCCACTCATTCAAAGCTATTCAAATCTGAAATGTGGCTCTAACACAAGCGTACACGGTGGCAAGGTTTCAGTCCCTGAAACTTTCAAACAGACGCAGAAGATACAACTCCAGTGCCAGTCCTGGCTAAATCTCTGGAGCTTTTGTAGCCATTTTTGCACTTGTGCAGTGACAAAAGGTACTTTTTATGCTTAGAAATTGATGGTAAGTGCAGTACCTCCTCTGCCCGTACTCATTTTTCTCCCATTTTTATTTCCTCTAAAATACAGTAAGCAACACAAGTAAAAATCTATGCGGTATTGTGTTATAGCTATAATCTAAGTATTTAACGATAGAGGGTTCTTAGATTTGCCTTTCATAAGCTTGCAAACATTTATCGTAATCTTCCTTTAGTTACGGCTGGTTTTAACTAGTTCCACCTCTTCTGATGTTAGTCCTGCTTAACCAGTTTGTTATGCTACAAATTACAAAGTACCAAATGCTTTGTAACAATGATACCTGAACTGATATTCCGTCACTTCAAATTACAGAGTACCAAATGCTTTGTAACAATGATACCCGAACTGATATTCCGTCCCTTCATGGTTCAAAAGCTACTGCTGCCGAACTAGGCACATTTCTCATGTAAGCAAAAAATCAATAGACAACCAACTTACCCTTTTACTTAGCGTTTCTTTAAATGTTCCTTTAAGGGGCAGCATATGCTATCACATCCTACCTATATTCCGTGCCTGCATTTTTCTCTCACACACAACGAACCCGAATACCGTAAACTTCTTTGTTTCACTGCTAAAGTATGCATACTCACATAAATGCCAAACAAAAGAGTGGTCAAAAATTCCTGCTTTTCAAACCAAAGCTATGCCAACCAAAAATGCCAGCAGTCAGAAAAAGCAACAGCACACAAAGAAATGCAGATGCAGCAAGACACACCACAAGCATAGATCCGAGCGCATTTCAATAAAATCAAGCACGGCTTCACAATATTGTATGCAGGGTGCTCATGCACCAATTTTGCTGTAAGATACGCCAAAATGTTTGATGACCATATTGTGCCACAAACAAGTAACTTGTTTTTTAGAAAATTAATTCCAATAATGAATTCCGCTTAAATATAAAGTAGAACATCCAGTGAAAAACAGGCACTACCACTGAATATTTCTTCAACCACTTTAAATATTTGTTTTTCACAATTAAAATTTCCGGTGCTTTACAACACATATGTAGAATTTTTTTTTTTTACACAGTGTGCTCACATATTTTTGCCATGACCTCCAAGTTTTCTCGCATACACTTTACTTTTATTGCAGGTAACTCAAACAACTTCTGGAAAAACAATTGCAGCTTGCACAAAAGTGACCCCGTGACCTATATCTTCTTTAGAAGGTGGACCAACTTGCTTTCACATAGAAGCAATGCTGCAGATCTTGCATCACAGCAACGGCTAACACTGGCGCCATTCCCCCATTCGGAGGGTAGCAACATGCCCTGCTATACCCAATGAACAGAAAGGGTCAGGGACAGTGAGAGACGCATGAAAAAAATTAAAGCTGTTCCACTTAATGTGAAAGCTGACGGAAGTGCAGAGCAGTGATTCACCACAATGGGCTGTCGCGCCGTTATCCGCTCACTGCTACTACTCAATGCAATTCAAATTTCCCGCCTCCACAGTGCTCGCGTGCCCCCTGCCTGAAACTGCACCAGCGGGAGTTCTGTTCTTCTTGTGCTCGCTTTTCCTCTCGCATGTGCTGGCGTTGCACTGCCACGTTTTTTCGCTTACTATCGCAAAAACACGCAACGAGCGTCCCGAACTAAATGAACACAGGTGCTGCCGGTTAATTACATATATTTTGAGTCAAATGTACCTCCAGTTTTTTTTTCTTCCGCTAAACAAGGAGATGTATGACAAGCGCCAGCATTTCACGAGTTTCGAACGGTTATGACTATTTAAACCGCTTGATTTTTGAAGCCTTTGCAAGACGCCCTACGACGGAACGCCGGGCTCTACTTGGGTCTGTTATCTCACTGAGGCGCCCGATTTCGGCAGTCGCTTGACATCGAGCGTTACAGTGAGCTACGACGACAAGGCGAGCCCCTAAAGTGCTCCACACAACAAAGCAAAACTAGGCTGTATTTTATCTAGTTCTGTCACTGCCCCATTTATATCCTTTTGGTTGCGGTAACTGCATACTAACAGGAAAGGATGACCAGCAGACCACAGCCAAAACCGTGCAAACACTCGCAACACAGTGGTTCCACAATTGTGCCCGATGCAGTGACTGTGGGAGTGTCAAGCAGCCTGAAATACAGACCTGGTGCAGTGCAGGTCCCACGACTGGTATCAGGAACCCTTGGTAAATGTACTCCAGCAGCTGCTCCTGAACCAATGTGTGCGATACCTGCAACAAGGAGGGCAGGCAGAGAGGAGATTTGCGAAAAAGAAAGCGAAACACTAAGACGCCCACTAACCCGGCTACTCTTCTGGCAGGTAAAGTGGGGCGTGTTCTTTGGGTTACATCTATCGTGAAGAATGTATAAGCTAGCCTAGCGATGGGTCTTCAGCGCCCTTTATTACATCTGCCATGCATGTACGTGTCCTGCACAACACTTGTACATTCATGCTCTAAACTGAAGCCGAATGTTTCACTGAAGGTGCTGTTTCCGTTTGTGGAGGCTTTAGGAAACCGTCCTTCACTTTGTCCTGCCATGTTTATCTTAACCGGAAGAACTTTCAGCCCAGTTTGCAGGTGCCATATGCTTAACAACAGCAGCGCACACTGGCCACCACTTGGCCCGTTCAGCGGATGTGGAAATAAAGGATGCCAATATCCCATCAACAAACAGGAGAAAAAAAATCAAGGCCCCTTTATTAAGAGAAAGATGGTTACAATGCACAGCTTTCTCCAATGCAACGTGGTTGAAAGTAAAAGTCCACATTCCAAACTGCTTCAGCCGTGCCGGAATGGCGCAATCGGATAGCTGTCAGTTTTGTAATGTGAGGGGCTCAGGTTCAATTCCAACCACAGGAAGCATTTCTTTTTAGAAAACTTTACATTTCTTCATCATCATCATCATCATTTGTGGAAAACCATGGTGTAAAGTTGGCTTTCCTACAGTGCGTTTTGGCATTACGATCTACAATGCCAGTGAGGCATCGGAGGCTTTGCTTTAGAAGGGGGAAGCGTTACCTGTATCACCGCATTGCAGAACTCCAGTGAGTTGAGAAACATGGCCAGCTCTGGGATCTCCTGAATGTCCTCGTGCGTCAGACGGTACCAGTCATCAGCGACTATTGTCAACTTCCTCGGCAGCACCGAGTACAGGCCGCTCAGCCCCGTGGCCAGGACCTGCATGCAAAGAGAAAAAAAAAAGGCACTGCTTGTGAAAAGTGCACATCGTCGACCCAGTTGGTACTCCAAATAAAAGCATAAAAAATGGCACTTCAAGTAGGCGCACAGTTTGCGAAGTGATGAGTAACGAAGTGGAACACAAATTCGGCTCAAGGATTGGAAAGCAACTCCGGTTAAGCCATTCAACACACTAATGTGGGCACAGGGGATGTCTTAGCACTTCTTAAAGGGGCCATGCAGACAAAACAAATGTTTGTTTCATTCAAAAGGTTGCCTTGTTAGAATCATACTGACAGCACCTGTAACGCACACTTCGTTCAAATAAACTATATAATTAAGAAAAAAAGGAATGGCCATGCAACCCACTAGCTCATTTCCAGCATCAGTACCTATGATGTCATATGCCCAGCTGTGCGATTGACTGAGGCCAGCAAAAGCAAACGCAAACTAAGCAGGGCTTGCCAAAGGAGCTATTTGCGCTTAATTAAATGCATATTCATTAGGGGTGTGCGAATGCCAAATAGTAACTTTCGAATAGAATATCGAATCAAATTCAGAAAAAATGCCGAATATCGAATCGAATGTCGAATACCAAAATTTTTTTTTTACACGTCCCGATTTTTTCGGTTTTTGTTCAAAAGAAAAAGCTACTTGGCATTTTCGGGAGACATAACATCCTTTTTCAACCTCGAGAACGCACTTTTCAACTCGCATTGGCGGTACTCCAGGAATCCCGAGCGGGCACGATACGCACTAAAAAAAAAAAAAAAAGTAAATAGACTTGCACAGGAGTTGCTGTACTGTAATCATAGGCAACAACTATTCAGAGCCTCGTAACTCAGAAGCGAGCACTTTGAAAGCAATCATGGACCACGATAAGGCACTTCTTCGGGAGCACCTAAGCAGCGTGAAGCGTGAATAATATGTAGCGGAAGGAAAGCTCGCGCTACAGCCACCGTGAACAAGCCTGTGATATCCACTGTGGTCTAAAAAACAAGTAAACACGCCGCAACCATACACCAACTGCATTAAAAACCGCCAGAACCGCTTTTCATTTTACATTAACGGAAGCGCGGTCAAAACGGCGGCGGTCTTTATCGGAAGCTGCCCTAACATGTAAACATCCGGTCGCACGATTCAAAATGGCCGCCAGAGTCGACGGCGACGGCTCCAAAAAAAGATCTTATCGACGCAATCGCAGATTATTCCGTGCAGGGGGATAAAATTTACAGCCTCTGTAAGGCGCGCTCGTCGAAAGCGCGATTAGAATGAAACTTGCCAGGGAACGTTTGGAAACTGAAACTCCACTCGACTATTAGAAAAATCGAATAGTAGATATTCGATTTGCGAATTGAATTATTCGCGGAGGCACTATTCGATTCGTATTCAAATATTCGAGTATTCGCACACCCCTAATATTCATCTTACAGCAGTAAGAATGGTGGGGTAAACAATGAAAGTTGCAAAAATACACGTAAACATAGAAATACCGATGTGCACTGCTGTTGGTACTGGGTGCACTATGCTTTTTTTTGCTGCACAGCAGCCCGCAGCTTTGGAGTTGTCTTAACTCTTTCACTCCGGCGCCATAGGTAATCGGAAGCCGGCTTCCGATGATTTCAAATCTCCCGCAAAATCTAAAACCCGCGTTCCACAGACAACTATCGCCAACTGGTGTGTTCATTGGCAACTTCTCTTTCAGTTTTGGTTTCGTTTGTTTATGTGTTGCGTGTGGTACCGGTGTAGTAAGAGAAATTTCAACCGAAGGTACAGGGGATTAGAAGGAAAATGGCATCAGGTTCGCGCCGCGCTCCGCACAGTCGGACTATTGTAGCAAGCACTTCGGCAGCTCCTGCTGTCAATTTTTCTGATTCCAGCAGCAGTAATGGGTCAAGCAAAGATGTGGGATATTCAGATTTCAGTTTGGACGACGAAGCTCCAGTTCAGGTGCCTCGCACCACCAAGCGCTGGCAGGTAATTCCGTTGTGACTCCACGCTGTATTTATAAACAAAACGTGCTTCTTATCTGACGATGCGGTTTTACTTTTGTGTTTAGGGTCTTGACAACGTACGGCCAAGATATTTTGCCAAATGCACTGCGCCGTATCGCGCTATCACCTTCAAGATAACCTGGCGCTCGTGTCAGATTAGCGCTGCAGGGCGATGCGCGATGCTTCTCGAGAGTGCTGGATTTTTTTTCTTGTTTTTTACCACCGAACTGATAAGGATTTTGTGCAAGAACACAAAAGAGTATGCTTGGATGCACATTTTACAGAGACTCACTCACCCTTCAGTGCCTTCGCGGCGTGGCACAGCCGTCAGTTCCGTTAGGTTGACGGGCCCTCAAAAATCCAAAACTAGGTGTACACTGTTGATTTATATATTGAATCATAGTCAAGGAACGCAGGAACAATTTGTAAATCTTAAAAGTTCTTAAATAATTTTTAGTCTCGGTAAAATTGCCAATTTGTGTTTTTCGTATACTTTTCTTGGGGGCTTTTTTCTGATTACTTGACGAATAAACTAAGTAAATGTACCTTTTAACAAAACTGCTGCTTTGTGTTTGGAAGAGCAATCTATGAGCTACAATTTCATGCATAGCAAGCCTAAGTGTGTCCAGTAGCTCAAGAGAAAAAAAAAAAAAAGTTTTGTGGAAGCACTTAAAATCGGCCGTTTTTCCGCCGTAACGAAAGAGTTAAACAACACCGGCCGATTGGCGTAAGCGACGTTGTCTTGCATGATTCTGTTAGTCGAGTATACCCCATGTTTCACGAAACAATTGCTTTCTACCGTAACAAAAACAAGCCAGGAGCAAATACAGTCAAAAACAAAGAAACGGCGAACAACGGCCCGCGCGAAGCACCATCTGGAAGGACCGACGGTAAGCAGGGCTACAGAGCCTAATGACGCAGTGGAAGCTTGTTAGCATACCCGCCCTCATGACATCATGGCAGAAGTCACGAAAACACACAATTTGCGGGAGAATGAAAATTTTAACTAAATTGATTAATTTCTCAGTAAATACGGCATCTTTTGCATCCGGACTAGCACTGGGACACTAGAAAACACGAAATCTTTCGAACAAAACAAACTTGTATTTTGTCTGCACAGCCCCTTTAAATGACTGGACAGACAGGTCATTTACAAAGGGTATAGAGAAACTTTACTTTCTTTCGTATGCATGTGGTTGCCTTGGTTTTCCGCTTGCGTCTTCATGCTTACGTTGGGCATGCGGCTTTCAATAAGAGCTGCGAAACATTGTGGATGTCGGTGCACTTTTGTCTTCAACATCTTTCTCTATCAAGCTGTGCACTGCATGTTTGCTCCAAATACAAATTTTAATAAGCTGGACTTAACAAAAAACAATGGGGAAGTGGGCTCTGAACAGTCAGAAGCATGCTCATAAAAACCGAGATAAGTATGAGCAGAATTTATTTTCTTCACATGTGTGAGAAACTAAAAATGTGCCGCAATAAGCAGGGGTAAAAAATATAAAAGAAAGACGCAAGGCTGCTGAGATGTGTTTAGAGACAGAGATTCCCCAATTATTTTTAATAGGGCAGCCTAGACACTAGCACATCAACTTATACCTTAACCCAAGATGCAGCAAATGAATTAAAACAGTAGAAAGTGCACTCAAGCTGCTATCAACAGCTCTCCCCCAAGAATTCACAATATATACAGGCCCACATTTGACTACTCCGTTGCCTGCAGGGCTGAGCCACCCGCAGTAGTCAGCAGTGCATGGTTCAGTGTGAGATCCCAGCTGGACTCACCGGGCAGAAGTTTGAGTTCTCTGCGATGTAGAGACCAATGCTTTCGTTCTTCCTGGACAGAGCCATGCAGAGCAGCAGCGCATCTCGAGCTTGCTGGCCAATGGCCCCTTCCCGGTGGACAAACGGAATCAGCAACGAGAAGATGAGGAACCTGCAACACATGCCCGGCCGTCAGTCCCCTCCTTTCCTACGAGACTCACGCCACCTACTTATCCACTAGCTCTGGCCCTAGAAAGCTGTTTGTCCACTGTCAATATTCACTAGCTTGCACAGCCCATCAACGAATTAAAAACCTTCCTGTTAGACACACTGTATGCCTGGATTGGATGTGTTGACCTTTGTCCTTGCATATCCTCGACATATTGAGAAAGAAAGACCCTTAAAGTAAAAACACTATAAAGATGTATATGTAACCTGGATGTGCGCACAATACAAGAGAATACTTGAGGGCGTAAAAAAAGAAAACATTTGTACATTCCTCTAAAGCATCGTTGTTGCCTGGCCTCCCTCACTTCGAAGCATGAGGAGGCAAGAAGGGCATCTAATACTAAGCGCAGGCTGCCAGTTAACTATGCAGGAATAACAGCAGGAACGGCAAGGATCACTAACACTACAAAAACAAAAACCAGACGAGATTCGTACAGTGTGAATTGTGTGTGCCAAATCCAAATTGAGAAATAAGTCCTAAAATAGTGTTGAAGGAAATAAAAGCACGCAGAACTTGAAGCACTTACAAAAACAGTAAAGGTCTTTCAATGTGCAAAGCAGAGATATTTAACAAGAATTCACATTGTCTTCCAGTTCACTGAAAACTGCAGTAAACACTGATATGCAATAAGCTTCAGTGTTTGATTAGCATAAAAAACCAGCCGCACGTCTCAGTACAAAAGTGCGACAGGGCGAGCCTTCAAGAGGACAAAAGACCTGCACAAAGCAGTCCAGAAATCCATCTTATCAGCGAAAATTGAGAAACAGCAAAGAACAAAGCAGAACTCTCCAGCCAAGCAAACAAATCCCATTCATTTAGATAGCAAAGGACAAAACTGGTATCAATTGCCAAGGCCTGCCAAATTAACCAAGACAGCCAACGAAATACCAACAAGGACAGCAACCCTGCATTCTCAGGAACAATGGACTGAGGAAGCGAGCGAAGCAACAACACCTGCGCAGAACACGACACCGGCAACATCACAGAACTGCACCTCTGCTGAGAAGCCTTACCCCCCAACAGGAGTTCCCGAGAGCATCGCTGTAGGAAGGTTGTCGAAACACTCGCCGGCCGTGCAAAAGTGGTATCGCAGAGTCGAGCTAGCTCGTTGGAAAACCATGAAAAGAATAAGCATGTGCATGGGGAAAAAAATAAATAAACAGGTATCTTGGCCATATTATTGGCAACGGTTTTTTATGACAGGGCAGTGCCGGCACTGGAGATTCGGTGAGAAACCAGACGTGAAAATAAACCCCATAAATAAAATGCAGAAGGAAAAAAGAACTGCTTGTTTGAGCTCACTGGAGCTTGCTTTTTAAATTGTACAGATACTAATGGAGCTGGATGGGACAAGCTCTAAGAGCAAAAAAAAAAAAAAAAAAAAAAAAAAGGCAGTGGAATAAAAATTTTTGGCTGTGTTGACAGACATCAAAATGTCGTGCAGTCATTGGGTAATAAGTGTTTCAGTGATAACACTATACTTCGAAAAGCATCCTATGAGCTGAGCAGGAATGTGAGTTCTTTCAAAAAGGCTGGTTAGTACTGCATGTACTGAAGTCACTACATAGACAGAGGGGCCAATGCACTCCCAGTGACGGTTAGTTGCTTCTACGCTTTACCATGCTGTTTGTCGCTGGTGTTCCGATTCCGATAACACTTGGCACACTATCAGGAACTACGTGCGCTAGAAGCATATTTGGCTTTTTCACGAATTAATCTAACCTCCAGCATTCAAGCACGCTGATAAATCAAATTCTTCACAAAATGCAGACCAAGCTTTAGCATCCCACGATGTATATATAGGTTGTATGAACTGGTGTGGCACGCATGCGGGCAACCATGCATGCGTGTCACCGTGATTTTGCCCAAGCATCTGTGTTGTTAAGACAACGCCACACTGGTTACGTCGGGCTCCACGAGATGGCACTAGTTGTCTGTGCTGGCGCCCGTCAAAGCACAGCGCATGACAACACGAGCTGTTCGATGTTCCAAACTCTGCCCCACCAAACACGAAGTAATGCCTCAATGCGAAATACTGTTACGTGCAGCCCCCCAGGATTTACTTATCGCCACACACAATTGAAATCGTCGCACGGCTAGGTAGAGTGGTAAGAACTCCGGAGCCTACGAATGCGCGCAACGGCATCGTGATGGACCAGGTCGCATGGGTATGCAAGTGAAAGCCGATTGCCACACGAGGTCTGTCACCTGTTCAAGGACAACAATAGAAATATTCCCGCAGAAAATTTTTCTGCGTGGGATCCAAACTTAAGTGATTTGTTCAAAGGTTGCTTGCGATTCGCCAGCATTTGTGCCTGCTGGGCAGCGTGAACATGGTGCGGCTTGGGAGACGGCCTTGCATGCACTAGCTGCAATGCTACCATCATATCTAAATAGGCGTATGTGTGAAACATTTCTTGAAAGCCATTATTTGGTTTTTATACTCAATCATGCATCACAGGGTACTTGTGGTGACATCCACGGTCACAGGCAACTGCGGCATCGGCCTCTTGTGCACTGTGTCACTTTTGTTCGCAGCCGCAGTTTCATTCTCTGGGGATGCGAAGTGCTTGAAGGCAAGTAGAACACAACCACACAACGTCAGTGCAATCAATAATAGATCTGTTGACGCTACCGCCAAGAACCGAACTGAAACGTGGCAGACGATGCATGCTGGTGTTTCTTTTTCTTTTTTTTTTCTTTCTGAGAGACGCGTGTTCAAAGTGCATGCACAGGCACAGCGGTCACGGTCGTGGTGGTTTCTAGTGTTACCAAGTAAAGAAATCGCCAGCTAAACTTTTCAGTGAATACCATCTATACTTTGTGCGCTCAACATCCTTACTCACAGCTCAGCACTTTGCCATGTCGTTAATGTTTATAAGCTGTAAGCTCTCGCAACAACCGTGCTCTTCGAATATGCCGGCACATTGGCAATAACCAAGTGCCACAACGCGTCCCCACAGAAAGAACCCTTCAATAGCATGGCTTCCTCTCTTGGTGATGAATGGAGGCTAAGTAGGCATGTGTCCCAAAGGAGATTGTATCTGGCACCACTTTCGGCTGCCCACAGAGTGGTGAGCACCATCGCATACACCACTCGCAACATGCTTGCAGGTAACTAGATCCCCGTGCCCATCAGCACCGATGCCTCTGCAACGCCCCCCTTTCCCTCCCTGACCTGGCGGGCCCCTGGTTGGAGCTGGCGCTGAAGAAGACCTCGAGCAGGTCCGGGTGCTGGGAGAGGCTGACGCACAGGGTGTTGAGGAGCACCACCAGCCGCTTCTCCACCTCCAGGGGCGCACAGTCGGCGCACGAGGACAGCAGGTGCAGCAGGGGCCGCAGGAAGGGCTGCTGCAGCAGCAGCTCGTGCTGCGAGTGGCTCACCAGCACCTGGCGGCAACAAGGGGGCAGGGGAATCACCCTCAGCCCTTGCCTTTGTCTTTGGTCGCTTTGTAGTCTTTACCATATTTATATTCCACAAGCCAAGCTACTATTCCCCTTTCAGGAGTACTGACACCGAAATTGAGCTTCCCAGTTTTTTGCTCCTACGTGTCTTTGCTAGCTCATAAACTAGAACGCAATTACTATAACCAGCCAGGCAGCCGCTGAAAATAAATTACAGTGCCATTAATGTCACCAGGTTTGGTTTCAGCTGTTGCGAGCCCAGAAGCAGGTGCGGGAGGTTCTACAGCCTTTTGCCTGTCATTTCTTTCTGTCAAAGCACAACGCTAGCTTTGTCGATGGCTTCAAAAGCATCCAGGGCCAGTTTCCAGGACCCCGTATAGCCCGCTTCTCCTCAGCTAAATTAAAGATTAGTCCTGCTGCATTCAGCAGGTCTGAAACTGCCCAGAAGTAGAGGTGGTAAAGGTAAAGCACCACTAAAAGGTTGACTTTGTGTTGTCATTTTTCATGTGCACAGGCCTGTCAATTTCGCTTTTGACTACTGTGCATGCCATGCATGTCACTAAGAGGAAAGGGGCAGTCCACTCAGAGTTTGACCAGCTGAAAGCTTCTGTCGCACCCCCCTATCCATGTGGCCGCCAGCCTGCTTAGCGTCACAGAGAAACTCAGTCTGCTGTACCTAGCCCCTCGAAACTGTGGCAATAAATATAGATTTAAGAGTGGCTCCAAGCAATTTTTGGTGCCCATAACTGCAGGAATGAACAAGGGCATCTTCATGAAGCACATTATATCAGTACTTTGGTGTCAGTACTCTCTTAAACCCAACCTGTCCGATGCACTAGAGACACCCCGTGTGGTTTGTGACAGCAGCAATCATCACCACACTGCATCAAGTACGAAAAAAAAAAAAAAAAATTGGGCAACACACATGCGCACAGGAAGTACCACAAGGCAAAAAATTTTACCCAGCCAGCACATGCCATTGGTGTGCCCAGGGGCCGCTACGAATGAACGTCGCACCTCGTATATCCTCAGCTGCTCCAGCTTGACGTTGGAGAGGAACTCGCCGGTGTACAGGGACCACTGGAAGAGCCGGTCCAGCACCCCTTCCATGAGCATGTAGTCCAGAATGGGCCCCACCGAGGACGGGGACATCCCGCCGTTTGGCACGTTTGCCTCTGAGCTTGTGGCCTCGTCAATGAGGAAGTTGACCATCTGGTCCAGGTGGTTGAGCACGCCCGTGATGTCGTCCGACGTGGGCTTCCCGGCACCGCTGCTGCACACACGGGGATCAAGACAGAAACACGCTCCCTAGTGCCCCGAGGGGTGCCAACCAAGCTGCTTACACTGCTCAACCAGCACACATTGGCTAATGCTAACAATGCACAAATATGGTGCTGACATCAGTGCTGTGTATGTCTATTCCTGATCACTACTTGTCCTTTAGCGCCAAAACTACTGGTATTAGAAGGGTAGTGTGAGCTCAGTTTTAACTAGCCCTCGCTAGGTTTGTGACACATTTGCAGTATTTAGTGTCCTTCACACACAAAACAAGGTCAATGGGAAATACATTTGTTTCCTGCTGTTTGCACTTTTCTGTTACTGTAAAAATTCATGGAGCACTGAATGCCAAAACTTCAAAACTTAGACACTCAAAACTTCTAATACCAAAGTAGACTTAAGGGTCAGGACTCCTGAACTTGCAAACACAGACAAAATTTCAGCAAAATTGTCGTCAAAACATGCAGTTCTGTCTCCCTGCTTTCTCTCTCTCTCTCTCTCTTGTGCTTTCTCTCTCTCTTTCTCTCGCGGAAAAAGAACAAAAAGCCGACCTCATCAGTTACGTCCTCCTAATCTGTTCGTAACATATTTTTGTCTCTCGCTGCACATCAGGGGGTGAAATCTTGCAGATACCTCTCAGCTGTGACAATCACATGCATGTCAGAGCCAAGCTTCACCCACATGCCATGCAGGAAGGAAGGGAGGCAGGGCCAGCTGCAGAATGTTGTCCCACATCTGCCAAGCAATGAGACACTCTGTCTGGCTGGGCTGCAGAACAACAGGCACTTTGACAGGCAGCAGCAGCAAAAGGAGAATAAGCTACGGGCCTCTGAATTCTTCCGAACAATGCAGCTACGCAAAACTGGACGTACTACAAACACGCATTGGCGAAGGCATTTCTGCTGCCTTTTACAGGAGGCAGGTGCGTGCATGTGCATGAACGTCCATCAGAAATGAATGCAAATGTGAGATTGCTTATCAACAGGAGAGGAAGGCACAAATGAGGAGAATGATACGCACGAAGCTTCATCTTTGTTGCTCATATGATACGCTAAAATACCACCACAATGGTTGGTGCCATGAGGAACTAGGACTCCCCATCCTTCACCCTACAACATTGCTGTACTGACTCGGCATTTGCAAGCATGAAGTCAGGCAAGCCACAAATGCAGAAGTGTACGCCCACATGAGCATGCAAGTCATAGATCCCTGATAAGCAGGCCCACAATGCCACCGTTACCAAAACCTAAACTTTTACAACCCCAAAGAAAATGGCGCACATAACACATTAACGAAGCCTGCAGATCATTCATGAATCACTCAGAGCCAACTAACTGAAGAAAGAACCAGCTAAATGCCATTTTCTTAAGACTGTCTTTAGTTTTCTTAATTTTCCTCGTGCACAGATTACAGTAGGCTTCCCACGCAAATTCTAAACTGCATGTCCAGGGCAAGAATTCCACAATGAAACTTTTCTTCATTCTAAGTATTTTATATTCCCCTCACGGCATCGAGATAGTAATGTCAAGCTAAAGCCCTCTTGGTATAAAAGCAATGCAGCCTTCTTCACTGCATCACTTTCTCACATTTGGAGCCTGCTTTACTGACCCTATTTTGGCAGAGCTTACCAGCAATGCAGCAAACTGTTTTACCATGTTGTGCGCATGACCAGTTCTTTTTGGAGACGATAGTCTTCTATGGGCTACTTAAACGCAAAAATATCAGTCTGTCTCTCATTCAGCCTTTCAGCCAAAAGTTGAAACAGTTTGTCAAGAAGAAGCTTTTATAGACAAAACTGTTCCAAACTACAAACAAGTCAGCATGTTCCTGCTGTTTAGCACAGAGGGAACCTCAGGCACATTTGAGGCAAATGAAGACAAAATACAAGTTGGGTTTATTAGAAAGACTGCTTAGTCCCGATAACAATGATACCAATATCATCGCAATCTTCGAACAAATAACGGATATATAAAAGAAAACGTGCGAAGCAGTCGTGGCCCCCTAGCCAATTTCCCGCAACTTTTCTATGACGTCACGGAACCTTGTTTGTGCGACTGGCGGCTGCCTAACTGACCTGTCGCGACGACACATGACTGGACGTCTGTAATGGGGCCTCTAGTTCCATTTGATTGCATCGCTTGAATGCTAACGTGCAGTTAATGCACTGAAAATTATGTTTCATTGTTGGCCCATATGACGTCATTCTTGCTCATAACACGTCACTGTGACGCAAAATTTGAAAGTTTTTAAATACTTCTTGCTTTTTTTTCGTTAAAAAAACATCTTTTGTGGCTGTAACAGAGCTGAGTGAGATACTGAATCCTAGTTCTTTCAAATTAAATGAAGTTGTATTTTCTCTTCATGGCTCCTTTAACCAGTAGCCCCCGCATCCTTTTAGTGATGATATACATTGGGTTCATTTTTGCCAATTGAAAAAACATGTTAAAAAAGTAAAATGCCGCACAAAGTATGGAGCTCGTGCAAGATAAAAAAAGAACAGAGCTTCAGCTCATGCTGTTACAGGCAGAACAAAAAACGAAAGACAAAGATGCGCACTGTCCCATGAGAAGCCACGAAAGCAGTACAAATGCGGGAAAATTGAATTGCATTGAACAAAGCTCCGTTCAGTTCATCACAAGAAGAGCATGACAGGTGGTAGCAGAGAGCAGAGAACAGGCAGAGAATGGGTTACGTGGAAGAGACGGCAGAGAGAGAGAGAGAGAATAAACTTACGAATATCGTCTTTCAAAAAAATTTGCAATGAAGCAAGCAGATACACTGCCACTTTTTCGTTGTTGTTTTTCAATCTTTAAATAAGACTTCTTTTGCAAACAATTGAACAAGCTTAACAAGTTATCTACTGGACTATTCTCATTTAATGACAATTGCTGGTAAATATAGAGTATATGTAGAAAATGTACAGAATTTTTACAAATTGCAAATCTGCATTTCAACAGATGCAACCGACACTTCATAGAAGTAATATAGTGGGAAAAAAGTTTGCACTAATTCCTCCAAGCTGCTTAGTGCTAGCATATAGATGGAATTTCTATACCATTAGAGCCCTTCATTCAGAATGCAATGGGCAACAGCTAACGTGCTTGTAGGCATGACAGCATGCCACAAGGGTAACTCTGGTTTTGTGATAGGACAACTGGTTATTCTTTTGAATTAACCCAAATAACACAATCCTAGGAAACCAGCCCATTTTGAAGGTACAATCTCGGCTTACAGCTGCCAAAACGTGACACATAACAAAAGTAACGAAAAAATAGGACGAAAAAAGCTCCCGTTACAGTTATCAAAAGACCAGCCAGGTGATCTAGTTGTTAAACTTGCTATATTACACTCACTTATAAAGCAAAAGCCCATAATGTTTCCTGAAAAATTATCTCACAAATAGCTGGGTGGACTTCACATGTAAGTCTGTTGTTGCCAGGAGTTTGAATGCTGAGAAAAAATACTCCAGTCAGTCAGGCAGGCCCGTCCTATTTTCTGCTACTGTGGTGCAGTTATTAAAACAACAGGTGCAAATTCTGGAACGCAGCAGAGCACAACTTCACTACTTCGGTTCGGCGAGTGATTTTTTTCAATCACGTCACTAATTGCACAATACCTAGTCGTACATTTCACAGCTACACCACTGCTTCCTTACGACATACTAGAACATGATTTTGTTAAGCTGCAATCATGCATCAGAGCAGCTTTACAATGGTTATTCTTTCGCTATTAACCGGGCTGTTTTGAACACCAGAAGACACCTTAGCAATATTTTAACTCTACCTGGCACATTTTTGACATAATGAGAGTGCTGAAGCTGAATATCACTAATAATACCCAGACTGCAATCAAACGATTTAATACGCAAGGTTCGGTTATTCACAAGGGGAAGCTTTGTTCGGTAGACTTTGTTAATGGATTGACGTGCTTAAGCACAACGCAAGCTTATTCCCCTCCTACAGATCAATCGTTATCATAATGTTGAAACTCACACATAAACCAACACAAAAATGTCACGCTTATGGCTCTGTAACCTCGAATAGACGTTATTCACGAAATAATTTCACTGTATGAGGGGACGCTTCATTCACGGCAGTTGCACGCTAGAATTTCAGATGACCAACTATAACATTCGGAGTAATTCTGATTCGGCCGAAGTAGCGGACGGAAAAACGCTGTGGCGTTTGTGAATGTCGCACAAGGACGAGCGACGGCCTCATTGAAGAGCTGTCAACACCTGCGGAAGATAGCAAGGGTTCCCACTCGCCTAAGAGCGCGGCACAAAATACGTCAGTACTTACAACATAGCGGAAAGTGCAAGCAGCGATTTTCACACAACTGCACGAGGATTTTCATAGAAATTCCACAGGGCACGACATACCTCGATTTTTCGATGACTTCCAGTGCGCGGAGCCAGTGCATCCTAAAGGCTTCGAGCACGGTCTCGGGCTCCACATTTCGAAGGATGGGTGGCCTGCTTCGACGCAGGCTAGCTCGCAACCAGCTCATCACGGCACTTCACGTCGCTGCGGCGGCACAAAAACGCGCATTCAGAACCACCAGTTTAGTCTGAAAGCACGGGCACGCTCGTTTTCAATGAATGGACTCGCAAAAAACGCCCTTGTGCGGCCAATTTCTGACGGAATAACTGGAAAGCTCACTTCATAGAAGCCAATGAGAAGAAATAAACGTTTACGTCGTTTACAGCTGCGCATGCATCACCCCTGAGACTGCACCTAGCAGCAGTGTCGGAAAGCCTTTGGATACTGTCACAGACGCGTGGTTACAATAAACAGCCTCTACCGTCAGTATTTTCACTTTGTGAGTACAGTTGAGAATGATTCAAAGCGAAAATTCAGCTTTTACGGCTCGCTTTCCAAGTGAAGCCGTGCCTGAACAACCACCTGAAAGCCAGACCTCGACACACAAGTCCATATTTGAGAGGAATAACGGTGAAAGCTTACACGCAGACGGCACGGTTGAAGCGCACTACTTAGCTGAGTATCGCTACATGGTGCACACGTCTGAAGCGACATTCGGCAAAATAGACGCGAAATAAAAGCACCACACAAAAAGTTCAATGAATTCGGTAACCGACACCCATCACGACGAGTCGTACGCCATGATACCAGAAGCCGGAAATAATCTACCCTCGCCACCCGCCACCCCCGCGCGCAGCGGGACATCACATCCGCTCTGATATTTGTCATTCACTTGACTCAAAATCGCTATGTTGCGGTAATCCGGCGTCGCTGGCTACGACGAGTGATAGCTTCGCGCGTTTTTCGTTGCCTACGCGCTAAAAACTGTCGTTTGCAGCATCCGCTGCGTTGCTGCGGAGTCGCGGGGTGTCGGCGAGTCCGTAATGTGGGCAGAGGCGGCCTCCGGCTGGTCGGAGTGATCGCTGCCTACAACGGCATTATTTCCGCCGTGTACACTGAACCAAGAGCTGCGAGATTGTACTGCAGCAGCAGTGCTACGTGCTCGTCAGTGATGCCGCCTCTACGTATCGTCGAATGTGCTCCGCTGCGTCGATCGCAGTTTGTGAAATAAGGGATGGAGATACCAGCGGCTCTGCGGTCGGGGAGCGCGATCATGTTTGAAGGTGGGTGGCCAGTTTACAGAATTGATCGCACTGTTCATGTTTCGTTGTCAAAGTAGCGGGTCGCCTTACTGGTGTCGGACGATGCGCTGATCCGTGTAATAGTAGTTGGCTGCATTATTTTTGTTACCTTTATTGATCGCACCTGCGGCGCCGATAGGCCTACCTGTAGTCTGTAGCTGAAAGTTTTGCTGTACCAGCCATTATTTGTCACTTTTTGCGAATTTAACGCATTAAAAGAGACGAAATGTCGCGCCGCTTTCGTTTCGGCTGGCATTTGCTCGACAGCAGCACGGAACGGCTGCACGATCGCGCACATTTCGCGAAGAATGCGACCAATTATGCAAATATAGGGTCGCTTGTGAATGATCCGGAAGCTGTCACTTCCGTCGTGACAACGCGCGGGCAATGCGTGCGGCTCTTTAAAACGGGTGCGCGGGGTTTCGTTTACGGAGGCCTGCACGCGATAAATCCCGCAAAGACGCCTTTGCGAAGGTGGTCAAACGGAACGTGCATTGTTTTTGTTTCTTTTTTGTCTCGGAACTGCTGTTTGAGAAAACTCGGGGATTCTTCTTTTGTCGCGATGAGATATGCGTCTGGCTGTTCTATTGTAGGCTCGGTGTGGTGAAGCGTCGGAATGGATGAAGCGTTCCTGACGGACCTCCTCGAGTGCTCCGTGTGTCTCGAGCAGCTCGACAGCACGAGCAAGGTTCTCCCTTGTCAGCACACCTTTTGCAGGCGCTGCCTGGACGAGATAGTGCACTCTCACAAGGAGCTTCGCTGCCCAGAATGCCGGATTCTGGTAAGAGTCTGCGGCTGGCTGCTCGGCCGATCTGCCGAACCAGCCTGCTTGCTGTTTTGTGCACGCGTCCTGCATAAAGACCAGTTGCACTCCACGAAGGCATAGAACAGCCTAGTGAAAATTCTTGGAGAGCTTTAATGGCAGTCAACAATGTGAGCTACTGAATAAAGCAGTTTGCCTTATCACCTCATACTGAAAATTGCATGTCTATCGTTTGTTAAAATGTATGTTATATTTTTTCTTAAGTTTTGCCAAACAGCCTGTGTACCTGGGCTCAAATTTTGTGCAACTTGTTTCTGATTTAGAAAAGTTTAGAAATTCTGGGGGATTTGTGTGCCGAAGCTACACTTGAGCTATGAGGCGTACCATAGTGGAAGGCTCCGGATTAGGTTGGACCACTTGGAAACTTCTAATGTGTGCCGAAAATTCAACATACAAACGTTTCTGTTTTTCGCTTCCACCACAAAAATGTCTCGGGTTTAAATGAGACCAAGTGTGGTCACAACACTTAGTTTCTGGTTCACCTTTGGAATGTACCCGCTCCAAGCACGAGTAACCGTGTGCATTTCTTTAATGCGTGAGGGCTCTTCACACACAATGTTGTTTGCCATCAAAGCACTTAGGAAACGAACACCGAAATCAGGTTGCCGAGCTTTGGGGGAGGAGGAGGAGGAATAAACATTTATTCAACAGTAAGAGTTCGTTGTGGGAGGCCTCCTTAGTCCAGGAAGCCTTGGCTGTACGGCGGGCCCTGTCCACCAGTCGTTGCTGGTCTTGAGGGCGTGAGCTGGTCAGCTGGTCCTCCCACTGCTCCAGTGTTGGGTTTGGTAGGGGGGTTAATGATGGTGATTGTCAACACTCCCAGCGCGGTATAAGTCTCAAGGAAGAGCACCAACAATCGCACAAAAAGCCCAATTTTGTATTCCCAGGCTTGTAATGCTATATTTATGCATAATCATTCTCAGACTACTCCCTCTCGATATCTGTCTGTTCATTTGGTGCACTTCGTAAGTGTACATGGGCCATATCGGATATCTAATACTAGGCCCTTTATATTGTAACCAGCTCCTTTAAAGGAGCACTAACACTAAAGTTTGGTCTCTAAAAACTGATGTGGTTCACTCCATGAAGATGTCTTCGTGCAGTTATGGTTGTCAAACACTACTTGGAACCAATTTTTAATTGATGTTATTACTGAAGTTTTGAGAGGCTAGGAAACAGTGGATCAGCTGCTCTGTGATGTCAAACAGGTTAAGGGAAGTGTGTGACATAAAATCTTCCAGCCAGTCAAACTGCCTTTCGCTCTCAGTGACGTGTATTGGTTAGGAATGAAACTGACAAATTATCTATGGCGGAAACAACACAACAAAGTCAACATGTGTCTTTTGTCGCCCGTACACCCACCCAATTTTTTGTCAATATCACGGGAGCGTCGACTGTTCGGTTGATTAGTGCTGTATGACAGAGTGACACTGCAAATACGAGAGTTGCCACATGCGCACTAAGCACTGGCTGCGACGGCCATCTTCTGCTAGGCTCTTCCTGTAGCCGAGTGCAGCCCCGAATCGTTTCCTTCGCTTATCACGCTTCTTTGCATAGTCACCGTCTTTGCTCACGAGGAAACCCATTGTGCCTACCGTTTATAAATCGCTAAAAAACGCACGTTTCAAGATTTGCTCGTGGAATGCTAAGGCAGCGGCCATTAGTCACTTTTATTTGCCCTCTTTGCACCGTTAGCAGGCAGTGTGATAAGTGAAGGAAAAAATTGGTGCGGCGTTCAGAACAGCCTAGCAGACGACGGCGCTGGGGCCAGTGCTTAGTGCACATGCAGCAACTCTCGCTGAGTTTGCCATGTCGTTCCATTATACGGTGCTCCGTTATACGGCATGGATCTGTAATCCGTAATACGGCACGGTGATATTGGGCAGGTGTACATCCACCACCCCCACTGGCTCTGGGCAGGTTCCGACCTGCCGGATGCAGTTGGGCTTTGCTAGAGGAGGAAGGGGGGTACAGAGAGGTTGTGAAAGGTTACTTTAAATGCTTTTGAAGCCAACGGCAGGCATGGTGTCTTGCTTGAAAGGCCAACAGTGTGACGTGCAATAAGCTGTAAATGCACCCCCCCCCCTCCCCCCTTCCCGCTTCTGCTCCTAGACTCCTAGTGGCCAAAACTGAAGCTGATGCCGTGAATGGCACTGAAATTGACACTGTATTATGGTTTACGAAATAGGAGGGACTCATTCAAATAAAATAAACGCTAGTTTTGGGTCAGTACTCATTTAATAAAGCACTGTAGGGTCTCAAAAGCGAACATGCATGGAGGTGTATGTGCAGAGATGAACCACTGGAAGGGATGAAGGTATGCCTACACACTGTCTGGCAATTCCCACTTTCTGCATCATTACTTAATTATCTGCAGCTTGTTTTTGTAGTTTCCTTATTTATAGTTTATTTTTAATGCTGAAAAAAAAAAAGAATACAAGCTCCTTTTCTGGCCTCGTTACAAACTGTTGCAATGACATTGGCACTGTCTCAGGGTGTTTTTTGACGGCCCCTCAGTCTTCAAAAAATTAATGCTTGGTATAAGTATGGTGAACGCTGGGTTCTTGTTTGTTCTGGTAGATATGCTCTTGTGGTTCATCAAACTCTGCCCTGTGAACTCACCCAGTGTGGTACCACAGACGATTTCAGTAAACAGGCAAGGAGGTTCGTGTAATGGCAGCAGCACTTTTATTGCATTTTGTCATTTAAAAAATGCTTGGAAAAGAATGTAGTGTCAGAATGTTTAGCACCAGCTTCAGCATCCTTTTAGGCACTGTCCCAAGAAGTAGTGCCACTGAAGTGTGGCTGTTAATGTAGTGTCTGCTCAAAATTGGGTGTTATTTCTTTGGGATCAAGGGGGGGGGGGGGTAAGGCAAGAAAATTAATTTTTTCGGGGGGGCAAGGCAACATTTGTGCAGCTCTCACTATTGTTCATGCAAACGTGTAAAAATTAAGTTTGTAAAAGTTGTTTTTGGTTATTATACAATCGAGGAGGCTGTGTGAATTGTCTTTAAAAGTGTCTGTGCACCATGTTTGTTGTAAGCTGTGCCTTCACGGGAACTTTGACTGTCATTCTTCTGCATGGAAAACTCAGTGCAAGCATGCAGTGGCATTCGTTGCTTATGCAAAGGGCTGCAACTGGAATATTATACACAGGTGACTGTGGGATTTTTTTGTTTCACTGTCTTTGTAATACCATGTTACGGTGGGGTGATAGTAGATGGGACGCTGTGCTGCTGAGCACGAGGACGCGGGTTCCATTCTCGGCCGCGCCAGCCGTTTTTCTGATAAATGTGAAAAGCAAAAACGCGTGTGTGTACGACATTTCGGCACACGTTAAACATCCTTAGGTGGTCAGAATTAATCCGGAGCCCTCCACTACGGCGTGCCTCATCACCTGCATTGCGTCGGCGCGTTAAACCCTACAATCAATCGGTACTAGATGGGAGAAAGAGAGAAAGCGATCAGCCCCCTGTCCGCCACCTCGCCCCAGGTGGAGTGCTCGGTGGACGAGCTGCCGCTGAACATCCTGCTGGTGCGCCTCTTGGAGGGCATCAAGAACAACCCGCGGCTGGGTGGCGGCGGGGGCAGCCGCTCGACGGCGCTGCTGGGGGGCTCGTCCCTCATCGGCCACCACCACCATGCCGCACGGCCCCTGCTGGCCACCAGCCAGTCCTCCTCAGCAGGTGGTCCCCCCCGGGTGCCGGGGGACGGCACGGCACCGGCCACGGGCCGGGTGGGTGAAGGGGGCGTGCGCACCCTGGTCAAGCAGCTGGTGCCACAGATGCCCTGCGCCAAGGCCCTCTACTCGTACGACGCCAAGGACCCCGGGTGAGTAGTAGTGCACGGCGGTCTGTCAGCTGGCGGTGCTGTCAGGATGCCACAGCTGCTCCCCGTGGTTCCCTGGCAGGGACCTGGCGTTCCGCAAGGGGGACGTGATCGTGCTGCGCAAGCGGGTGGACCAGAACTGGTTCCACGGGGAGCTGGGCGGCAAGCAGGGCTTTGTGCCGGCCAGCTACGTCCAGGTGGTGGTGCCCCTGCCCTCGCACGTGCCCCAGTGCAAGGCCCTCTACGACTTCCGCATGGCGGGTGCCGACAACGACGAGAAGGACTGCCTCTCCTTCCTCAAGGTGGGCATTGCCTGGCAAAGGTGACACCTTAAACGGGGGTCGTGGGCGAGTGCTCCACTCAGCTTGCTCACTTAAATTGTCTTCACCACGCGACGCCAAAGGGGTGCTGGGAAATGTGCACGAGGCTAATGACACCGAGGCATACTAGATATCAGTGGTGTTCCATGGAGGAAATTTTCCCTCTTTCGGGGAATTTACGGATGTAATTTTGGCCAAAAGGAAAAAGGGAATCTTTATTAGATGGAGGGAATTTTAAGAGTCGTAGAATGAAAAGGAAAAATAATGTAAGTATGCCAAGCCTCGCATCATTTATTACTTTCTTTTTAAGTTCTCTTAACACTTTGTCGGATTTATGTTCAAATATCCAAAGTCGTGTTCGTGCAAGCCAAAAGCATCCAAGACCACTTCCAATCCGGTTCATGAAGCAAGAGGGAGAATAAAGAAAAGAGTATTCAATGAGAAAGAACTAGTAAAGCGTGAAGCGGCGGAGGCTGAAGTGCTGAAGCCTGTTCGCATGTATTCCTGTGCAATGTACAAAAGAGTATTTCGGGTGCGCCTTAGTCCGCGTGCTGTCAACAAGAGATGGTGCCAGCAGTCCCGGGCTAAACTAAACTTGCCTCAATTACTCAACAGTGTCGCGTTGTTCTTCATACAGGAAGTTTGAACTTGGAACTTCAGAATACAAAATAACCATGCTGTTCGGTACGAAACTAGGGTTAGGGTTGCCACCTTTCCCCGAAAAAAAAACTGGCCCTTTGGGGGGGGGGGGCATGGTACATAAAATGTTTTAAAAAAAGACGCCGTGTTTTTGATGTTTTTGATGCCATGTTTTGAAAAGACGCCATGTTTGACATGCAGTGCCATTTACTGTAGCGTTTTCTTAGAGATAAATCAACGTAACGTTTGTACTGCAAGTGATTGAGAGCTTGGTTATCGCTCTGTATGTGCTTCACTGAAAAGTAACTGCAATTGCTGATCGCGGTGGCAGCATTTCATTGTTTTGTTCCTCCCTTAGGTCCCACTCCATCTCAGGCAGCGCGCTCGCCCACGTATTTTCTCTGCTCGTGTGTCTTTGCGCAGCTTGTCGACCCATATTTATCGTCTTAGTTGTTCAATTGACGCATATAAAACGCCATAACGGACATAATCACGGCACGAGGGCCAAAAACTGGCCAATGAGGGCCGGTTTTAAGTATGGACTGGCAACCGGCCCACTGTTTAAAAAACCGGTCGGGCCGGTCCAAAACCAAGCAGGTGGCAACTCTGTACAAAACAAGAAATGGATAGTCGTGCTGCGGAGTGGTAGGTGTTGTAAAGTTTATTGCCCACTGAAACTCTGATTCTCGGAACGGCATCTGCGCCTGAAAGGATACGTAAAGTACACATAACTGGCGCTGGCTAACGCCCAACACCGAACAGGAATCCACGTAGAGGTCTATCAGCTGCAAAAAGAGAATGCGGGGAAATTTGCAGGGAATTGTTAAGAAACCTGCGGGAAAAATTGCTAAAGATAGCGAATTTCTGAATCTAGAAATGGGAATTTTCCTACCAAGTTAGGAACATCACTGTAAGATATTGCTTTGACACCATCTTTTTCCTCCTTGCCTCTGTCTCTCTCTGGGGTCATGAATACACCAAGATCAGTGGCAATTATTGAGCAATAAATCTTGATTTATATAATTCAAGCCAATTTTGAATAATTAATTTTCAGGGGGTCTTGACATATATGTCACTGAAAATCACTAAGACTGGACTGCAGTTTGTGCTGTGCACAAATTTCGCATGAGGGAGTATTGTAATTGTCAGATAATTTTTTTTTATTCTGGTTTTAGATTATTTCGCAAGATAATGTTGCTATACAACGTAGAGTGAAACACGGCGCAGATTTTTTCAGCGTGGAACTGTTTTTTTCCATGTCCTTTCGTTTCAAAAGAGAAATGGGTGCCTAAATTTTTCCTCTTTGTCAACAATTGTATGGTTTTGGCGTAGAAGCTTTAATTGTTGTAGAAGGTACGCTTAGCTTACCAGCATCATTTTTTAAGGGTAATGGTCACTAATTAATTTCTTGGGCTGCCATGCTTACTGTCTCAAGTGGTAAATCCTTTTTTGTGCGTGCATGTGTGTATGTGTGTGTAATTTAAATGTTTTTGATTTGCATTTCAGGGAGACGTGATAACGGTTATCCGAAGGGTGGATGAAAATTGGGCCGAGGGGAAGCTGGGTGAAAGAATTGGAATCTTCCCAATATCGTTCGTCGAGGTGAGCGGTTGCGAATTTTCATGCTGTCCATTTTACCTGCGCGGTAAAAAGCTTTGTGGTATGCTGGTACTTTGAAGCACTGTTGATATGCTGAATATAATAGCTTATTTATTAGTTCGTAAGCATAAGAAACATTTTTACATTTGGTAGTAGAAGCGGTAAGCATCGGTGCAGCTGCCAACATTAGCAAGAGATGACCGTAACAATCAGCCCTGCCAAGTTCACATTACTGCAACGGGTACCATTGGCCTGCAGCCAGAGTTTTAACAAATTGGCCAGTTTGTCTTTGATCTTGTTTTTGTGTCGGGTTTTCCTCTACTTTCCAAATTATGTGTGTAGTGCTGACCTCGCATTAAGTATGGACGAGCAACCTCTTTTTATGTGCAGCAGGTAATGCAGTTTCCTGTAACCTTGGTGGTAGGTGCTCGAGGTGCACGGGGTTTTTTGTGGTTTTTTGCCTGTGGGAAATGCTGCATCTGTGTCTGTGAGATCCCCATAAGCTCTTTTTTTTTTGTGCATTGTACTAATGGCTTTTTTTTTTTTTTTCTGCAGATGAATGCTGCCGGAAAAGCACTAATGAAGCTTTCAAATAAGTGAGTCTCTGCCTTCTGAACTGTCGTGTATACATGAAAGATGCAAATCCTTGATTGATTCTGTGTTTTGAATTTGCACAGCCAGTCTGGAACGGCTATCAAAATTCTCATACAAACAGGGGGGGGGGCATGGTTCGTGGTGCAATAATAGGTTGCACTACGACGAAGCAATGTAGTAAATGATGAACTACACATGTTGTGCACATATAAGACAAGCCTTGCTTATTAAAGGGGCCATGCAGACGAAATAAGAGTTCTTTTTTATTAGAAAGATTTCGTTATTTCTAGTGATCCCAGTGCTTGTCCGGAAGCAAACAATGCTTTATTCACTGAGAACTCAAGTTCAAATATTGATTCTCCTGCCAAATCGTGTTTTCATGACGTCCGCAATGACATCACAAGAACAGGTCTTCAAGCTGCTGCAGAGCCTTCTTTACCGTTGGTCAACCTAGACGGCGCCATTACACAGCGGCGAGCCGTTTTCTGCTTTGGTTTTGTTTTTGACCGTATTTGTACCTGGCTTGTTTTTGTTAAGGTAGAAAATACAGTTAAACCTCTATGTAATGAACTTCAGTGTAACGAAAATCTCGATGTAACGAACCATGGAATTTTTTGTAACGTCAAGCATGTGCGCATCATGTATTTTCACCCTCTGTGTAACGAAGTCCCGTTTGCCGAAATTTCAATGTAACGAAGTTTCATGGAGAACTAGGCACGAAATTTTAGTTGTAGAAGTAGATTTTGGGAGACGCAACCGCCGAAATGGGGTCTCAATAAAACGCGAGCGGCGACACGGGCTGCACAGTGCCGCGGATGCAGTGAGCCACGGAGTCCGTGAGTGAGCTCTTTGCCTAGTAACTGCGTGGCACGCATACAAGGCTGGCGCACTGTTTCTGTTTCTCTCGGAGCTTAATCATCTACGTGGGCATCAGCTTGAACTGCATGGAGCATTATCTCCCCTCAAAAATGCGCCCCGCGAGCCACAGGCACGCTGACGCAGCTGTGAAGAACCCTTGCGCGATGCAGGTAGCTCCAGCAACCGCTTCTAACCGCTCGCTGAAAGGCAACTTGGGAGGCAAACGAGAGGGGCATGTGCGAAAAAAAGTGGATAACGTGGGCGAAATTTTCACTGCAAAACGTCTGACGTGCCGCATACGAAAGCGGCCATCAAATGTCTTTCGCGGTGGTAAGCCTAATCATCTCTGGCGCGGCCGCCGCCGCATGCTGCCGCTTTGCCCTTCGTTCGAGTTCGCTCATGCTTGTTGGATTCTATTGTTCCAGCAAGCATTTGTGAATCTTTACGAGCCTTGCGCGCATTTTTTTTCATGCCCGCGTCCGCGATTGGGTGCCGGCAGCGGCTTCAGCCTCGACCAGAAAGCGACTTGCGTTGCACACGGCAGTGTGAGGACCCTGACCAGTTTCACCAATGGGGAGGCACGCACCCTATGGCGGGAGCTTCAAAGCACTCAGGGATGCCTGCTGGCCCCACCAGAGACGATTAGGCTTACCTGGAAGATATTTGATGGGAGCCTTTGTAAGCAGCGCGTATGACGTTTTGCAGTGAAAATATTGCCCATGTTAACCACTTTTTTTTTGTATGCCCCTCTCGTTTGCCCCTCGAGTTGCGTTTCAGCAAGCGGTTAGAAGCAGTCGCTGGAGCTACCTGCATCGCACGGGTGGTCTCCGCGGCTGCGCCAGCACATCTGTGGCTTGCGGGGCGAGTTTTTGTGGGGAGAAAATGCTCCATGCAGTTCACGCTGATGCCCGCGTAAATGATTAAGCTCCGACAGAAACAGAAACACTGTGCCAGCCGTGTATGCGCGCCATGTTTTCGTTTGCAGGAAATGCTTCACCCGATGAACATTTCATTATAACCGCGAATTTCTATGTAGCGAAATTTCAATGTAATGAAGTAAATTACGAATTTTACGTACTTTGTTACATCGACATTTAACTGTAATTGTTTCGTGAAACATGGTGTTCGCTCAACAAATATGGTCACGTAAGACTTACTCCTTACTCCAGTCACTTACTAAAACGTAACACTTACTCCAATCGGCCAGTGTCGTCTGAGGCAACCCCAAAGCGCCGCAGTGCTGTGCAGCTAAAACAAGCATAGTGCACACAGTACCAATAGCAGTACACACCGGTTCTTATATCTATGTTTACATTCATATGTTCCACAGTTTATCCCACCATTCTTACTGCTATAAAAAAAATGTGTCCTAAATTTAAGCGCAAATAGTTCATTCAGCAAACTTATTTTTGCTCACCTCAGCCAATCGCAGAGCTGTCTAGTATGACATAATAGGTTCTGTTGTGGGAAATGAGCTAGTGGTTCGCATGGTCATTCCATTTTTTCCTAATTGTATGACTTATTTGAACAAAATTTACGTTAAAAGTGGTGTCAGTATGATTCTAAGGAGGCAGTCTTTCGAATGAACCAAACTTGTATTTTGTCTGCAGGCCCCTTTAAAGAGTGTGTCAAGTGATAGGAGTGTGTATTGATGTGTAGCGTAAACAGTGCTTTGCTGTGCATGTTACGCTTGCAGTGTTCAAGTGGGTCCGTCTAGGATAGCCCCGCCGACGCCGAACTCAGAGGCACCGAGTCAAACAGTCATTCCTGCTGGCAGCACCCCTTCAGGTGAGGGCGGTTCGGACCGTTTGCTCGTTTGTTTTTTTTATTGCAACAATCGTTCACTCCCTACAGATGATGTCATTTTTAGTTGCTTTTACCATCTGTTTTTATCTTCACGCTGTTATTGTTTGCTTTCTGTGTAAGTTTTAATAGCATGGTGTACTAGGGTTAACCACAACCGGAAACCCAAACAATGTGGGCTGTTGCTAAATATATTGTATGGTATGTCTGGGGTCTCAGAAATCCATACCCGCTTCTTGCACATACAGGGGATTGGCCGAAGGACTGGCCAATGCCGATCAGTTGCTAGAGAGATTTGGAGAATTATTTACTGTGAAAAAGAAAAAAATAAATGCTTCGCACCAACTCATGGAACATACCCATGCTAGGAGCTTCTCTGCTCACTGGCCAGCTCAGTCAGATGTTAAGTTTCACATTTTATGCTGCACTTGATGGCGGTCTCCGCAAACAGCCAACTGTGGCTGCTCTTATTCCTGTGGAAGTAAATAAATTCTGCCTGACTGTGCAGCTGGTGAGTCCCAGTCGAGCACGACCTCTCCGGCCTCCTCCTCCCCGAGCCCTGGCACGCCCCCATCGACGTCACCCCCACTGCCCGCGTGCCAGTCTCGGGAGAAGCGCCACTCGCTCTCCGCCCTCAATCCCCCGCCGGCTGCGGGCAACGGCGCCAATGTGAGTGCCACCTTCTTCCCACTCTCAACCCGGCATTGTCTAGTTTCCTTTTCCAATTTTTCTGTGTTTTGGTTTGCATTGTTTCAGCAACACAACTGAGTTCTGTTGCACGTAAGTGAAGGTAAAGGACAATGAAGCAACGATTTTTGAATTTCTCATCCTTGTAGTAGCAAGTTGAAGTGAGACGGTTGCAGGTGGGGGTCGTAATTTATTTCGGTTCTGGCTCTCTGCAAGAACCTTCATGTGATTCAGTTGTGGTTTGCACACCATTTCTCCGTTTGCAAAACCAGGTGGTGAAAGCAAGGATCGCGTACCATAAAAGAGCTGTGGTCTTGCTTAATGTAATAGCAGCAGCAGTTCAGTTGAGCCCCGATTCTATGAAACCCATTTCTTGAATTTCCTGAGCAATTTGAGATTCCTTCCACAATTGCCCATTCTTAGAAACTTTTTTTTTTGCTTTCCAACCAATTTTGACAAACCTTCACGGGTTTGTTCAGTTTTTTTTTAGCTGATTTCAAGTATCTAATTAGAGTTGATGTGAGATAACTAGTGTCCGAGTTAATTCAAAGAAATCCTTTATTGTTCTTGAGAACAATAGGAAGTACCTGGTACTGTTCCATGTGCGGAATTTTCGGAGGAAAAACTGTGCAAATCAAGAGAAAAGTGATACCTAAAGCATGCTTTTTTGGGCAATTTTTTGGTCCCAAAGACGCAGGTGCCCCCTTAATGCCTTTTCGATTTTACAAAATATCTGATTGAACAACAAAACAATTTCTCGCCCTGTCCATAGCCTCAGGCCCCGCACCGGCACTCCATGGAGGTGCTGAGCACAGGAACGGACACCGCATCCCAGCCCAGCTCTCCACCGCAGGGGCAGGCTGCTTCCCCTAGCAGGATCCCCACGCCTTCAACAAAGGTGAGGCCAGCTGCGAAGCAACGATCGACTGCTAACGGCTACAGCCATTTGTTCCCGTCGGCCTGAACGCTCTTGAGTGTAGGGAAAATAAAAGAAGGCAGGCATTCGAGACCTTAAACTTCTAGTCACAGCTGTCATTGAGTGCCTGGTCCATTTTGTGCCACTGGAGTGAGTCATTGTGGAATTGCCATACTGCCTAGTATAGGTTGTACTCACTGGCAAGGCACGCGTGCAGGCAACCATGTGAGTGCGCTGTCACTGGTTACGGCGGGCTCCGCGGAATGGCGGTACTTGACCGTGCTACGCTCATGATGCGTGTTGGATGTTCCGAACTCTACCCCACCGAATGCAAAGTAACACCTTTACTCCAATGTGGTTGCGATTAATAACATCTCTGTTGACAGCACTGCAGAGAATCGGGTTGAAACAGAGCGGGCGACGCACGCCAGTATTTTTGTTTTCTTCTGCGCGCGGGCGCAGTGGCATAAGCCGTGTCATGTTTGTGGTGCTTCGACCACGTCCGCAGCCATTTTCAGTGTTGCCAAGCAAAGAAATTGACAGCTAAACTTTTCAGTGACTACCATCTATAGGCTGACGTTGCCTTTTGCAGTGGTACCTGTGAGATTTCTCGACTGCGCCGGGCTAATGTTGCTGGATGTGTGCTTGTGCAGCCTGTACCCGCCACGTCACAGGGAGGGTCGTCGGGCGAGCCATCGTTGACGCGAGTGGTGCGCCGTCACAGTGGCCGCAAAGAGAGGGACCCATCTTCCTTGAATCCTCCTGGGATTCCCCTGCCACCGTCGGAGCAGCCGGCCACACTGCTGGCACCTTTGGCTCAACCACAGCCGCTGCAGCCTGCTCCACATGCTGCCATCGCATCCTTGTAAGCCAGACTTTCGGCACAGTTTATGCTCTTTGTTGCTGCACTGTGGTCGGGGCGACTTTTTGTGTATCGTTCAATTTGTCCAACTTGGGATGATCTTGTGAGCACTGTTTTCCACGATACAGAAAATGGAAAAACGAAATCATGAGGATGATAGTGAATAACGTTTGTCACTTCAAACCTGTCCCACTTGTTCGTATTGACGCTGCTGCTATCCAGGAAGAGCATGTGTTTAGGAAGCATTCTGGGACCCTACAGTGGTCGCGTACGAGCATGCAACCACAAAATTCTGGTCATAGAGCTGTGTAGAGTACAGATGTTAGTGACTGCTGCCAACATTTGCATTTAGTTATCGAGAGGTTAACTAACTTTTTTGCTTAAATCATTGGCGAGAGACTTGGTATTTTATTTAGATTATTTGTGAGGCCCTTTGCTTCGTGTTATAAAGCTAGCGTTCGTTGTATGTCGACTGGGCCCAGGCAGGTTTCAAACACAACAACAACATGATGGTGTCGCTTGCTCTTATGCAGTGCAAGCAGTGCTCTTCTTACCACAGTAGTAGTGTTTTGCGTGGTTATGACGCTGCTCTCTGCCCTGTGCAGTTACGTGGCCCTGTACAGCTACAAGCCGCAGAAGGAGGACGAGCTGGAGCTGAGGAAGAACGAGCTGTACTCGGTGACCGAGAAGTGCCAGGACGGCTGGTTCAAGGGCACCTCGCTGCGCACGGGGCTCTCGGGCGTGTTTCCGGGCAACTACGTGCAGCCCGCCAAGTGAGCTCGCTTTCTCGCTCGCAATTGCACGTCTAGTGCACGTTACTGTCTTTGCACTTGAGAATTGCCTACTGTACTTGCAAAAGAACGTATGCTAACAACAGCCACGAGAACACATGTTTTTGGACATCGTGTCATGAACCCTTTCACTGCACCCCCAGTGTCGGCTTGGTTTCCGGAATATCAGGGAAGGAGCATAGTGATCGTAACGCGTTGACATGAAAGGGCGTGAGTGGGAAATCGCCTTTCTTCAGGTATTTTCAGTTTGCCATGCACGCTTCCAGGACTGCGACCCCACCGTTTCAACATCAGAATCTGACGCTGTGAAACTCGCACCCCTTCTTTGGATGAGAAACTCTCAGAATGCAATTCCGAGTTCGGCTCATATTCGGATCGGAATCGGAGGAATCATTGCTCCTGTCCGCAGTCGAAGGCCCCACGTGGTCAGCCATCCGAAAGTTACCGCGCGCATGGAGGGAGCACATTCAGTAGCCCGCACAATGCACAGAAATGACGCACGGATGGCACAACAACCCTTGCACCCGTACGGGATCGCACGTGTGTCGCATGGTCACTGATCCCGACAGAGTACAGCGCGCAGAGTGAACATGCCCCCAGCAACGAAGGGTGTGCGCGGGCGCTCCGTACTCTTCAATATACCGTCATAGAGAGCTTGCGAGGGAAATACCAGCTGCTAGAAAGATTCCACAGATCGCGCGAGAAGTCCAGGCGCGCCAGCTTTGCGCTATGACGTGAATTTTTGAACGCACAATGGAGAACATACCGATACGTCAGGGACACTGCGGAGGGAAAATGCGAAAACGTACCAGAACGTCAGTGACAGCGAAAGGATTAAACTAATGCTCTGGTGTACATGAGTACTAGGGCCACTAAATAAGATACACTTAAGAGTAATGGCACCGATGCACGCCGGCAGCCATTTCGCTGCCTGTCGCCAGGGTGGCCAGCTTGATGCCCCCAATTGTGGTTGACTTTGATGGGCGGAATTTGTCTGGGCATTGCTTGGCAACCATGACAGCTGTGTTTATTTTTCAAGGATTTCAAGATAGCGTGCCGGTGCAACAGGGTCAGGCTCGGTTACGCTAGTGTAGCTTATTTAGCGGCTCTAGGTTACGCTAGAGCCACTAAATAAGCTACACTTTTCAAGTGGCTCTAGGTTACAATAGGCGCTGCTACTTCTCAGCGGGAAACGAACAGGCATTTTCCACCTTCTGGCCGGTTGAAACAGCCCAGTACAGAGCAGCATGGCATCGCTACTCTGTCTGGGGCTTAAAAACTCACTCTCAACGTGTCGTAAAGCCACACTGTGCTCCGAAAATCACAATTTATCGAAGAGCGTGCACACGCAGCAACACATTGGCACCAAAATGTCAGCGCCCATGGGTCTTCCGGCGTAAACAAATGTCAGTTCAACCAATGGCTGCTGTTAGCGGCATGCAACAATGAGAAAAAAGAGTGCCGGTACTCTGAAACCTATCTAGTGGCTCTAGTGAGTACACAAGACTAATAAGGCGTTGTACCAACTGTAATAGCATCGGCATTGTATCTGTGCACAAATTTCCTTCAACTCCTGGTTGGTTTGTGCATTCTGCTTGTGGTCACATGTCGTTTTGTGACACGTGCATGGTGGCAGGGTCGCTCATTGCTTAGAGTGCTAGTGCACATTGAATGATCAACAACGTTACAGTGGCAGTGCGCTTCCTTTCTGTTCTATTGTTTCGAGACTGCGGTGTGCTGCGGCATTTCATGATGAAACCTGCAGGGTGAGCAAACAGTGGGAAAAAGCTTGCTGGTCTCCCGCATCTTTTCTAGGTCGTCGGGCAGCAGCTTTGGCCCTGTGCTGTTGCCCCTGCAGCAGCAGCATCAACAGCAGCAGCATCAACAGCAGCAGCAGCAGCAGCAGCAGCAACATCAGCAGCAGCAGCAGCAACAGCAGCAGCAAGTGGGCACGCGCATTCCCGCCCCCAGCTCCCCGCGACCGCGGCTGTGCACCCCGCAGCAGCAGATGCCCATAGTGTCTGCTGCGGGGCCGCCCCCGTTCCTGGCTGGGCAGGGCTCGAGCCCTCTGCTGGCCGAATGGGCCTTGGCCGTTCCTCCACAGAGGGCACCGCTCACCACCACGCCCAGCCCCCTGGGACACAAGCCACCGGTACGGACCACCTGCTCCACTCATTTGTCGGCTTCATTGAAGCTTCGACCCTGAATGCTACACCCTCTCGTTGCTCTATGTGTTTGTCTCTCTCTTACCTGTTTTTTGTCCCATGCTTTGCTGTCCACTCTGGCTTTGTCTCATTCGATTGTGCCTTGCTAATGCACTGGGCATTGCTCACTTCGACATGTTGGGGTTAACGAGAAGACCATTCTCAAAATCTTTGTTCGTTCGTAATAGTGTCCTTCAAACCTGCACTATGGAATGTCTTTTCTAAGTTCTCCGATCAGCTGACTGCTTGGTGTCGATGTCTGTTGTGGCACTTTTAGCACCACAAGTAGCGGGAGATGCTGTGTTTGTTAGTTCGGTGCAACTCACTTAATAAGCATTTTGCATCGAAATTGGGATCATCTGTGCACTCTGTGCTTATTCTCAGTGTTTGTGGCTCGTATTTGGCGAGCGGCGTGGTGCATTGAATTTTACTTTGAGACTGCCCAGACATGTGCCAGTGTCTGAAGTGTAGCTCCCCTCCCGGCCGCTGCAGGTGAGCCAGTGCTCGATGCCCCTGCAAGTGCAGCAGCTGGGCGTGACGAAGGCGGTCACGGGGAGCCCCTCCCAGGGGGGCTCCTCTGGCCCCGCCGCCAGCGGCCACTGGCTGCTGGCGTGGCCCCCCTCGGGGCCCAGCCCCTACGTTGGGGGTGGCGCTTCCACCTGGGTGCCCGCCTGTGCCACGCCCACCCGCAGCCCTGCAGCCTCCAACCCGGTTGGGGCCAACACCCTGAGTGGGGGGTCCAGCGGGGGGGCAGCACCCAGCACTCCCGGCTGCTCCACCTCTTCTGCCCCGAGCCCCCTGGCTCCCTCTGCTTCAGCGCTGCGCCTGGAGAAGGTGTGTAGCACACAGCATCAGCAACTGAGGAGGCAACTGGGAAACGGGAGGCCGCTGTTACGTTACGGAGCAAAAATATATATGTAGGTGGCGAAACACCCACTGCAGTGGGCACGAGCAACTGACCAAATAATGGCACGATGAAAACTAATGCGGACTACGACACTTCACAGGGCAAGGAGATGGTAGTACAGTTAAACCTCGATGTAACGAAGTCGGTAAAATTCGTAATTTACTTCGTTACATTGAAATTTCGCTACATTGAAATTCGCGGTTTTAATGAAGTGTTCATCCCGTGAAGCATTTCCTGCAAAAGAAAACGTGGTGCGCATACACGGCTGGCGCATTGTTTCTGTTTCTGTCGGTGCTTAATCGTCTACGCGGGCATTAGAGTGAACCGCATGGAGCGTTTCCTCCCCTCAAAAACGCGTCCCGCAAGCCACAGGCGCGCTGACGCAGCCGCGGAGACAACCCGCGCGATGTGAGTATCTCCAGCGAGCGCTTCCGCTCACTGAAACGCAACTCGAGGGTCAAACGAGAGGGGCATGCGAGAAAAAAAAAAAGCGGATAACGTGGGCGAAAATTTCACTGTAAAGCGTCATACGCTCCGCTTATGAAAGCGCCAATCGAATATCCTCGGCATCCCCGAGCGCTTCGAAGCTCCCGCCATAGGGTGCGCGCCTCCCCAATCGCAGACGCGGGTGTAAAAAAAAACGCGCGCACAAGGCTCATAAAGCTTCACAAATGCTTGATGGAACGATGAAACCCAACGAGCATGAGCGAACTCGAATGAAGGGCAAAGCGGCGGCGGCGGCGGCGGCCCCGCAAGAGGCGATTAGGCTTACCACAGCGGAGGATGTTTGGTGGGCGCTTTCGTAAGAGGCGCGCATGACGTTTTACTATGGTTTTACTGTGAAAATTTCGCCCACGTTATACGCTTTTTTTTTTTCTCGCGTGCCCCTCTCGTTTGCCCATTGAGTTGCGTTTCAGCGAGCGGTTATAAGCGGTCGCTGCAGCTACCCCATGCAGCTACCCCACATCGCGCGGGTGGTCTCCGCGACTGTGTCAGCGCGCATATGGCTTGCGAGGCGCGTTTTTGCGGTGAGAAAACGCCCCATGCCGTTCACGCTGTTGCCCGCGTAGACGATTAGGCTCCGACAGAAACAGTGCGCCACCCGTGTATGCACGCCACACAGTTTTTAAGCAAGGGGCTCGCTCAGACTCCGCGGCTCGCTGCATCCGCGGCATCGGGCGGCCCGGCCGTGTTGCCGTTTGCGTTTTATTGAGATCCCATTTCGGCGCTTGCGTCTCCCAAAATATACCTCTACAACTTAAATTTCGTGCCTAGTTCTCCGTGAAACTTCGTTACATTGAAATTTCGGCAAACGGGACTTCGTTACACAGAGGGTAAAAATACATGGTGTGCATACACTTGAAGTTACGAAAAATTCCGTGGTTCGTTACATCGAGGGTTTCGTTACATTGAAGTTCGTTACATCGAGGTTTAACTGTAACACGTAATAAACGAGATGATAGTGGGTACGCCACGTTTTTGTGCACAGTTTCTCCTCCCGCAACACATGCTGCTAGCTTACCTAACCCGTGCCCAGTACTTGTGACATTATCTAGTCACGCAGGGAAGTGAAGTTTCCCCTCCTGTCTTGTTTCTTTCTCCATGTTAGGCCAACAGGCATCTTAGTGATCAACTGCAAATATTCTATGTAAAGGCAATGTGACTATCACAGCATATGGTGTATGCCTGGATCTGAGGAAAAATTATGCCCCTGTCACACGGCACATCTAATGACATTTAGAGCAAATGTCATTCGCTCTAAATGTCATTATTCAGCGCTACACGAGAATACCGAATGACATTTGAGGCAAATGACATTTAGCGGCTAATTGAGGTTCGGGAGTTCATTCAGCGGCCAAATGAGTAGCCTCGACAGCAGTGGCGCGTCACTAGAGAAGAAAGCTCAGAAATAAACCAAATAATACTGTTCTAAAAACTGTCAGTAAACTTAAATTTCCCTTTCATGTTGTTTTTACAAAGAAAGAAACACAAATGAGTACTAACAAAAAAGGAAATCTTGTTCCCAATGCACGTGCTACCCTAATAAGGATTTTTTGCAGACTTGTCTTGGCTTGTTGTGGCTACTAATGTCATCTAAACCAGTGATTTTCTCATTTTTAGTTCAAAAAATAATCCTTTATTATGTTTTTAAAATAAATATTATGTATGAAAACATTCTAGATGCGTTTGAAATGTTATGCATGAAAACATTCTAGATGCATTTGAAATATAATTTTGCGGTTTTGCAAGGCCGCTAATCATCACCGCTATCACTATCAAATGACATTTGTTTCGCCGTGTAGACCCGCACGGCCAAACCGAATGTCAATAACAGCTAATGTCATTCACTTTGAATGACATTAGGTTTCCTGTGTGACAGGGGCATTACTGGCTATGCAGGCCAGTGGCGAACCAATCTGTCACTTCCCTGCGCTAACTTTAGGTTGGAGGAGGTTTTGTGCCAGGACAGGCAAAAAGTGTGTGGCTCATTGTGCTCTGTGGTGGTGTAGGCAGGGAGCTGCATTGACTGGTGTAAGCAGCACAGTCTAGTTCAGTCAGACTATGTGTTGGAACGTTCAGAGTTAAGGTTGTATACTGCTTGAGCATCATGACAAAGACTCTTGGACTGCTTACCAGTTGCCCTACGGGAACATTTCATGCCTACGTCGTAAAGGTATACCTGTTCTTGTAGCTGTGTGTGCATGTGTTTCAAATCCGCAGGCCACTTAAATGTTCTAGAGACCGCAAAGTTCAGTTGTCATAACCCTTTGTTACATTTAGGCCAATATTATTGCATAAACTAATGCTTGTGGGAGAAGTTGGCTAAAATTGATGTGTCGGATGCGACGTGATCATAAGCACGTTGCACTGTATGTGCCTTGCTTGTCAAAAACCTCAAGGCCACTGCTCTTGAAGAAGCCCGCTGCCTCAAAACCTCCGAATAGAAAGAGTGGAGGAATTGTACTTCTTGGTGAGCGGAGTGGTTTCGCAGAGTTGGTGCAAATGTGGAGAGGAGCCCCTGAAGAGGGCCACGCAAAAAAGAAGTGCTGACAGCGTCCCCTTTGACATGTCGCAAGCTGTGGTGCCCGTCCTCCTTTCCCAGTGCTGAAGCGTGCCCGTCCTCCTCTTGCAGCAGAAGGAGCGCAAGGAGAAGGACAAGATCAGCCTGATGAAGCGGCTGACAGCCAAGCGCCGCTCGCGCTCCCCGCCGCCGCCAAACTTCTCGTGCGACAACCCCAGCTTCGTGGACAGCTCGGCAGCCGCCCAGCAGCCCCTGCTGCAGCAGCCGCCCAGCGCCGTGCCGGTCGTGCACATCAGGTGGGGAGGAGGAAGGGGAGGAAAACAATTAAAGCCGTTCCACTCAATGTGAAAGCTGTCGGAAGTGCAGAGCAGTGATTCGCCATGATGGGCTGTAGCACTGTTATCCGCTCTCTGCTACCACCCAATGCAATTCAAATTTCCCGCCTTCGCAGTGCTCGCGCAACCCCTACTTGAAACTGCGCCAGCGGGAGTTCTGTTCTTTTTGTGCTTGCTTTTCCTCTCGCACGTGCCGGCGTTGCACTGCCACTTTTTTTCGCTTACTGTTGTAAAAACCAACCCAACGAGCATTCCTAACTAAACGAACGCGGGTACTGCCAGTTAGTTACGTATATTTTGCCTTAAATGTAGCTACAGTTTTCTTTGCGCTAAAAAACGGGGAGATGTATGACAAGTGCCAGCGGTTCACGAGCTTCAAACGCTTATTATGACTATATAAACCGCTTGGCTTTCAAAGCCTCTGGGTTACACCGCGACGACAGCCGCTACGACGGAAAGCCGTGTGGCTCTACTTGGGTCCAGCGACCAAGCTACGATGACAAGGCGAGACCCTAAAGTGCTGTGCCCTTAAAACACACCCTTTCACACGCAGTGTTGGCCGTCCACATCCGCTGTCACTGGCGGGGGCATAGCACGTCTGCCTAGGGTCTTTTGGGCGGGAGAAGTTGCTCTGAGGTGGTCCCCGGTTGCCTTGCAGTGCATTTAATTTGCAGGGATTAATGGCTTGTTGTGAACAGCTCCAAGTTTACTCCCTCTGCCTGTTTTTCTTTTTTTCTCTTTGTACCGTTACATTGTGTGGTTGCTCATTCAGCTCCAATAATTGTGCACGTGAGCGTACTCAGAAGAGAAGTTAGGATGGCAAACCGAGCACAGGCCAGCCCTGCACTTAAAGGGACACTGAAGTCAAAATACAAGTCGCTGTAGATCAATAGATTAGCTTATACCACATATTATAATATGCCATGCTTATGCGTAGCTTCGGTAGAAAATACCGAAAACGTAAAGATAGGTGCCGCCGCCACTGGCTATACTGTGCAATTTGCAGCACGAGTGCTTAAATAGTCTGGCATGTGCAACGTCTTTCCTCGCTGCCGCTGGATGGCGCTACTCGTCCATACTTGAGGTGGCAGTGCTGCCTTTCGAGGAAGTGTGTGAGCTACACACGAGCGGTTTATCCAACGCCACCATTTTGTGGGGCCTGAAAAGGACAATATGTTCTTCTTCAACAAAGCATTAATACTGATCATGGGAAAAAACATTTTGCCTTGTGGTCCGGTGCTGCAAACGATGTGGGAGTTGGGGAAGGCACGACTGATTGACCAAAACTGACCAAACCGCTTGGTACGTGGTAGTGTTGTACAGTGGAATCTCAATGATACGATTCTGGGTGATATGAATTTTGGGATGATACGAATTTCTGATAAGTACCTGCGAAATTGCATTGTTTGCAATTGAAAAATTTCGGCTTTTACGAACGGACCCCCGCCGCCCGGCGGATGATACGAATGAGCCGACAAGGCGCCTGACTGCCGAGCGAGCAAGCGACAGCGATGTATGGGCTCTCTCTCCCCTCTTTGTTGCTCTTTCTGCAGGAGTGGCTGGGCAGTTGTTTTCTGCTTGCGAAAACGCACCGCGCACTCCACAGGCGCGCCGACGCCTCCGCGAAATCACCCGCACGCTGCGCGGGGCGCGGCGGGCGGCGGCAACATGGTGGCGGCATCGGTTGTGAAGTGGTGACCGCTTCTAACCTCTTTAAAATGCCACTCAAAGCACACACGAAGCTGCTTTGCGGTAAATGAGCTAATAATGTAAGCGAAAATGGTACTATAAAACATAATCCGTGCTGCTAGTGAAAGCGCCCACGAAATATCTGCCGGGGTGTTAAGCCTAAACATCTCTGGCGGAGTCAGCCGGCTGTCTCGAGCGCTTCAAAACTCCCACCATAAGGCGCATGCCTTCCCATTGGCGCAAGTCGTCAGGCTCCTCCCACTGCCGCGCGCATCGCGCATCATTTTCTGACCTAAGCACAGGCGGCCGCGGGTGCAAAATCGCTGACTTGGGCGTGAAAAAATCGCACGCGCAACACCAACGTGCACGAATCGCATAAAAAAATGCGCCATGCGGATCACTCCTTGCCTGTTGCGGTGTGTACTGAGCTTGGGCACCGCGAGTGAGGAGACGAAAGTCCAGAAAGGACTGCTCAATGCATTGGAGGTTAAAAAAATGCAGAAAAATGTCACGGATTTCTTCACGCGAAAGTAAGAGAACAAATGAACGAAAACTTTTTTTAGTGCTCAATTTTTCAGTCTGTGTTGGTTCATACGAGTTTTGGATGATACGAATATTTTTCACAGTCCCACGAGATTCGTATCATTGAGATTCTACTGTATTCGGTTCCTTCTATACCGCTGCACATCACCGCTGCCTCACTTTCTTTCGGTTTGCCATGACAGTAGCAGCCGCTGTTTGTGTCACGTTTGGTCAGCGTTTCATGAGTGATTTCTCAGCAATTAAAGCATCTTTGGGCATAGCATTAACACTAAAATGGCTATAGGAAGGTCAGACGTTCAGCTGCAGCAAACCTATTTGTAAAAAGCAAAAGTTGTGGGGAAAAAAATAAGCCCGAAGTGAAGAGTGTTCTCGATGTATAATGAGGGAGAAAATTATGCCCATAGCTTGATTCAGACATGTCACACATGTGTCAGAGATGTGTTGCAGTCCTTGCCACATGCTGTCTGTGCAAACAAGGCCAATCACCCTCTCCGCCGACAGGTCTGGCTCGTGCCCGAGCGAGGCCCTGGGCAGTCAGCAGGCCCTGCACAAGAAGACCAGCTCCCTGGACGGGAGCGACAGCCTCAAGGCCAGGCCCAAGCAGCCCGCACCCCTGGTCCGAGAACGGTGAGCTTCTTCCAGCTCTACCCGTACTAGAGCCCACTATCGATGAACCTAGAGACTCGTTTTAAAGCTCTTGCCGGGCTGGCTGTCAGGACGTCCCACCATTTGCACGACTGTGGGGTTTTCCTTTTTCTTGTTTTTCCTCTTGGCAGCGATACTTTGACTGTAAAAATGACACATGGTTTGAAAGAGATGGCCACTTACGCAATCAGTACAATGCTTAGGATGCCGTCAGTTCTGCCATCGGTATCCACCCAGAGTTGATTTCAGTGGTGACGTAGGATGACACTGGATCTTTTAATGCTGGGGGTAATTCTGTTTAACAGGGGGAATCTATGGAAAAAAAAAAAAATGCTTTGGAACAAGTGGGCATGCAACTTGGAAGGCACTCGACCCATTTCATGAATGTTGCGTTAAGGTGTTATTTTTCCTGTTTCTCTTTTATCTCGATTGTCTCCTGCAGCTTGTGTTAAAATGCGGTGGAAGAAGGTTGATGATGGAGTTGCTGCCTCCTCATGCTCCTGTGTGCAGGTTTCGCTGCATCGTGCCTTACCCTCCGAACAGCGAGTATGAGCTGGAGCTCAAGCAGGGAGACGTGGTGTACGTCCACAAGAAGCGAGAGGACGGCTGGTTCAAGGGCACCCTGCAGAGGACGGGGAAGACGGGGCTGTTCCCGGGCAGCTTCGTCGAGGGCTTCTGAGGCCCCCTGAGACTGCGTCAGACACAGAGAGAGGGCACCGACAGACAAACCTTGCCCCCACCCGCCAACACTCCCCCGTTCCACAGTACGCGCTGAAAGCTCATGGTGGCTCAGAGAAAGACATCCCCGGTAGTTGGCATTTTTACGAGCTGAATTCTCATCTTTACGTTGTTCGCCTGTTTTTCAAGGGAGTCGTGTCACATGTTCCTACTTTTTATTTTTAATCTTGTGGGTAGCTGTGTATGACGAGTGCTGCGGTTGCTTACGCGTTGCGCGGGTTTGGGTGTGGTGTGAGGAGTCTGGTGCGACAAACTGACGCGAGCTTGACGTTTCCGGTTATGTGTTGTTGCCAAGGCGGAACCACAGGAGGGGGAAGGGGTAGTTGTGGGGCCGTTTAGCTAACGCGGCCCGTTGCTGCGAACACAATACCCGGTTTAATTACCAAAGGCAATGCAGCCTTTGGAATAAGCAAACGCATTGGGAGACCAGTTATCAAAACAATTAGAGGGTCGTTTCACAAAGTGAAGCCGACATTTACTGTGAGCATAATTTCACTCATTTCTGCCATCATTGCTTACCTAATTATTTGATTATTGTTAATTTAATTGTTCTTACACCCACGACGTGAATCTCCACCTATGCTCGCACATAAAATCGAAAGCCGTTTTGTTACGGCGAATACGAGAGCAGAGCTTAAGGTGGGGATGCCATTTGGTTATGTGTGGTAGCAGAAGACGCACTTCACACACTCCCACCGGCAGCGCCACACACCAACGGTCTCGGGTGTTGCCTGGCGACGCCTTTTCTTGCTCTTTGCACAGCATTATGTCCCCTTATGATCTTGGTTGAAAGGCTTTGCACTTCGACAGAAAGGTATTGCCTTCTGACATTGGATTTTATCGCCGTGCTTTGAGCACCGGCACACGAATCTTCAAGTTGAGAGCATATACGTTTGTGCAGAAAAACTGTGTGGAAGTTGCATTTGAATTGCAGCAGCCTATCTGGGTGGAAGACCAGGAATTTGTTCAAATTGAGAAAGGGAACTAGAGCAGAAAGTTGCACTTGAACACTGCGGATGTAACACATTGATAATGATGAAAGAGCACAATAAGATCGAGGGAACGAATGAAGGGAGGAAGGAATTAAAAGGTCTGACTTCTTCGGCACAGAATCTGAAAATACCAATTGGCTTTGTTTTTTCTGCAAGACATCCAAAACCTGATTTCAATATACAGTAGAACCCCGCTCTTGTGTTCCTCAGTGCTGTGTTTTCGCGGCTGCTATGTTGTTTTTGCCTAGTTCCGGCGCAGCTCACATAGAGTCCCATGTATTAAAATTTTCACTGTTACGTGGTGGCTCAAAGTACGTTCCCGGATCATTCGTCGCAATCTGACTCTCCGAACCTGCCCGGGCAACATGCGCAGACCGCCATTCTGATGTTTAACGAGCTTTGGCCAGGCTTGGCTACGCAACTGACTGCATGAAGCCACACACGGGTGCGATTCGTCACCACTAGATGGCCCTGTGTTACTCTATGCTATCATCTTTATCACTGCACTTACAACGGAAGTTTCACTTCGGAATGCTGGAAGTGCGTGTTTGCCATAAAAGCACCACCGCAAGAATAGCATGTGCCCTCGTCCTCATCGTGCACTTAAAGCTTTGAGAACATCGTTGAACTTGTAACTGCAAACTTTGTCGTGCCTTGATGGCGCCGCGAAAACGGGAGGCACTTTCCCTTCAGGAAAAGCTTGACGTACTGTGCGCAGTAGACAAGCAGCCAGTGCGGAAAAGAGTCGACATCGCTAGGGACCTTGCATTACCATGCGTGGTGTTTTCCAGCAATCGCAAAAAGCGGCAATCCTACATTCTCAAATTTTTTAAGGTTAAAAAGCCAAAGTTCCAGAAATCGTGGTTGCAAGTCAAAGCTACACTGTTTTCGTTCACTTTCGAAGGTTTCCTCAGTGCTGCGTTTTCCTGGTTACTACGTTTTGTTTTCCCGGTACGGTGAAAAACATATGAACGAGGTTCCACTGTATATCTTTGTGTGCAGCGAGGTGATAGAGGAGTTGCAAAGCAGAAAAATGGAGAGGAGTTATAACACGCATTTTTAAAAAAGGTGCAGCGCAGCCCTTGACCCTGCGCCCTCGGCACAAGCTGGTGCATTTTTCAGTTCAGGTCCTGTTCTGTGGTGACGACAAACAGGAGCTTTGATTATCGGTCCCGGACTTCCTGCGGGAAGCAGTCCAACATCAGCTTTACATATATTCCCGTGCGTGGAGAATCTGTCTGCAGAACTGTTTGCAGCGAGTCCATGACTGATACAAGCCCCACAGTCTTCTTTGGCCGTGCCAAGTTGGTATTTTTCCTTTGCGCATCACCTGCTCACCACCGCGCAGCCACTGCTGCGGTTCAACTCTGGTCAAGTTGTTTGGTTGTGACATGTTTTAGCCCGGCTTTGACTGCCAGCCTTTCTTCTCCACCCCTGTTGGTATGGATGTGTGCGTTTGCGATGGGACAGACTCATAGGCCTGAATTATTTGACACTTCTGATCATGGCTTCGCAATGAGCGAGTCGCTACGTCGGGCATGTAACCCCTGCCCCTTGTTTCACGCGGACGGGTGCTGAGCTTGTGCTGCTGATAAACCTGACCTGACGAGTCCCAAGTGGACGCAGTTGCCGCACTACTACTAGCAAACGAGCACAGTAGTGCCTCCGAAACTCCCCCGTGTGATGCAAAGTTGCATTTAATGCATGATCCAAGCACAGTTTGTGCTCTCTATTGTATTCTTCCGTGCGGAATGCGACGGTGAGAGCAATAAGGAGTTGGGAAAGGCCTTTGCTTCTTGTTCTGTGGTTGTAGGAGGGACTTCAGGGTGACATTTCGGAAGCCTGTGTAACATAGAATCCTGTCTGTACATACCGGTCACAATTTCGATGAATCTCAAAGCGTCTTAAAAGTGCACCTGTCGCTGTCCTTCACTCGGCACATGAAGACCATACACTGGTGCTTGTAAATGCGTACACTCTGTATATATAACCTTTTAAAATCTCAGTGTTCAGGTGATTGAATAATGCACCAGAGACGTGTAGTCACTGTGCTTTCTTTGCTGTATTTATTGTGTTATTTTTCTTCAAGGAAGGGCTTTGTTCTGTTTGCCGTGTTGGGTGACGTGTTGCACTGGTTTACAATGTGGCCGAACACTGGACAGTGAATCTGAAAATGTTTCATACTCATTTTCTTTTTTTTTTTAGGGGTGCATTTAGTTGTCACTAACCTTCAGGGTAACTGCTGTTCTTAAGAGCCACTGTTTCGTTTACCTGTCTGGTGCCCAAATTTATTTCTGAGCATTTCCCGAACTTTCTCTGTCTCCTTCTTTTCTTTTTCTTTTTTTTTTTATCTTCGGGTAATTTAAAGCGATTCTTCCAAAATTAAAATTGATGTGATGTTTTGCCAGGTATTGACGCATTAGTTTTTGCGACTACTGCACACAAAAAGCAACCAAAGCTGTTTTAGAACAACATAGTGCAAGATGGCACCACTAAATACAACATACATTACTGGATAAACAAGTCCAACTTGTCATCGGCTACAAAACTTAGCTGCTAACATTTTTTTCCCCCGTGACTTTATTGCTTGTGGTGATGTGTGTACTTTTAAGTTATTATAGAGATGAAGGCAGCAAGAACTAGGCAGCAAATGAGGTGTGTGTTCTGTTTTGGAAAACACGTAGGGCGCACTTTTTACTGCACCCGGTGCACTCTACTAGGACCTCAAACAAATTTTGCATTTTTACTGTTTTACTGCATTATAAGGTGTCCAGTTCTGTGAAGAGCCTTTTATACATCTTGAAAAGGGAATTTGTTCGTGGCATTCAGTTGAGTCTGGGCAGACATGCGGCATGTTGTGGGCAGTTTTGAGTTTTCTTTTTTTCTTTTTTTTGTGACCGAGTGCAATGCCTGTAAGCATCCTTATACAATACTTGAGTTGCATCTTTGATAGATTTTTACAGCTTGTGTGTTGAATTTCTTGCTTTGTGGTTGTTGTTTGACGAGTAATTTATGCTTGTTTCTGTCATTTGTATCTCGTGCTGTACGTTATTTAAATGCCTTTTTGACTTGTTCCCCCCTGCCCTTACACAATCAAGCTTTCATGTGAGCAAAATCTAGTTGTAATATATCCGACGCTGTTTACAAGCAAAGCTAATATAATGTCCTCATTTTGCTTTGTTACTTTGGCGTGTGGGCTTTGGTCACCGAGAAGTGTACAGACTGCCTCGCCAACTTTGAAGGGAGGAAACAATGCCAGGAGCAGCTGATGCATCAAATGTGCCAAAATGAAACACTGTGTCGGCACGTTGTTCTGCATGTCACAATTTTGCATTCCACTATTGTTGTCCCTTCTCTTCTCTGTGGCAACGAGAGCTCAAATGCTTTTTTTATTATTATTATTATTTACATTCTCTTTGAGCTCTGTATACTGGGAGGGAGATTCTTGCACCTCTGACAAACACACACACACACACACACACACACACACACACGTTCATCAAAAGCTTAGGGTGCATGTTGTTTGCGATTCGCAAGTACGGTTGTGATCACGCTGGCAATGCGAAGTCGTGCACCCATCTTCGTGGGTGTCCGTTGGACAGCTGCCAGTGTGTTTTACATTCACAATGTTACAATAAAAATTGTTGCCACGTACAGCGTCACGAGATTCGTCACTGTCTCGCTCAAGATTGGACCTGGTTGTCACTTATATGGAAGCTTCAGTATGACAATATTTCACTTAGCAGCACAGGTTGTGCCATAGGGCAGAGATGGCTGTCCTGCTAAGGCATTTCAAGCTGTGGCTTCTGTAGTTACACCAGGCCTAACGAGGTGGCACAGGTGTATCAAGAAAGGTGAAAGCTTTATTTCTACTCAAGAGAAGTGCTCACGTTTAATGCCAGTAAGACATGGTAGCTTTTGTTGTACCTTGTGCCATTTTATGGAAATATACTGGTATCATAGTAGCTTAATGATCTTGATCAGAAATATTAAAATATCTCATTTTCTACGTTCCTGCACAACGATACTATCTGCCGGCTGTGGCGTAGTGGTCAACACGTTCAGGTCTTGCAAACATAAGCTGCTTCTCTGACAGAATTGCTGTGCACAAATATTCGTGCAAGAGATTTTACCATCTGATAAGGAATCCCAGCCAGTCTAAACTAATTTGTAGCTATCACCGCAGTGTGCCTCCATAAGAAAAATGTGTCCGCACGTTAGACCCCCCCCCCCCCCCCAAGTTTAAGTCGTGCTTTTATGGCGCCGTCGCATCGGATCTCATCAAGGACAAAAAAAAAAGTCAAACAAATGTCTACTTGGTGTGTATGTTAAGGCTGTGTTCTGGGATTTTCTTTTTTCATTTACCATTGTTTATGACAACTGTTCATCCTAATGTTTTTTTTTTTTACATTGCTTTTCCTGGGCAGAATTCAGTTGTTTCTGAGCATGTTTAAACCACATAACTGTTGCGACAAATAAAAGGCCATATTACATATAAAACACGAAAATAAAGCTAATGAAACCCAATGCATGCATACTTTAAAAAGTTAAACAAGTGTGACCTGTCGTTGTAAGACATATTCACAGAAAGGAAGGTCCTGGGCCATGTGGTGGGAGAGGAGAAACGGAAAGAAAAAAAGGTTGAGTTTTAATTGTCAAGGTTTCAGCCACTGGCCTTAAGAAGGGTATACTATAGTCCTACGGCGATCTGTGGATGGTGTGCAGGGCTCAAAACGTTCATTAGGCTGCAACACGCCACGCTGCATGTAGCGGACCATTTTTGATAGTGAATTCTGCCACTGCCATAGTGAGTAGAGTATGGCTGTCGAGAGAATGTGGATCAATAGATGAGTTGTGATCTGAGGTGCAGGGGCTGGAAGGGTCTGCATTGTGTGAATGCAGTGCCAAGGGAGCCGTTGGAGGTCTGCTGGGTGGCTAGTTTGAGAATTTTGGTTGCTACTACAAGGTTGTACAGTGAAAAGCTATGACAGTAGACACATGAGCGCGTGCCACTCAATACATGTAGAGCATTCTGGTGAGAGGCTTGGTGTGCTATCGCAGTTGGCGGGTGCATTCCCTGAAAGTGCTTTATTGCGTGGCTGCCTGCTGCATTAGTTATTTCACGGCATCTGGAAATATGAATACATGAGTGTAATGCATTCTTATCACCCACTCGGGCAGCGAAAATCAAATGTTTGAATGTGTTCGCTAGGGTTTCGTGCTTGATGAAACGTCCCTTAGCTGCAGATGTATTCTCTGGAATCGTTTCCACATATCTGATGTAGCTACCACAGCAGACAACAGCACAATCAATCGTTGTCAGGGAGTGGATCCGCCGAATGTGCGAAATACGAAAGTTAACCAACCTATCTCTAGACCACTCTGCACGTATTGTTTGGCACACGCTCCTGTGTTTACCATCATAAAGCTTCCGACTACCAGTTGCGGATCATTCGGGTGCATATGAGGCATTCGTGAATAATTTGTGATGAAGATTTTATTGGAGCGATTGCCGGTTGCAAGGGGCTAAATACGGTAGGAGAAGGTGAGTGAAGTCGAGTGTTTTTGTGTTTCCTAGTTTTTGTATCTGTCAATGCGGATGGTTGGGAGGTGCGTAGTCTCAAGAAAACAGAGTGGAGGGCCCTGAATTAACTAATTGGTGTAAGGAAGCCACGAAGGATGACTTGTTTTTTTCTTCTAATTAGATTCACGAAATAAAGTCCCTCAAAACTTCGGTCAAATGGTGAACCAACAAGCAACATGAATTGACCTATACAACGCAAATACATATACGCATCTTTTCAGTGTCTCTTCAAGCATTGCATAAAATAGGGTTCGATGAAACATCATTCAATGAAATGATGTTCAATATAACATTTAGACTGAATGTTGTTTGGTGAAATGACTGCTCCCAGCATAACGCTTTGCCGTCTCTTTGAAGAAGCGAAGAAATCACCTTCCCCGTAAGAATCAGCGTTCTGTCATGAATACGCGTTCATGTCTGTAGTAACCTTCTTAAAAGAGAATTGGACCTCGTGAGCCAGGTTTTTACTGCTCAGCTCTGCTTAGTGCCTTGACCTGTTGTACCTCTTTTTTTTTTTTTTTTTTTTTTTACCGGTCTTGCGCGCCGTACTCTACGACTTGAACTCTTCAACCCACGAAAAGCCCTCCTCTCCCATATGATTCAACTACTTCAACCCTTCAACCACTTTGAAGTGTTGCTGGCGAGTGCTCTCAGCGTTGAGAATGCAGGAGAACACATACAGAGTAGGGCGCCAACGATGGTTCAACACTTCGAAATGCGTAGGCTGAGTAAAGCGGTCAAGTATGACTCACGCGATGACAAATTCACCCGCCGTACAGCCGGTACAGTAATCTTGCCGGCCCGGATACGCCAGTGCCGCGTTCTTCCCCTACTTCCTTGCTCTGCAACTCCGGCAACTCCGGTGAAAAAGCCTTGGAAAAAGCGTGCAACACGCCCACAACGCCCACAAGCCGGTCGTAAACACGCCAAACACGCACGCAACAATTTTATCGATTTATTTCTTTTCCTAGCGAATGCCGGAGTTTCATTCAGTATAAAACTTTGTAACAAATGTTTTATATTGGTCATAATAAACAGGCGTGTAATTTTTCCGCGAGATTTTGTTTATTTTTAGATCAACATCATCAGCAGGGTATCAAGTTTTCTTTGGCTACTTTTCCCTTTTCCTCCTTCACGCTCTCTTCTTGCCCTCTCTCTCCTCGGGCCCCGTGAAGCCTAGCGGGCCGGCCAGCCATGGCTGCTGAGCGGTGGTGCATCTAACAAGCCCTCAGCGCTGGCCTCGGCATTTGGCTGCCGAAACCACCTTTTGTAAGTATGCACACGCATAGGCAGCCAGTCCGCAATGTCCTGTGTCGTGAACCTCACTAAATTCTAGTCAGCGGTAACTTTGACGTTACTCAAGGGTGACGCCCATTTAACTCCCCTTTGCCGTTATTTGGGGGCCGTAATCAAATCGCTTTGCCTTGATTAGACTGCCGCCTCGTAATGTGTCGGATCAACTTGCCCGTTGTGGCAAGTTGACCGGACCTTTCGTGGTGAGTCATACTTTCCCCGTAGGCCGCTATTGGCGTACAGGAAACTCGCGTGTGTCCGCAATGTTGTGAGCGCTGCACGTCTAGTATCGCTCCGAGGAGATTAGGGCGCCGGTGCTCCTTGCCCCTAAGCTGCTTACACAGAAGTGAGCCCCCTCAGAGCTGGGAAGTGTTGTCAACAAAGCGAGGATGGCCACTTGAGTCTTTCCGGGCAAACGGGTCGGTGCGAGCGGGTGACGGTGTCATCAAGGTTGCTCCTCCGGAGGCCTACCTTTCGATACGCCGTTTCGTTTCCGGCCTTGTTTCGGGTTGCAAAACTCGCGCCCCGTCGCAGGTCGCAGCCTACCGGCGGCCGCCCGACCAGCCAGGATGCAGCTGAGCAGCCGTGCCAAGCACCTGCTGCACTGTTGCCTCTGCGTGGGGCTCATCCTGGTCTTCGAGGTGTTCACGGGAGGCATACACCTGTGGAAGTTCAGCTACGACGACCTGGACCCCGTGGCGCAGTATGGCTGGCCCCTGACAATCGTGCTGTACCTGATGCGGCTGCTCACTGTGCTGGCGCTGCCCCAGTGCATCTGCAACTGCCTCGGCCTGCTGCTGTACAACGCCTTCCCCGACAAGGTGCGCCTCAAGGGCTCGCCGCTGCTGGCGCCCTTCATCTGCATCCGCGTGGTGACGCGCGGCGACTATCCAGACCTTGTGCGCGCCAATGTCGCGAGGAACATTGAAACCTGTGCCGAGGTGGGCTTGGAGAACTTCATTGTGGAAGTCGTCACCGACAAGCCCCTGGGCCTGCCCAAGCACCCGCGCATCCGCGAGGTGGTCGTTCCGTCCACCTACCGACCCAAGAGCGGCGCCCTGTTCAAGGCGCGCGCTCTGCAGTACTGCCTTGAGGATGACGTGAGCATTCTGGGCGACGACGACTGGATCGTGCACCTCGACGAGGAGACGCTGATGACCGAGGACTCTGTGAGGGGCATCCTCAACTTTGCCCTGGACGGCAAGCACGCCTTCGGCCAGGGCCTCATCACGTACGCCAACGAGCGGGTGGTCAACTGGATCACGACGCTGGCAGACAGCTTCCGGGTGGCCGACGACATGGGCAAGCTGCGCTTCCAGTTCTGGGCCTTCCACCGGCCCCTGTTCAGCTGGAAGGGCTCGTACGTGGTGACCCGGGCGGGCGCCGAGCGCAAGGTGTCCTTCGACCACGGCCCGGACGGCTCCATCGCTGAGGACTGCTTCTTCAGCATGGTGGCGTACCGCGAGGGCTACACCTTCGACTTCATCCCGGGCGAGATGTGGGAGAAGAGCCCGTTCTCCTTCTGGGACTTCCTGCAGCAGCGCAAGCGGTGGCTGCAGGGCATCTTCCTGGTCGTGCACAGCGGCGCCATCCCCCTGCGCCACAAGCTGTTCCTGGCGCTGTCCCTCTACTCGTGGGCCACCATCCCGCTGAGCACGTCCAACCTGGTGCTGGCTGGCTTCTGGCCCATCCCCTGCCCCGCACTGCTCAACTTCCTCTGTGCCTTTGTCGGGGCCATGAATCTGTACATGTACATCTTCGGCGTCATCAAGTCGTTCAGCCTGTACCGGCTGGGGCCCGTGCGCTTCTTCCTCTGCCTGCTCGGCGCCCTGTCCACCATCCCCTTCAACGTGGCCATCGAGAACGTGGCCGTCCTCTGGGGCTGCTTCGGCAAGAAGCACCGCTTCTACGTTGTCTCTAAGCAGCTGCAGCGCCCCATCAATGTATGAGCTGGCCAGATCGTGTTTGTTCAGTTCACGTGCTGTCGTGCGCCTCGCCCCCCCCTTCTTTTTCCCCTCTGTTTTTATACTAATCTAAGAATGATTGTTTCGCCCTGTGTGCACTAAGTTATTTGTTACGCTGCTTTTAGTGTCACGTGATGTAGGGTTGTGTGTGTAAATGCAACGAGCCACGCCACATCAGCACCCGCAGTTGTACTGAAGGTAGGCGCCAAAGAAAAGTCACTGGGCTGGCTGGCCAGCCCACGCGCACATTATGAAGAGAACAGTTCTTGACGAGGGAGGCCCTTGTGTCCAGCCCAAAGAAGCATGCTTGCCAGGAACAAAGCGTATCTATCGCATGCACCAACACCATGCTCCTGGAGTGGCACAAGGAGAGAGTCCGCACCAGTCTAGGAGGAATCAATCTGAGCGCACCATTTTGCAGCATTGTCATAGGAGCCTAGAACACACCATGACTCGTATTGAGATTTCTATACCTGCAGCCGATTTGTGGGCATTCTCGCGGTGACGGTGCCCCTTGCTCCGAGGCGGGCCCCTTTTTACCAATGCGCCAAGTGCTTCTGTTCCGCTTGTGTAGTCAAGACACGTTACTTGGCGGAGTTGCCGTGTTTCTTTTTAGTCATTGTGTGGTTGCTAGCCTGGTTGCTACATTAGATGACTGGGCGTCTTAAATGTATCAAAACTTCTCTGAGGTTTTGCAAATAAATGCCTGGAGCAGATCAGTGTGGCGTTTTTTTTTTCCTCCCCCTGCCATCCTGAGGTGGTTGTTTGTGAGGAGCATTTAGGACGTTTTATGAAATTTTTCACTGTACACTTACTATTATAGATTACTCTGAATATTTTGCGCATCTTCTTGTGAGAGTATTTGTAAAATTCGAACAGTGTTTTCTGTTTGGCGATTGATTGATTAAATTTAGATGGCAAAATCGTGTACAATTTAACTGCCAAACCATTTTTTCTCGAACAATTAGAATATCTAGTTCTTTTGATTCCTTGTGCAGTACATGGCGGACGTGATGTAACATTTTCTCGGGGATCCCACTTACGGAAATAAAAAGACCAAAATTTACTGAAAACACATACCTGCAGTGTGACATCTTTTGATGAGCCACATTATTAATCTTGTATTAAATCATTATGATTATTGTCCAGTGCTGCACTTTCATATATAACTGTACCATTTGCTCTTTTCTTATGCAAGGAAGACTCAAATGGCTGCGAGGGCAAGTGTTGCATTGGCTGTTTCCAGTGCATGTGTCCTGTGTAAATAATGTTGGTTTGCATGATTGCTGCCATGTGAGGCATATGGCCCCATAATGCATTTATACACGTGTGGGTATAAGTATAAAAAAACTGCATGGGCTTGTAATTGACATAAAACCAATGCTAAGAGTCTGATAATGCAAAAGCACCCAATGAAAACCCATTATAGGTAAACTGTTTTGAGGCTCTTCTAAGGCTTGTGGTGTGCTCCTGCCATCCCATTTCAAAACTCGCGTTGTTCATAGGCGACAGCTGTTGGTGAAAACAGCATAAATATAGCAAAAGGTTCAGAATTGTCTGAGTTCCAGCTTGCTTTTTATGACAAATGTATGTGAGAGCTAACTCAGCCTCGAGCCATCCACACAAAAAAAAAAGAAAAACATAGCAAAACAAAATATCCTTGTTTGAGATGGGCAGGCACGTGCAGTGGCGTTCCATCATCCTGTCTTTTGGTTTGAGCACTTCAATCTTTTGGTTTGAGCACTTTGGTTGTTCTACCATCGCTGTTGTTTACTTTGATCTCTGATAACTTGCTGAGCCCCCCTGGTCAGCCTCTGTAAGCAACTCGGGAAACACACTACTATCATTGATTAACCCAGGTGGTAGAGCAGCTTTATTCAATAGGCTTCGGGTTCGAACAGAGAAGTGCAAATTAAATTTTTTTTTCAACCCAATTCCTCGCCCACCCCATGAGCAGTGGGCAGGCCAGCGTGCCAGCACAGACCACTCAGCCCAGCGTAACCTGGCGAAGAGGGCATGGGCAGCCAGTGAAGACTAGGACCGGACGGGTTCCCAACCATCACTGCCTCCAGCTAGTTAGAACAAGTTACTCATTTACCCAACCGCCTTGAGGTGGATGGTGCTCAGTCATTTGCACTACACGTTCAAAGGGGACTTCCCTTTTCTGCATTGCCCCGTTATGGAGGTGCCTTTGTCAGCTCACAGCAGCATGCTCATGTGCATTGGCCCAGATGTGCAAGTGGGCTCAGCTCTACAAAGTGCACTTGGAGCGGGAGGAAGACTCGTTCAACTTGGTGCCGTAGCATCTGTAGGATTTTGAGGCTCTAGCGCAACATGCTTCAAGGACAAACAAGCACTTTTTAAGGGTTCTGAATGCAAAAAGCATTCATGTCCAATTGAACATCTGACATGCTTTGCTTTTACCCCAACATTGTCAAAGTCCTCTTGCTGCTTGAGGCTATTTGCTTTGCAATCCACTTCCACCTTGCGCTTTCGAATGGCTTCAGTCCGTCTCCCACATGTTGAGCCACTGGTTATTTCACCGTCCATGTGTTGGGAGAGTAGACGAAAATGGTGGATTTCGCTGCCTGTCTCTTCGCTCGCTTGGCTGCATCCTTCTGCCCCCTTGCTTTGTTTGTGGTGTACTGGCGTGGACAGCCACCGTTCACTACTGCAGATTTTACAAAAGTGCTGACACAAAATTTTCGTAGTGCGCTTTTTCGCTGCTATGGGTGCCTACCAGCCCAGGAATCAGATGGTCAATTGCAGTGTAAATAATTATTTACAGCTTTGCTAATTGCGTCAGTTTCGTTTTCAATGAAACGAACACTGAGGTGCCCTCTGTGACAGGAAGGTGCTCTTGATGTTGCTATTCTCGTCTCGCCACAGCCGGTCTGGGCGAATGCATGAATGCGTCCAGACCATCCATGGTTGCACGCCCCCGGGCACCATGACGTCAGTTCCAAAAACTGTGACATAATGCACAAGGAAAAGGCAGCGCGCACCAATGGCAGCCAGCATTTATGTTAATCACAGGAGCCCTGACGTCTGCAGTTTGGGGTGCGGTGCTCAATGCGTTGTGCTAATGCTGATGTCAAAAGGGCATCAAGTCGGCTTTCTCGTGCGTGCAAAGATTAAAACTGATTTTAAGTAAGTTATCTGAACGGTTACAGTTAAAACTTCCTGGGAAATATCTCCATATACAAAGGAAGCTTTTTGCATAGTTATCTCAGCTTTGAAATCCCGTGTCACCTCGGGTTATGGAATGCTTCAAAGCTACGTGGTCTAGAAGCCATTTCACTGTTATGAACACAGATGCCCACGCCAGATTTTTTTGCTCAAGGGGCCATTGAATAAACTGGGGACCAGGAAAATTGAGACGACATTGTGGCCGTAGAAGAAGTCTTATCCTCATTCTGACCTCAAGTTTCATCCCCTCAAAGAGGTAGTTCGCTTGCAGTGGTGGCAACAGGCTTCATAGCGGCAAGTTTGTAACAACAAAGTGTTTGAGATGGGCATCATGGTAAACCCATTTGGACATCTACAGTAGACTTTGGTTTCAGTGGGATGCTTCACTACAGCCACTCACGTCTGGTGGCAACAGAGTTCCGCAAGAGGGTCACAAGCAATCATAAAGGGAAACATGCAGATGTGCTGTCGACCAAGAAGAGTGCACATGCGCAAACAAGGCGTTATGTTGGTCAGCAGGCACTTAGTCAAAATGCAGGTACTTCGAGGTTTCCTTTAGTGACTGCAAAGCAGTCTTCAAGAAATCGCTAATCGCTTTTCCTAGCAATCAGCTTTATGTTTCCCGTTATATATCTTCAAAAAGTGCTACGAATCAGGAGTGGTCCCATAGCAGCCGTAGTTAAATGGGTGGCAAAATGTTTCACCAGAGTAGAAAGCCAGGCCAGCAACTGCATCACGGCACCTCCCTTGGCTAGCCTGTTCCAGCTGTCTCCATTTTTCACATTGCAAGGTTAGCGGAAATTGCCCAGCATATTTTAAGCCACCAACAATATTGCTGTCACGTAACAGCAGGTGCGCAAATTCCACGCCGCATTTCGCAAGTTTACAGATGGCATGCATGCTATAGAAATTTTGCGTGCCATTTTACAGTTGCAATCGTATCACGTGACTTATTATGTCGCATTGCTTTCAAAGTCCTCGAACGGCCAAAACAAAAAAAAAATTGTGATTCATCCACGCTTCCATGTTTTCACGCTTGCATTCTGAAGCTGCAAGACTAAAATACGGCATGCAAGAATAATGCTCTGAAGTTACGTCAAGTAGTACGATGATTTCGTTGCATTAGCACTGCTTTTTGGTGTAGAAGCTTGGTACTTTGCTGAGCATTGTTAGCTGAAAAAGCAGGTAAAGACGCCAGACTGAAAGATTAATTGCTTCAGTCTTAACAACAAAATACATGGTTACAACCAATAATTGTAATAACTAGTTTGAGCAGAAAAAAGTCATTTAAGGGGGACACTGCTCTTAAAAAAACTTTTAATTTTTAAATGAACTCTGTGAAACTTGTCAGTCTTGCTGCTTTTCCCCCACTGATTTCAAATGTGGCATTATTTTTTTAGGTGGTAAATTAGTTCCGAAGGTAATTAACCATTTTTGGAAGAACAATAGACAAAACAGTGTTGGTCATAAAACTGTAATCTTTACAGTTTCCAGCACTATGAACCCTGGTGAGTGTAATACGAGAATCAGGTTTTTGAAGCATCGCTTGGAACTAGTTTTACAGCTCATTAAACCTTGGTACCAGTGGAAAGGAACTCATGAGTGCCCATTTCAAACACTGAAGTTTGCCATGTTTGCCAATATTGCCATATTTGAAATCAGTGGGGGAAAAGCAGCAAGACTGACAAGTTTCACAGAGTTTACTTACAAATTAAAAGAAATAGTTTTAAGAGCCATGTCCCCCCTTTTAAGTATTTGATGGTTTTTATCTAGCATTTAACAAAAACTCAACTGTACAACCAAGCAGACTGAGAAGTGCGTGTGCCAGCTCACTCAACACAACACACAGGAGGGACAATGCCTTCCAAATAGGAGGAAGCTGCCACATCACCTCAACCTGTTTTTTAATCACTGTTAGGTTTCACATTACCGGTGCAATAATTTCATTTCATTTTTATATTTCGGTGAATAACATGAACCTGGTGGATCCAATTCACCCAACTGTAATGACACAGAGCTGAGGCTTTCCTTTTATCTACAAGGGGCGAGAAATACGCTCCCTGCCAATCTTATCTCCTGGGTCAACTGGCAGCAGTCCCTCTTTGGTGTCCCCTTTCTCTGCTCGCATGGCTCTGGAGAAGGCAGCAGTCGTGAACTTTTTTGGGTGGAAAGATAGAAACAGCCGCGCAAAGAATGTGTGACGCAACTTTTACGATTAAAAGTGTGCTTCGTAACACATGCAATGCACCCATGATCTTTAAGGGGCAACACTGCTCTTTGTTTCTTTTTTTTAATAGCTTTTATTTTGCCAGAGGGCATAGATTAGGGGGTTTGAGTTGATGTTGACGAAAGGTGATTGAATGAACATGAAAATATTCGCTTCGCGTATGACATCTAGGAGGGAACGATGTTGGGGCTCATTTATCCACGAGTTGTATGCGGATGCATCGTCGTAAGTAAACTCCATGAAACTTGCCAGCCTTGCTGCTTTTTTTTCCCAACTGATTTCACATGCCAATATTTTTTAAGTCAGTCCATTAATTCCCAAGATAATTTGAGATAATTAGTCATTTTTGGAAGAACAATAGACAAGACAGTGTTAGTCATAAAACTTTAATCTTTACATTTTCCAGTACTGTGAACCCTCGTGAATGCAGTAACAGAATCGGTTTTTTGATGCACCGCTTGGAACTAATTTTACAGCTCATTAAACTTTGTTGGCACCAGTGGCAAGAAACCATTTCTAATTCCCATTTTAAACACCAAAGTGTAATGAGCTGTAAAATTAGTTCCAAGCGGCGCATCAAAAAAACAGATGCCTTATTACAGTTTTATGACTAACACTATTGTCTACTGTTCCTCCAAAAATGACTACCTAATTATCTCTGATTATCTTGAGAACAATGGACTGACTCTAAAAATAATGGAATATTTGATATCAGTGGAAAGAAAGAAGCAAGACTGGCAAGTTTCACGGAGTTTACTTAAAAATGAAAAGAAACTATTTTAAGAGCCATTAATAAAAAGTTTCCGAAGACTGGAGTTGATGGATACTGTCAGGCTCAATTGTTATCTCCAAGATGATTGTTAATGAGGTAAATGACTGTTGTAATAAGCGAATTATTTCAACACATAACATGCATCAACCTTGGTGGTGCTGCGACTTTTTATTGTTATACCCAATATATATTGTACCCAACATTGTTATAAGGTGGTTTGACTATTGCACTACTCTGACACTTGTTTGCAGGTTGATCCTTTATTTGCTTGCAGTTTCAAACCAGTAGTATTTCAGAATACCAGGTGTCGCATGTGAATGTTGAGTTGTATACAGCGAGCTTAGGAGGCACCAGCCATCTTATGTGAACCACGACATGCAACCTTCGTTTTTAATGGTTACTAAAGAATGCAGCAATTTCTCAGTCATAACTTCCCGTGACCAATCTATTATGATGACTTTTTACTAATTGAGTCACATGAGTCTGAGATGAAACTTCTGGCATTCTGGTAGTGGGATCGCAGCAACCTTCTAATGTTTGCAAGGGATGCCATGCAGAGCGGCCTTCACGAAACACACGCCTGGTATCCAGCAGAGTTCATTCATACAGAGAAATTCTTGAGCCTTGCGATGAGAATGAAAAGATATCACAACAGGCACGTGCTGAAAAACTGATTTGCATTGGAATCAAATTCTGAATTTGCTGAGACCAGTGTCGACATAAGTACACTGACATGAAAGTGTATCGCTGTGGCAGCCAGACATGGTTTCCACTTATCAAGACGAGTCTGCTTTTCAGATGTGAGGTTTATTGCCGCCTGCTATGAACAAATGCATTTGCATATTAGGCTTTTGGAGAGCATGCCATTATATCCAGCTGTGTCCTCCTATGGCAGGAGAAAATATAAATGCAAATACACAGGAAGAGGAGCAGTTTGTTTGGTAAAGCCATTCACAGTCACAATCGCACGCACACACACACACATACAAAGCACAGCAGAGCTCTGTATGTGTGTACAAAAATATACATTATAATAAAGGCCAGATGAGACCACAAGTCAAAATTTGAGAACACAATTAATTTGGGTAGAAGTTGAGGTTTTTAGAATCAAGTGGAAAATAGACAGAAATGACAAGAGGCACACAAGTTAAAACATTACACAAATGTCCAGTGGTCATCCTTATTGTTCATGTAGCTGCTATACAAAGGACGTTCTTTCATCTACTAACAGAAGAAACAAAAAAGGAGGACTCCATCAGTAGGGCTACGAAAACAAAAAATGGGTAAAAGAGATTATTGTTTCTGATTATTAAGTAGGTTCAGTGGTCAAATCAAAGAAAGCGGCCAGTTGTTAATTAAAAGAAAAGAAAAATCCAGCCTGCACTGATTCTGCAGGCAGTTTCTAGAGTGCTGTTTGAGGCATCGCGCTTGCAGCAGCAGCACTGGTGGTGTTTTTCTTCTTGGGTGGAAGATTCCTAGTGGGCCTTGGCAGTGCACCACTGGTAGGCGTTGGCGAAGAGCTTGGCCCAGGGCGAGGCAGGGAAGCCGCCCTTGTGGCGCCACTGCTGGGGCACGTAGGCCCACTGCCAGGGCAGGGAGCAGCGTTCGGGGTGGGGCATGACGGCCAGGTGTCGGCCGTCCTGGGAGCACAGGGCGGCCACCCCGCGGGGGCTGCCGTTGGGGTTGAGTGGGTACTCCTCGGTCGGCCGGCCCCCGTCGTCCACGTACCGCATGCCCACCAGCTGCCGGGCCTCGAGCTGCTCCAGCAGGGAGTCGTGCCGGAACTCAAAGCGGCCTGCGCATCAAGCGGTGGTGAGGGCGGACGTGAGAAGGGCGTGGCTTTATGTCTGTTCGATCAACAATCAGTGCCAAGCAGTATCCCAGTACCACAACGAGCGAATTTGGACGAACAGTATCCCAGAAGAAAATGATGGCTTAGACCACCTGGTTTGCTCCTAAGTTTCCAGGAGGGCTCAGGTGGTCCCTGTTGGTCCAAGTTCTCTTGGGTACGAAAATATAGATGGAATACTTTGTTTTCTGAAGTGTAATATCTGTTACTTCAGGTATCTCATGGAAAAGCCTGAACAAAAGTTTCACAAAGGAAGTTATTCAAAACAAGCACTGCATTACAAATGAAATATTCTATGCAGATATAAATGAATCGAAGGATAATTGTTACGATTTAAATTTATAAATATAAATATATGACAAAACAAATTGGAGACTGGCATGACTGATGTGTAAGTTTCGCATCTTCTCAGCTTATCACCCCCTTAAATCAAAGCCCCTTTGGGCCTGTAAGGTCTTTAGTAAACATATAAATGAATAAAAAATTTATTCCACGTTTGTACACTAACTGTAAGAAGCAATGCCTTTGCAAAGACTGTGTAATGCCTTCAAGCTCTTAAGGTTAAACAAATGAAATGAAATAAACAACGCACAAGTGGTATCGCAGGCTTTTGAAAAATCAATGCTTACATGTGTTTCTATAAATTCCAAATTCAGTAAATTGCGAAGTTCTGAGCCAATAGGGCTGTTTTTTTTTTTTAAACCTTCTCTTTTGCCAGTTCGTCCACACTAATATACGGCGTGACTGATGTGACGTAAAACTGCACCTGCCATGCAGCTGGGTTTGGCTATGCTACCTCTGCACTATTTGTGCACTGCTGGCACCAGTGTGCACTCAGCGTTGGTGTTTTAAAGAGAAGCCCCAGTGCAACGAATAGGGCAGGAGATGCACTGACCTTCTCCGTGTGCAACCCAGACACCGAGGACGGAGCCCTCCATTCCCTTGAGCATGATGGCTGGAGACGGCTCTATCTGCACCGTGGCGAAGCGGCACTCGAAACGGCCAGACTTATTGTGCAGCAGCTGGGAGCCAGGCTCCACAGATCCGGATGCTGCAGAGTCGGGACAAACGAAAGAGGAAAAAACATTAGTCATACATGTTGGCATCGCGTGTTGTAGGTGTGAGAGGCAGCATAACGATCAAATCTGCATATCATGAACTTATGAACACTGGTTGCAGTTAACAACATTGCCCACTTAAATTTGAATTTCATCCATGCAGGACAGCATGGTAGAATCTTACTGATATATTCTTAATAGCACCGTAATCAACAGGCACAAACAGGACCAACTGAGAGGACATCATTCAAACACGCCAGGAAACAGTGTTAGGAGACCCAGAAAATGAAACCATCAGCAACAGATGCCACAAGGTTCACACCGCTTGCAAGAGTAAATAACCAGTGCTAATTTCACTTACATTGATTTTGGAGTTTAACGCGCCGACGCAACGCAGGCGATGAGGCGCGCCGTAGTGGAGGGCTCCGGATTAATTTTGACCACCTGGGGATCTTTATCGTGCGCCGAAATCTCGTACACACGGGCGTTTTTGCTTTTCGCCCCTTTCACTTACAACAAAAGCTGAACATTTCAATTCGAATGAAGACTGAGTGTTGGCTACTTGGATATGGTAGCTGATTCCCTCAGGATGTCAATAATCTCCTCATGTTGATCGACTTTGTCCGTGGGAACAGTGTGGACACTTAAAACAAGCCAGATTTCTCTCTCTCTCTCTGTGCGCATGCGCTTTTAAAAGTCAGCCTTTCCCTTCAACACTAACTGACTCGCCCAGAGAGCGATTGAGGTTATACCCACGGGTGGTGTACGGGGCCACCCAGCTGAGCAGGGCCATGAGCTGGCAGCCATTGCAGATGCCCAGGCTGAAGGTGCGCGGGTTCTCCTTGAAGGCCGCCAGCTGGGCTGCCACTTTTTCGTGGAACATCAGGCTCGCTGCCCATCCTGCAGAGAGCATGGTGAATGCACACTCAACAGCACCAACTATGCTAGCAAAAGCAAGTCCTCATACCCCCAAGACTTGGTTTAAGCAAATTTACAATGCATGCTTTAAAGTGCCTTTGTGCAGCCTTTGTCCGTGTGTTCGTGCCGCATGTCTTCTTCATGTTTGCATCACGGTCTTAATTTTTTTCAGTACCAGCGACATACGTAATCCTACAACACTTTTAGGAAATCAAGGTGTAAAACCGATTGCATTTAATGCGGGCTAGTTGCCACAGAAGATATATTTGTTGCTGCGGCTTAGAACAATGGCAGGAGTTGACACGTGTAGGCAAAAATCATTCCTCGCTTTCTGAACTCTGCACACATCTGAAATAGGTTAAATATTATCACTGGGTGCTTCACGAGCGATAACAATGAATGAACAATAAAAACATCACTAGCAATACAGCTTTCTGGCATTATATGTAAAAAGTTTTCAACGCACTGCATAAAATTGTGAGCCTTTGTTCTTATCTAGGACAAAAAAGCTTGTTTTATTGTGACCTAAATTGCTGTCAGCACTGCAGTATCTTTAAGGAAATACTAATTTTAGAAGTTTATAAATGATTGGGCCAGCCATAAAATTAATTTGAGCCTAAAAATTTTACAATATAAATTTGTGCCAGTAAGTTGCAGTTTCTTCAAGGAACACTGAACATGAAGCTGATCAGAAATAAATTCAATACAGTCGACAATTTCAATACAGTCAATATTTCAATGCACGTTCAATACAGCCGACAGATGCACTATGCATCTGAAACAAATACGAATTTTTAAATAGGTCATTGTTTTGATAAAAGTGGCTATGTTGGTACGCATGAGCAGGTGAATGTATACTAAATTCACACCCATCTTTTCAATAGACTGATTGTAAATCTTCACCCATCCTTTTGTTTATTTTTCGCCGTTCCGTTTATTATGCGCAGTCTCCCCTATAAATAAACCTGCTACAGAGTAGCTGGGTGCAGACGCACTGAAAATGGCCCACTTGTTGTTCAACTCGGCTCGTTATCGGCACACTTGAGGAAAAGGCTTGCAGCATCGCGGTGGCACACGGATAAGTCACTTGAGCCCCGTAAGATACAAGCGCAGCTCTCGAGTCGCACACTGATAAGCCAAGGCAGCTTTGCAAGGCTACGGCACTCGCTGCCAGAAATAAAGGGGCGTGAAGCACAAACACAAAGACTAGGGCATTACAATTCGTGGCAATGAACTGGTTCGCGCTGCACTGACAATCAATATGTCACACTGAAGCGTAAGCCAGTGCATTCGTCAATTGAACTGCAAGCATCATGCAGGGTATATATACGTCGCCTAATTAACAGCACATTTCAGAACAACAAGTATTCAAAACAACAAGTCAAGTAATTAAACAAAACAGACTGTTCGGTGAATGAAGTACTGCTTTCTGCTTGCTACTGGAGATGTCGTTACTATACTTGAAATCATTAAAGCCTGCCAATTCGTCCTGTGTATTGTTTCGTGCACCATCCATTTTTTTATTTGCCTCAGTTCTTTCCATTTTTAATTTTTACGGTTTTTTACTTTTTAATTTCATTTGTTCATGTGTGTACATGCGTCGCACAGTCCCTCCAGCACAATTCCATCCTACGGCTAACACTAAAAGCACTGAACACTGTTGAGGAGTTATGCTGCTGCAACCATTCTTTATGAAACTTCATTACACTGTTGGCGTACACATTATTAAAGAAGGCATGTTTTTTTTTTTTTATAACATGATGTGTGCAGATAAAGCTGCTACTATGAATGCATCTACTACAAAATAGCCTGTTCAATGAAGCATGCCATATGTGACCGGGCTGAATTGCTACATTTTCTGTAAATTGTGATTGCCACTACAGCAAAGACCACTTCAGCGAAATTGCCTGTTAAACGAACAAATTGAAGCACTCGCAATCACTGAATTGTTGTTTTATAATGAATATGCCTAGCGGCACATGGGGTAAATGTAGCACCGAACTAAACTGGAGTAATGAGGCTGCTCTTTATCAGCTTGTGGTGCATCGCAGTGGCCCTCTGCTGCCGATGATAGCACTTGCTAAAGCAAACAGTCAGACCAAGGTCACTCCCAGACCAAGCTCACTCTGCTCCAACTTTTAAAGAACTAGAAAAATAAAAAAAAATTCCCCGCATTTCCCCGAGGGGAAGAATGTGAAAGTGCGAATGCACGAGTTGAATTTGCGCGGTTCGGTAATGTTCGCGAAAGAGAGATCACACACACACACACACAACTACAAAGAAAGAAAGATGCATTTATTCACAGTCACCTATTTGTGTTGTCGTTGTACTTGATTGCTAGAGCGGATCTCAGCTTTGAAATTTCGTGTCAGTACTCCTTTAAGCGGGTGCATTAGCCCTTCTCACGCCCGATTCTTGGCCAATCCCCCACGTGGGTATGTGCCATGTCAGCGGCCAGGCAGCACGCGCCCATCTCCCCCCGTTGCCAAGGAAGACGAGGAGATTCCTGGCCAATCCCCCACGTGGGTATGTGCCATGTCAGCGGCCAGGCAGCGCACGCCCATCTCCCCCCGTTGCCAAGGAAGACGAGGAGCGCGCGCACCCGCAGCTGTTGCTATGCGGACGGCGGCGGACGCTTCAGGCTCGCTTAAGAAGTGCATTCGCACTTAAAAGAACGCTACTACCTGGACAAGCATCCTCGGTAAACAAGCTCGGGGAGCAAGTCGCAAAGCGCAGGCGAGTTGTAGGTTGCACGCAATCCAACAACACGACTTGGATGGTTGCAAGGAGGAAGAGAGAAAGGTCGACAAAGATGCGTCCGAGGGGCTTTTGGTCTAGCCTTGGGAGGCGCTTACGTATAAGTGGGCGACAAGGGGTAGGTTTGCTGCAAACCGACAACTGATGCCATCGTGGAGGCCATCAAAGAGAAAAGGGACGCCAGAAGTGATCAGGCAAGCAGTGATGAAGAGCTTGCAGAGGAGCCAATCATCATCATCATCGTCGTCGTCATCACCAGCCCATTTACGCCCACTGCAGGGCAAAGACCTCTGCCATAGATCTCCAATTATCCCAGTCCTGTGCTACCTCCGACCAATTTATCCCCACAAACTTCTTGATCTCATCTGCACATCTAACTTTCTGCCGCCCCCCTGCCTGGCTTGCCTTCTCTAGGGATCCACTCTGTTATCCTTAATGACCAACGGTTATCTTGCCTTCACATTACATGCCCTGCTCACGTCCATTTCTTCTTCTTAATTTCTACTAAGATGTCCTTAACACGCGTTTGTTCCCTGACCCACTCCGCTCTCTTCTCGTCCCTGTTACACCTATCATCTTCCATTCCACTGCCAAGCATCATGACTACCTGCAAAGTGGTAGTAGCGGCAATTAAAGCGCTGTGTATCTATCTCTCATCCCTCTGACTTCACGCTGCAGCACACTGAACCTCGACAGCATCAGCTCAGCAGTGGTTGCGCACCTTGGTGTGATGTCTTACTATGTGCTGGGGAAAATTGTTCAAGTTCGAATCTGCTGTAAATAAACATTGTTTCTCTCAGGTTAGTTAACTGCATGATGCATATAATGAAGTGCCATGTATAACACGTAATATCATGGTTATGCAGGTTATGCTTTGTTATGCAGGCGATTGACTGTACATCACTTCAAGGAAGTTTCTTCTGCACACGTAAATCACAAGACACCATTATAGTGATTATTACAGTATTTTCAGTAATCTGCTCTTATGTGATGATGCAGAATAATGAGCTCAATATCTTGGTCATAAGTCAGCAATGGTCATCCCAGTGCTTAGTTACATGGGGAAGGCATGATGGGTAGAGGCACAGCCCTGCTCTTTATGAGTAATCCTGGTCTTCAGCACAAACAATCGCATCATCCCTCTTTCAGCATAATAACTGGGATGATTCTATAGCCAAAACATTACTGAGCTCATCACCACGGACAATGATACGCAAAGCGTTGTCTTAGAAGTACTGTAATGCTTCCAGCTTTAAAACACCCGACATTGTGTGATCCACACCACTTTGCGAAAGAAAAGAACCAGAACTTGCTGAAGGTACAAAGCTGTTTCTTGAATAGAAATGAAATAAAAATGTCCAACATTTTGTTGCGAAGATTATCCATTTGTGCAAAGGCAAAACTGCTCCAAGAAATATCAAATGAAACCTTAGGAGCATGGGAAAGTTATCTTTAACCCATTCCGAGAAATATCTAATAAAACCTAAGAACCCGGGAATGCTACCTTGAGCCAAAACAGTGCCCATTTTGATATGAACTGAGCCAAAAGCTTACGGTTTGAGGACAAACCGTCTGAAGAAGAGAGCGAAAATAGAGAGAGAGAAAGAGGGAGATAGACCGACCTCTGGCAGAACCCAGTACGTCGGCGTAACTGAAGCCTCCTGGGAAGACAAGGCCCCGGAAGCCGTCCAGTGTGATTGCACCCTCCAACAGGTCGGTCATGGTGATGTCCCAGGCCTCGAAGCCCGCCTGGTAGAACGAGGCCGCCATCTCCCGGTCACTGTTGACACCTTCCTCTCGGAGCACGGCTACCCGGATCTGAGGGTCTGTGGGGGATGGGCATAGCACACGCTAAGCTACGCAGCGCTGACGGGAATCGTGCAGTCAAAACGGATACACAGGAAAGTGGTGACAATCGCAGGTAAAGCTGTAGTTTTTCAGAGTCAGTTTATGCTGTACTTTGCTGGAAACCAACTTACAGGTTGGTATCCTGTCGGATACCATCACATCAACTTTTATTAATTGTACGTGCTCATATTAGGTGTAGTATCTCTGAGCATCAGACTAAACTGAGCCTGTATGCAGCTCAGAGCATAACAACTTAACAAAAAAAAGTAAGAAAAAAAATAATTTGCAAAATTTTATCCATAGCTGTGAGCCAAGCAGCTACATAGTTCAACAGCAACATGTTTTTGTTGTTGTACTTGTCTCCCCCTCCTGCATATGGAAACATTTTTCAACTGCCAAATTTTTGAGAAGCTTCACGGCATGCTTTGCTACTCTCCAGTTTAAATTGTAATTTTTAATGCTATAGTACCTAGCCTAATGATGCTTTATTTATCCTACTTCACATGTTCGTCATAGTACCAACAAAGGAATTCGCTAGATTGAAGTGGCATTTACGAACTTGTGGGCACAACGCACAGGAAGCAAGTTCTCGCTGTTGAATGAAAAAGCTTCTTCTCCTCTAAAATTGTAATAACATCAGTTTGCATGAACAAGCTTTCAAAATGTATCTGCAGTAGCAGATACTTGGAAGAGCAGCCACGCTCTTCCAAGTCGTGGAACAGATGTAAGCATAAAACGTGAAACAAGTTAAACCCCCCGCACTGCAGGGTGGTACGCACACAAATATATACCCCAACATATCAACAGCTTTTAGAGCAACCTAACAAGTACACAGTGTGTGTGTGTGTGTGCCAAAACTTGCCAGGGTTGCGGCGTGGGATGTCCAGGCTGAAGGTCAGCTTGTACGGAGGTGCAGTGCGCTTCAGCAGCCCTTGTCGCTCTTGGGCAGCGCACCCAGGGTCGCACTGGTGCAGCTCCAGTTCGTAGCTGGTCTCCTCCCAACTGTCGCGCAGCTCGCACACTTTCCCACAGATAACTTCCGCACCGTCAACCTTCACCGACACCTGCAAGTTCATCGCACGGAGGCAATGCTGCTTCATAAACTGTCCAGGGCGTGGGTCAACGTTAAATTAATCAGCCTCATTATTTGCACCAGTGAGAAATTTGAGTCAGGCTGGTGGTTGTGCTGTACGCAAACAGTGGTGAAATGGTCTTGCTGGCTTTTACTCTGTATAGTCTCCATCTGACTAGCAAGAACCTGAGGATGATAGTGGAAACTTTAATTGGCTTTGGCTTGGATTGTGCACCATTGACAAGAAAGGAAGCAATGGGTGGTCCTGCCGTCTTGGATAACACACATTACTGCAGCAGTGAATTGGATCATTGGGCATGAACAGCGAAGGACCAAGTTGTAACACTTGTTACGCCATGTATGTTGCACATGCCTTCTGAAAACATTCAAAGGCTCACGTCAGCATGATTGTTAATTGCATGCAGAGAGCTTGCCACAGCTATTGTTATTACCTGGATGAATCAGAATCATAATTTCCCTCCCGAGGAATTTTTGTTGAGGTTCATCCAAGCATGTGCTTTTCCGCGGAAATTAAGAAAAACCAGTAAAGTGGAAAGTGATCCTATATAGCGCAGAACTGCCAGTTTTCTTACCAAAGTACAGGGTGCGTGGGGTATTTGAGAACAGAACATTGGCTTCAGGCACAACAGAATACCTCCAGCAAAACCAGACATATTTTAACGAAACCTTGTGAAATACTTCTCTTATGGTTTATTTCCTTAACTAATCACTGAATCCATCATCAGCAGCAATAAGCAATTCGATTCGGCTTCAGAAACGGCTGCATGCACGGATCAGGCGCTCCTTACAGATGTTGGCCATTGAGTGAGCAATGGCGGCCTTCAGTGAGTCTTTTGTATTATGCGCCTCTTTGTTGGCCTCTCTATCAACGATGCCCCAGACATAGTAGCCAAGCGGATATAAATCTGGAGAACTAGGAGGCCACAAGTTGGGAGTGACGTGGTCGCAGAAGTTGTCAGCTAGCCACATGACGCAGGCAGTGTGGGCAGGAGCCGAATCTTGCTGAAAGACATAAGGCCTTCCTTTCGAAATACTCTCTATCCATGGCCTTACAATGGTGGAAAGCACATCCACTTACGTGGCAGCATTAACGCGGAGTCCTTCTGCAAAAAAGTGTGGCGGTATGACGTCACCCTCATTGCTGACGGCGGATAACACCATCAAAGACGACGGAAATTTTGTGTGCGCCACTGTAGGCAGCGCTTGCGCAAAGCCACCTGTTGTTACGGCAATTAACTTTGGTCTTGGTCAAAGTTCTTTTCATATAAAAAAACCACAGCATTCCAGGCTCTTCAGGTCTTTTCAGCTTGTTTAGCAAGCGCTTGGACCAGAGCTAGCAGACGATTCTCCCGAATTTTAACGGACATGAACTGCCCCCTCTTCATGATATAGGGATGGTACCTCAAGCCCTCGTGCACAGCGAGCCTGACAGTCGACTCTGCGACGTGAAGCCCCTTTGCAATGGCCCGCATTGACTTCCCTGGGTCATCCGCCGCAATAACTTGCAGCCACTGGAGAAAATCAGGGGTTCCGATGACATCTGACCGCTGACTGTGCTTTTTCTTTTTCGCCACAGATGCTCCATCCTTTTCCCTTTTCACCACAGATGCCACGTCACCACCACAACACATCAGCTGTGCCCGCACCTTGTAAACGAAAGACTTCAGGACTACATTCAGGAAAGTGGCAATTTCCAAGTCGCTGTGGTGCGCGGCCAGGGCGACGAGGACTGCATGGCGTTTCATTTCCTGTTTCAACATGTATGCTTCCATCTTCGAACAAACTGCGCAGTATAAATGATAAGGGGTCGGCGAACACAAAGCCGCACGCCTAGATATATATGATGAGCCTGCTGGTGTCTATGGCGATAAGGAATAGCATTCTCAAATACCTTGCGCACCCTGTATGCCAGAAAGAATTGGCTACCACATTTTTGCTGGCTGTTGCATTTCAACATTGTAATCCCTCAAAAGATATAAAAGATGAGTTCCATTGTACGCTGCTTCAGCAGTCCCATAACCTAACTCTTAACTACTTCATTGGCGCCGCAATGCCTTCCAATCCTCAACAGCTCGCCAAGGCAAGCCACAAAGTCCAACAAGAACTCGGCAATAAAAAGTTGTTTCCTCACCTTGGCTTCAGGTCCGAAGGCCTTGCTGTGGCCAATGGGGACGCAGTAGACTCCCGCCCTCTGGTACGTGTCGAGGATGCGCTTCTCATGGCTAGGCTCGGCCTCGAGCAGCCAGCCGACCTCCTCGTGGAAGAGCGCCTCCAGGGCGCCCCCACAGCCCCCGCTGGGCACATTCACGTCCAGGCCACAGTTTCCAGCAAAGGCCATCTCCAGCAGGCAGGTCACCAGGCCACCATCGCTGATGTCGTGCCCAGCCTTCAGGAGGCCCCCTGCACAAGGGAACAAGGGACGAAATAGGTGGCGGCTGCTTGTCTGGCTGAATTACACACAGCAGCACCAGGCAGCCAGTCCTGCCTATAGGTGGTATTCATTGAAAAGTATAGCTGTCAATTTCTTCGCTTGGCAACACTGGAAACGGCATGGGACATGGCCGCTGCACCACGAACATAGCGTGGCTTGTGCGTCATCCGCTTCGATTCAACCTGATTCTCAACGGTGGTGTCAACAGAGATGTTATTAATCACACTCGCGTAGGACTTGAGGCATTACTTTGAGTTCGGTGGGGTAGAGTTTGGAACGTCCAACCCATGATGTGCTTAGCACGGACAAGTATCGCCATCCCACGGAGCCTGACATAACCAGTGACACCAAGCTCACATGGTTGCTTGCATGCATGCCTCGCCAGTGAATAGAAGCTATTTGCACTTGGGTGAAGGGTGTACACGCAGTGTAATGTGCTCCAAATAACTCTAAGGAGAATTTTCACAGATTGAAATTTAGACCGCTGTTCTTCCCGCACAAAAATGAAGGGAAGGAAAAACAAGCAACAAGGGGGGGTAGGCATTTGGAAGCTTCTACCTGTTTAAATTGATACACATTAGGAACTAAGTTGGATGTCAGTTTTTATTACGTCACGTGCAAAACATGATCCGAAAACCAACCAATTGGGAAGAGAAGCCACAAAGTGTTGATGACGTGGAGTAAGTACAGATTTACGTGCCCAGCAGGTAATGCTGACAGCACAGTTATATAACCTGAATATCACGCGGCTACAGGTATGATCAATGTCGGTGAAAAATAGCCTCTTCTAGTACTTTCATAGCTCATTCCTGCTGAGACACAGTGAGCAATGTAAACCAAACTGAGATGGGACACACTGAATAATGCTGAGTAATGCAAACCAAACATGACGTGTGAAAGTACTAAATACTAAAGGTGTGCGAATAATATTTGAAACTTCAAATGCTGCACGAATAGTGTTTGCTGTTCAATTCACAGAAGTAGTTTTAGCATTAAAGTATTCAAAGCTTTCAGTTATTCAAAATTTACAAATAACCGGGCAACAAAAGTTGGTTTTGTCGCATCACAGCAAACTTAACTTCACCACACAGCACGACTCCGTGGGTTGGCTTTTTTGCACGACGCGAGAGCTGCGCTCGAAGGCTAACATGTGTAAGATGTGTAAGCCTTGTGCGAGATAAACTCTGATATATGTTAACTGGAGTGGAAGAATATTTCAGTAAAACTTAAACCATAATCCAGAAGGATGTTTAGATCTTATCAATACAGTGGCATGAGAGAGGAATAAAGAGTTATTAGTTGTTGGCTTGCAGCAAGGTCATACTAGCCACTTGCATCCCTGGCCTCTTTTCAATGACAGCATATTTGATTGATTGATTGTAGGGTTTAACGCACTGACGCAACGCAGGCGATGAGGGGCGCCGTAGTGGAGGGCTCCGGATTAATTTTGACCACCCGGGGATCTTTAACATGCAGTGAAATCTCGAACACACAGGCATTTTTGCTTTTCGCCTCCATCAGAAAAGCAGCCGCCGCGGCTGGGAAACGAACCTGCGAGTTCATGCTCAGCAGCACGCCTTAGCCACTGAGCCACTACGGCGGGTTAATGACAGCATATTTAAAAAAAAAAAACAGCATTTATTCATGGCAATTTATGCTGAATGTTTGTTTTACTGCTTTGAATACTTGTCTTAATCTTTTGCTTTTTAATTTGTACCGTTTTCTTATTAAGCACTTGCACAGGACACTTTGTTTAGTCCTGCCTAAGTTACTGTTTTTTTTTAGCAATGTTCTACAACTGCTGTACACATTAAAGCAAAGATAATTGTATTCAAAAACACATGATTCAATTCCGAGTCACTTTTTACTACTACTTGAACTTGATTCGAAGTCCCAAATTTGATATTTACACGCCTATACTAAATACCAATGGTAAACGGCCAATTCCTGCGCACACGCTGGCAGGTAATTACGCACCCTGCAGGAGTTCCTGGGTGGCAGCAAAGGCTCTCCGGAGCTTGGCAGGTTCTTCCAAGTCCGGCACGTCATCCCCAAGCTGCTTGAAACACTGGGCAAGGGCAGTGCCTCCCAGCCGCTTCTTCGCGGCGTTCAGGCTGACGTAGATCAGGAGCCCTGGGAGAGGGAGTTAGGCACACATATTTTAAACATTTCTTCAAGTGCATAGAGATGATGTGCTCATTAGTTCTTCACCATGCTAGAGAAAGAAAACTCAGCAGACAAAAAAAAAATTGTGTTCCTTAGACAAAGCTTTAAATAAGGAAATTGCAGAAGGACAAAGCTTCTGCGCTTTAGGCACTGGCAAAGTGAAACAATTGTAAAGATATTAACACTTCCCTACTGAACATACCTAGATTTTTCATTCAGAGAGAAAAAAAAATTTGCTTATGTGAAAAATAGATAGTACACTGATTAGATATTAACAGCCACTTGAGTGCAGCCAGAGGCCTCCACAGAAGCCACTTTGGCATTTTTGCACTTGTGCAGTTAAAATAGATTTGCCCCCACATGAGAGAATTGAGCTACCATCTCCCATTTCGCCCACATTAACGTTCATTCCTCCTGTCCTTGTCAGGTCCTTGTCAGGTCAGGTCCACCGCTTTATCCGAGGCACTTTTTCCACCAATTTAGACAGGCAGGAGGATAATCAGTACCAGTGCAGCAGCCAATTAACCTTGTATATGCTCGAAGAAGAAATGTGCTTAAGATTATATTCCACTCTGAGAACAGAGATTTCAATCCCAAGGTAATTTTAAGGGGTACACTGTGCCCTTCACAACATAACCTGAAGCTTAACTTTTGTGATTATTATGTGTGCCCTTTTACACAGCAAATGTGTTTCGTAACGTACGTCACCTTCTCTTCCTGTGCTGGGAAGTTTCAGGTCGGGGGTCACTGTGGCTGTAATGTCAGGACAGGGCGCATACGTGGACACCACAATGGCTCCTGTGAGGAAGAAGAAGGGCACGGCTGTTATGACCGCTAGGTTGAAAAGCGATGAGGTGCCGTGCAAGTGCACATATGATTTATCTGTGCTAACATGGCCATGAAAGAGAGAGAGAGAGAGAGAGAGATTAGTTCCATAGTAACGTTAGACACAAGAGCAGAGTTTGTTTATTTGAAGTGTCTGCCCATGTCATTTCTATGATATCAATGAGCAAGAAAAAATGAAATAGAACTGTGGCTGCAAAACTGCTGTGGTAAAATGCACTAAAGTTCACTGGAGATCACTGTAAATGTTACTTTTCTTAAAGGGGCACTGACACAAAAATTTTGCATCGTTTTTTTTGTTGCGATAAGTAGCTAGTGACCTACTTATAACCTGTAGAAACCTCATTTGCTTCAGCGTGCGACGGTTGTTTAATTAGAGGCATTTTAAATGCGGCCAGTCGCAGTTTCGGTTTCAGCGAGTGCAGCGAAACGATGGATTTTGTGGATTTTGTGTGAACAAAGCTGACCACGTGACCGTCGGAGGGATATCACAGAGCAGAGCCGCCGTAGCACTGTCGAATCCGCATCGACGGCAATTTCTGCGAATGCGCCCACGTACTGATCTCGTGAGGCGCTTGATTAAAAAGCGACCGTGGATGTGACGCAGGCGCTGCGAGTGCAAATGCTACCACGGCTAAAGAACGACGCGCGACGCTCGAGACGGTGGGTGGCAAGACGCGCGCTGGGAGCAGCCGGCCGGTCTGCCTACAGGTCCGCCTACAGATGTGTTCGGCTTAGCACTGCGGCGGATATTCGAGTGCCGCTCTCGTAAGCGGTGCAGATGACAATTTTTAATGCAACCCGCCATCGCATCATTAACTCCTTTCTCATGTAAGCCACCATGGTCGGGACTTGGGGACAATTTCGTGCAGCGGTAACAAGCTATCACTCGAGCTACCTGCGCTGGCCTGGGCCACTTCGCGGCCGTGGCCGCCGCCTGCACAGCGACCGTGCGGCTAGCTCAGTGGGCTTTTCGTGCCTCCGGCGCGTTTTCGCATCCAATGGTAATAAACAGTAATAGAAACAGAGTGCCTGGAATCGCTGTAGACATTGGTCGCGGCCAGCTGCCCCATGAGCTGACGAAATCACGGCGCCTCTGCCGCCAACGAACGGGTCGTTCGTTCTCGAGAGCAGAAGCTCCGCCCTCCGGCCCTCCGATTGGAGCGGCGAGCCGGCGAAAAACGCCGGCAGTGCGGAAGCGGCAAACACAAACTCGTGACGTGTTTGGAGGTTGTTTATTTACACGATATCCTCGGGAAGTCGATTGCGCGTGGTCCTCTGCTGGCAGCTCGGTTGCGTTTCGCACACTTTAAAATTAATTTTAAATATGTTCTAGGCTGTATTCGCCGCTGATATTTTGCAGATGATGTATATGTGTTCCCACCAATCTATCTCCGAAGTTATCTCGCCTTCAAAATTTTGTGTCAGTGCCCCTTTAATGTTTTTTAACAGACTATACTGCATATCCAAGCGACTGTCTTGCTCTTTATTTTTTTTTTTTGTCATCTAAGCCACATATTGGGGAGGGCGGCCAGATGTAGCATTGGTTGATGTAACCTATTTTGCAATACGGGTGGAGTAATGCATCCTTTAGTTTTTTTTTTTTATTATACAATAACTTATGAAGCTAGCAGCGGAATCTTTTTTTGCGATTTTAAGTCTGTTTTAAATAAGATGCCGTGTTCTCCTTGTTCAGTTTGCTACACATTGTTTTTGATGCTTTCTTTGTGTCACTGGCCTAACAAAAAAACAAAAACAAAAATCAGTGTAGTATTTTACTTCCAAAGGTATACTGACGTACACTGCTAAGGTTACGTGTATGAATATGGTACATATAGTAGTATATATCTTCACCACATTTATGCTACAGGGAAGCTGAATACCCTGAATAAAGCACATTCACATATGTAACACGGCTGAAGCACTATCCTTGGAATGAAGCAGTACTGATACATTTGTTGATCAACAGCACTGCCATTAGTCGGCAGCACCAGCAGAACCTTTAGAGTTAAATTCATGATGTTGAAAAATTTTGTTTCAGAGCTGCCCACACTGACGAAACAGATGAACTACTCGTAATGAAAAGCTTAGACTTTAGCTAGACCTGGCAAACATCGTGTACACAGCCTTGCTGCACTTTGTCTCCATCAAAAATGCTTCCACCGACACGAGGGTTCCAACCACATGACCAGCCTCTAAGCCCCCTGGGTGTCTCGATCCCTGTGCTTACCTGGGGCCTTGACAGTGTCCTTGCCCACGCGGGCAGCCATGCTGAGCGAGTCCTTTCCCCCGTCCACGGCGATGCCCAGTGCTGCCATGGAGCTGCACATGGCCTGGCATGCCTCGTGCAGGGCGGCCCCTTCCCCAGGCAGCTTGGCCGCCCACATCCAATTGCCACTGCACTTGACGTCCTGGAGGAGGAGGAGGAGAGATGGTACGTTAAGCGCTCACTTTTGAGAACAATAGTCGACACAGGCCCAAGTGGGTCGGGGCAGGGTCCAGCAGGGTGCAGGGGCAACACGCTCACCTGCAGCGATGTTACCCGTGCAAACATGAGGTTGGTCACGGCCTCGGCGACCGACATCCTGGCCCCTGCAGCGGGGCTCAGCAGACCCTTGATCGGCTGCTCTCCAATGGCCGTGGCCGAGCCCACCTGCGGCAGGGGGAAGGGGGGGGGGGGGGGGGGGATGCACAATTACGGTTGACCACCAAAGAAAGTGTCTAACACGTATACAAAAATTGAAAAGCTGACACTGAAAGCCACTTTAAAACTCCAGGTGGTTGGTACAAAAGGAGCTGCTGTTCCTTCTGCAGGACTAATGCGCAATTTCTTGCATGACGGAGCAATATTTAACCACGCACAACATACCCTCAACTCTCATCTATATGACCTTAATTAATTTTACCTTCCCATTTGCAGTTTCTGGCAGGGTACAAAGCTACAACTCCAGTTAGCTTTATTTTCTGCTAAATTAGACCAAATTTTAGTGGTTCGGTGAGTGTCGAAGTGATGAAAGCTCACTGTATATAGGAGCCGCGATTATTAAGCATGCACTAGCACAAAGCAGACACAAAAAAAGATCTTAGAGACAAACAGCACAGCAAAAACAGCCACTCACCGTGTCAAAGTACGACAGGGAGACCACAGCTACATCAGCAAGCGGTGTGTGCAGGGGTCCTACACACTGCTGCTGTGCCACAAGTCCTGTGACGCAGCGATCAACCTAGTGAGACCAAATGAAGTGCCTTTTAGAACGTCATCACTCCATTCAGTGTAACTACATGGCAGCACTATCCCGATTTGGAGAAGCCCCACAAGGGTTTTAAGCACCACATATGTTCATACCCACATGCACAAAAGCCCGAATGGTGCTCTTGCCTTGTTGGTCAAGAAGCGCTTGCTAGCCACAGATGGCAATCGCAGTACTCTCTGCAGAGCTTCGGAGACCTGGAGGCCAGGGGGCAAGCTCAGTGGCTTCAGAATTGGTGCCTCGGTGTCCAGTTTGAACACCTGCAGAAAAAAGATAAGCAAGCAGCCCACCTTAGAGAAGGGAATTCAGCACCGAAACAAGACACATGTGTTTTTATGATTCCCTCTACATTTTCTAAAAGAAAGGATGTTCCAGAATAGAACACAATTCTTCCAGATATCAACTCTTCCTTCAGTGCATAACTGTGTCATGCAAAACATGTAAAAAGCTTTCCAGTTGAGGTAGAGTGTGCAGCACTGAATGCATCACGTGAAAAGCTGTCAAAATTTCAAAACTGCACTCTGAACTGCCCCTACCTATGCGCTGATTCAAGCCTCCCAAAATTCTGGTGCCTCTTCAATGTGTTAGGTGGATTTTTAGCAGCTTGTTTAGTTTTCAATAAACTTTCTTGATTCATTTATGTTGAAATTGTTTGTATTGATGCAAAAAAATAAATGATCCCCCTCAATTTGCTTGCATATAGCAGTTGTGTGTTTGTTTTATGTGAGCTCTGCATCTTTGCACTGCTTGGCTTTTTTGCTCAAGTGCAATGCTGTGGAGAAAAGCTAACATAAAGGCACGTGCTGCACAATGAAGCCCGAAGTGTGCAACTTGTGGCAAAGCCGACTCAACTATAAATGTTTGTAAACCTCAAATACTGTGAACAGTAAAACTGCAGCGTGTATAGAACCAAACAATTCAAAGATTTAAATATTTGCATCCCATTACTTTTGTGCAGTTTTAATTGGAACTACACGAAACTAATAAATTCTTCTTGCAAGTTATCGGCTTCATGTAGTCCCATACGCAGTCTTACGTATGTTTGTTCCAAACAGGTATCCATGCGACGTGTCTTAAATTAGTGCAAGCTATTTTAGAATAGCGACACTCCGCCCACCTTGCGTGGCATGTCTCCGAGCACAGATTCCAGGTCCAGGTCGACGGGGTCCCTCTTGCCAGGGCCGCCGCCGTTCTCCTTGAGCACAATGCGACCATCGCCAGTCACCTCCCCCACGATGCAGACGGGGCAGCGCTCGCGTGCAGATATGCGCAGCAGCGTGTCCCTGTCCTCAGGCCGCACCAGGATGGCGTCGCTCTCCTGGTACTCGGCGCCCCACAGCTCCATGGTGGTGATGGTGGGGTCCCCCAGCTGGAAGTTCTTGGTCCAAATGACCGCACCAGCGGGCTCCACAATCTCCTTCAGCACATTGCCTGGGCAGCAGGGCAGCGAACGCTACACCACGTGCCCACACACCTCTCTCTCTCTCATTGCATTCCCTTATACATTATATTGGAATTAGCTAAGGCGGTCATCTTTACGGAGAGCAGCGAAGTTCATGGTTACAGAGAAGTGTCAGGGTTCACGGCTCCTTTGGAAGAATTGGTGCGAATGTAGGATATGACGACGGCCAGTGGGTGTATTCGTGACGCACTACTGTTCATGAAAAGAGGTATGACCCACTGCAGTCTGTCATGAAAAGAAAGTCATCCCCCGTTATTGAAAGCAGGTCCATGGTGACAATGCATTATGATGCATGTGAAAATGAACTCTACAGTGAATTGTTCATGGTAAGAAACCTACAAAACATGATAAAAAACATGTTTTTTGCTAGAAGATGCAGTGCTTATTTAAAACTCCCTACATCACCCCTTCCGATTAGCCCTGCATACATGCGAAGAAAGCAAAACTGACCGTTGCCCCCAGCACCCTGGTCATGAATGCTGCGGATGGGGTTGTTGCGTGCCCCTCGCTCCACACAGGCTCGCACCAGCCGGTGCAACTTCTGCTCCATCTCGGCATCCCCACGCTGCACGGCACCAAAGTCCAGCTCGGCTTCTTGGTCTCCCTGCACGGTCACCGAGGACGCCGCACCGCCGCCAACTCCGATGCGGTACACGGGCCCACCAATCTTCACCACCAGCATGCCTGCAAGAGGAGTCGATGTAACCTCCGCACAAACCGGAACATTAAGAAACTTCGCGTATTGCACTCCAATGCTGAAATGTCCTTTCTCAGTGACCTCGTTAGCAGTAGCTGTAGTAAATGTCATGCTAAATTGCATTTATTTACAATTTTGATTTTTACTCTGATGCGGTGATTGTTCTTGACTTTATGAAAAAAGTTTAAAAATGAAATCTGGGAATTCTGTTCAGATCTAATATAGTACGCTGGCACAAAACAAACACTTCTGCATCCTTGTTCAAGATGGAACTGTACTGCCACAATATCACGAGGTTCGTGGTCACAAAGTTTTTTTTTGGAAAACAGAATTCCCTGTAACTCTACAGACAGTTTCAGCAGCTACGAGCACTTGTCACGCAAATAATGTTAAAGCTTTTATCTTAGAACACAGGAATTTTCCGCTGCAGCACAAAGAGCGTACCCTTTTCAGGCTTCTCCTTGGTGATCTGGTCACCGTCAATGCTGCCAATGCCGCCCGAGAACATGATGGGCTTGATCCACTCACGGCGCTCCCCGCCGGGCAGCACCATCCCGAAGGATCGGGAGAAGCCCGAGAGCACGGGCTCACCAAACTTGTTGCCATAGTCCGACGCTCCATTGCTGGCCTCCACCGCCACCTCAAGGGGAGGGGCAAAGTTGACGGGGTACTCCTGCGAGTCTTCCCACGGCAGGTCGTACCCTGGGTGGATCCGCAAAGCAATTGGAATGAAGGTTAGCCGTAGTTTTAAGGATGACAGGCTTATTGAATACAAGCAGCTTGATACAAGAAGTGAAGTTGCTAGTGAACGCAGGGTGAAATACAAAATAACTTGCACGTCTTTTTATTGCTTTCAGAAGCTTTTCAAACTTATATACTTAGAAGCCCACCATACCACATACAGTCATACCTTGTTATAATGAAATTAAAGAGGTGCCATGATTTGCTTGTTACAACCAATATTTTCTTATAGCAGTAGCGGACATTTACACAAATATTGGGCACTGTACTTGCCCAAAACAAACAGCGGGTGAAATGGCATTGCGCCGTGTGGCAATACACAGCGAAGTAGTAACCGCATTCCGGAGATAAAAAGGAACATTCGCGGACCGACTTTATTGCAGTTCAAGGTACATATCTCCTATGTCAAACAGACTTAGCTGCAAAAAAGTTCGTAATTGGATGTTGATGCATCTTCGTGATGCTACCGACGACTCGCTCAGCTTCATGCCTGATGTGACAGCTTTAATCATAGCTGCCTTCATGTCTAGCATCTTTTTTTGCTTTCGCTTCCCGCCTGGCACATTTATGGTGCTCGAACACCACGCGCACAGCATTATAAAAGATAAGGTGGAAGCAGTAAAAAAAAGAGAGAGAGATAGAGAAACATCTACACAATTTTAACAACATGGCTCCCCGCGGCACGCAGCGGCCGTGCATGCTGTGCGCAGCAAGAGGAAGGTGGAAATGGCTTCGCAGGCGCAGCAGACGCATGGCTTGCCATCCAGCTATGCGCACGTTGCAGGGCGGAAGCATTCAACTACTAAAAGTACAACTGTCGCCTTGCGCACAGTCTCAAATCCATGCTGTACACTGCTGTGAAATTGGCTCGAAATTTTATTTCTGGATGAAATTTATTCATTATATCCCACAACAAACAAATTTTACCTCGTTAAAACGAGATTTTAAATACATTGGTTTCTATGGGGACTTTTAAAGAGAATTACAATTTGCTCGTTATAGCCCGTCTCGTCATAACAATGTTTAACTGTACTTTTTAGGGGACAAGAATGTATTTCAGAAAATTTTCACCAACATTCCTTGAACGTTCTTTGCTCTTTAAAATGTGGCTCTACATTTCCATTGCAGATGGGGGATCCTCACATATATTTAGTGATCTTTGTAACAGTACTGCATACTCCAGCTTCGATTCGCCCGTTACAGTGGAACAGTGTACCAAGGAACCAACATTTTTTAAAGAAGGGAAGGGAGACTTGCGACGATACAAGTTAAGGGTGCCACCAAGAATATAACAGGCACAGTAGGATGCCCAGTAGAGGGGAGAGAAAGAAGAGAGGAAAGCAATGAAGATGGAGACGACAACTCATGAGTGAGTTTTTTGCTATTTTCAGTGTTTAGGTGTCAAGAGTAAACTTTTGCTTAAAATATGTTCAGTAGGTTCTTGCACCTTTATCCATGTGCATTCAATATATGATAGCAGAACACAGTTTTGAGCAGTTTCATTATTCTGAACAACAACAGGCATGCAAGCTTGTGAGATGTTATTTACGTTTGCACGCAAGTGACGATAAAATACTGCATACAGCAAACAATGCGATGCTTTGCCTGACTGATGGTTAGCTGCAAAAAAGTTAATCAGTTTTCATGTCGTCCTAAGCCCAGCTATTTTTGAGCCCAACAATTTTAATACAAAAATTTCGGGGGGCAGAGGCAGAGGCAGAGAGGAACGGATACTAAGTGCAATTTTTTTAAGTCACAGCCAGCACTTTTATATAGGCTAAATCAGGATTGTAACTTCAGAACCAATAAAGGCCTCCATCGTTATTTTTTCTTGAACTAAAGACAAGAATCAAAAGCCTGATAAAAGTGACAGTAGCACAGAACAAATTATGCATGTGAAGTTAGTGTTTACAAAACTTCATGTGCATTGTAGCTTTGTATGGTAAAAACATGTGCAAGTTAGCAGAAAGTTCAAAGTTCAAGTCAACAAACCTTACAGAGCAAGTCAGAACCTTATGAGGCTCAACACCAAAATCATTTTTATCATGAAGTCGGTAACTTCTCAGTTGCCTTCAAACAATGCTTTCAAACAGCACTGCCTTCACAGAACAGCGAAGAACTAAAACATTCAAATTATGCATACAATTACACATCAATTTTATTCTGTGGGGTCACACTAATAGAAAATTTATTTATGCAGCTCCGCAGCAAGGGACATTTTTTTTGTTGTTTCCTCCACTACACTCACCTGGAATGTGGAGGTTGCCAAAGCAGTAACCAGCTGTGGCAGCGATCTCATGAGCACCACGACCAGCAGCGTGAACGTCCCGAATTCGTCCACCAGTTCCGGTCGTGGCACCACTGAATGGGGCAACCCCTGTGAGAGAAGGAAAAAACACTCATCCTTTCTCTCTGAAACACATTCTCAAGGAACATCGCTGACAAGCTTCCAGCTTCATACTTTGTCTGAAACTACAACAAACACTAAAGTTACCTTTCTGGAAAGAGAGAACCAGTTACACTAATCTTTGGCATTCAAAGGTGTGTTCAAACAGGTTAAAAGTCACAGCTACACAAAGTTTAGTAACCATTAACTGTTATGGACAAGAACAGGACCTCAGCGACAGATCCAGCAGTGGGAGTTACAGAGGCAGAGCAAAGCAACTTCATGTCCCTTTCCTTTCTTCTCCTTTCCACACCTTGTATTAAGCTAAATACACTAATTATGCTAACTTAGTTTTTCTAAATCAGATGCCACAACAGAGATTTTTGTTACACACAGTACGCTCCTTTCAGTATGAAAATCGCATTAGTGCATTAAAGGCCCCCTGACTTTTAAGGGTATATAATTCTAGGATGCAATCAAGAAAAATTATGTTGCTGAGCAATGCTGAATGCACGCAGCAGCCCTGCAGCTACTTGTTTGTACATGTGCATGCAATGCAGGCAGGCTTTTATGAAGTGTAACAAAACTACTCAAATGGTGCATCCCTGGGATGCTCGCAAATCTGAGCTTGATCTTTCTATTTGGAACAAGGTGCCACTGTAATGTTTCCCACTAAACGCAGACAGAATGCCAGGATAAAGAGTCTCCCCTCACGAAGCAGCACTGGGCAAATTGTAAGTGAAACACTCACACTATATATATGTCAAACTTATTTTAAGGGGGGGACACTGCCCTTAAAACAGCTTCCTTTAATTTTTAAGTAGGTAAACTTTGTGAAACTTCTCAGCCTTGGTGCTTTTTTTCCACGGATTTCGAATATGGTATTATTTCTTGAGTCAGTCAATTAGTTACCAAGATGATAGAGATGATTGGTCATTTTTGGACGAACAATAGGCAAAACAGTATTAGCCATAAAACTGTAATCTTCATATTTTCCAGTACTATGAACCCTCGTGAATGCAATAAGAGAATCAGTTTTTTGATGCACCACGTAGAACAAATTTTACAGCTAATTAAACTTTGGTGGCACCAGTGGCAAGGAACCATTCGAATGCCCATTTCAAACACCAAAGTTTAACGAGCTGTAAAATTAGTTCGAAGTGGTGCATCAAAAAACCGATTCTCTTATTGCACTCACTAGGGTTCACAGTACCAGAAAATATGAAGATTACAGTTATGAAGATTACAGTTTTATGGCTCACATCATTTTGTCTATTGTTCGTCCAAAAATGACCAATCATCTCTAATCATCTTGGTTACTAATTGACTGACTCAAGGAATAATGCCATATTTGAAATAAGTGGGGAAAAAATACTTATACTGACAAGTTTCACAGAGTTTACTTAAAAATTAAATGAAATTGTTTTAAGAGCCATGTCCCCTCTTGATACAAACAACTGTCCAGACTAAAAACTTGCACATTGCAAACCACTCAAGCTTCAACTATGGCTCTCAGGAATTTCAGGTGAACTGTGGCAAAACTTACCAGTGGGGAAGTTGTGCGTCTCAGCGGTGAAGATGATGTGGCGCTGTGCATCACAGACGGTGAATGCACTACCTGCTGTGGTGTCCTTCGGTTGAAGTGCCTTGATGTTGTAGCCGCGAATGGCACTGGCATAACAAAAGATAGTGCAGTTTGAAAGCAGTCGCACATGCACGATTCATATTGATGCAAATAAGCTGCATAGCAACAAATAATTGAACTTAGCGAAAAACCCAAAGAAAGAAAAACCCCGGGCCATCTCCACTAAGGTGAAACCTGAGGAGGGGTGAAGCATGCAGTGTATAAGTGTATTGTTGGCACCTTGGCATTTTTACCAACGGTGATGAAACTATTGGAGTGTAGAGGCACACAGCTTTGCTGCAGAAGTCTCTTGCCTTCATCAAAGCACGAAGCACTCCAGCGCGAGACGTTAACGAGTGTCCCGGTGTCCTTTTTCAATGCGCATTATGTTCTAATGTGAGGAATAAGCGAGTTTCCAGGTGTTTTAGTACCGTGACTACACGAGACGAACGATGATTACGCCGTTGACGACGACAACAGGAGACGCCAACAGGCCCAGCCCCTAAGGGGTTCTGTCCCTAAAACTGGTCCTGCACTTTGGCAGCGTGAAAGTAGCTTTAACAGTAAGTAGAAAAGTGGTGGACAGACCAGACTAATGTTGAAGGGTATCCATACATAGGTGAATTTGAATTTACATACTATACAGTAGATGAATTTATTCAAATTATTACTTCATTTATAATGTATGTAATCCAAACCCAGAAAATGTGTGCTTAAATTTCTGATGCTTATATGAAATACCAATTATAACTTTTTTTCTCTGTCCTCATTATTTTGCTATATAACAAAGGTTTTCTGTATTCCCAAAGCTAGTAAGCAACTCGAAAAAAGAACCCTAACCAGTTATTTCCAGGGCCTGAGAAAACGAGAAGAACCGGGCACTGAGTTGGAGAAATGTAACATAATCGCTGGCTGATACAAATAAAACTGAAACACGCGCACAAAAAGGAGAGTGCTTCGATAGGGCGCCATGGTACCTTCACGACATGCGAGTAAAAGATCGCCACTGAATTTATGGTCAGCCCATTATGTAGACGTTAAATCCTGGATATGTCAGTACTGCCAAGCAAAAAACTCAGCCTCTAGAAAATAAAAATGTTCAAAAGCAATTACACCACATGAAATCTGCTAAGTCAACCACCATCAGCAACTGCTTTATGGGGGCAGATGGATCTTTGGGGCTGAAAAACGTAAAAAAAAAAAAAAAAAAAAAAAAACTGAAAAATGGCATTTTTGTCATCCACAGCCATTTTTCTATCAGTGTACGATTTTCCTCATCAAAAAGCACAATATTTTATTGTAAATAGCATGTCAAAGTGCACACTACAGCTCAGTTTGTGCAGAATTTGCTGGTGAAACAGCACTTTTCTTGCAACGCAAAGCTAGCATTTCACCCTCGGATATCTCGGCCGAGTAGGTACAACTGTAATTTTGTTTTGCTTATGATACCCAAACATGTGGTGTATACGATGTTGGAAACAAATTTTTCAAATGGAGGCTTTGGAAAATCATTACCGTGTTCAATTGACACTACCTTCGAGCCATTTCTGGCAGAGCGCAGGAGGAGTGAAGTTCAGTGTGTTGCAAAATGACCAAAAATCACTAAATCAAGAAATTTCACCTAATGTTGTATTCTTTAGTCATTTGTCTACCTAGCCACGGGGTCATCACCATTCTGTATGGAGTGGTTATTTTGTAATTGTGACCCAAAATAATGGCAATTAATCATTAATTATTTAAAAAACTATTCAACTGGCAAGAAATATAATTGCAGATTTGAAATCAGCACAAAAAACTCCATAATGCTGTGCCGTTTCGTTAAAATTGGTTAGTAGACTTAAAAAATAGCTCTGAGACCAGCCTGCCCCCTTATGCGAACAGAAAATTTCAGTGAAACAGGTGCATAAAAGCTGAAATGAAGGTTTCATATCACCCCTTCCAGAGAAACTGACAGCGCAGCCCATTGAGTAATCACGCACATTCTGGCCCATATTAAGATAAGTTCAGGCAGCAAGACATTGTTGCTTATCTCGGGGCGCAGATAAGACAACGGGCAGTCAGCCGGCCTCCGCGCAACCTTGCACGCACCTGCTGTTGTCGGAAAACTTGATGACGTTGTTGTCGTTGCTGGTGTTCTGGGTGGCCGTGATGAGGGAGAAGAGGGAGTGGGGCATCTCCTTGCCATCCACCACCAGCCGGCCCTTGAAGAACCAGTGCCGGCTGTGCTCGCTGCACAAGGGGAAACAACACACAATGCAGAAACTACCTCGGCACACAGTGCATAAATGATGATCCCGCCGAAGTTAGCTGGTCGTTTGCCATTGCCAAATTGATAGTTCAAAGTGCAAGGTGTCACTGGGTTGGCCTCTGACCTGGCTTTCGATGTGACACACGGCTGATCTCATGAGGATGCATCTAAAGCCGCTCAATTGGCAGATCACAGCAGCATGAAGGGGCTTTAGACAGGCCATGTGCTTTGTCATATGTTGTACGAGCTTATCACCTTTCACACTGCCACCTGTTATCGCTGTATGCCTCAGAGGGCGGATAAAAGGCAAATTTATGCCAGGACTGCCCAGACTTCAAGCAGTGAACCAGCCATACTGTAGAGTCGGAAAGCCTACAATAGCAATCAAGCATTTCAAATCTTTTCAAACTTGTTATGAAGCTTTCAAGAAGCACAGAATAAAAACATAGCAAGCTCTTTATCGAATGAGCACTACAACACTGTCCGTGAAATGATAACAGCTTGCGCACCTTTTCTTTCACTATTGCTGAAATCATATGTAAACCCAGTCAAAATAAAGTAGTTTTTATTGTTGCATTATGCACATATTTCTAGTGTTTTTAAAAAACCTTGAACAGTATCTAAAAGCAAAGTTACAATCCTGATGTAATGAGGGAGCATTGTGAAGCAACCAGAATATTTAACATCACGCATGACAGACTCCCTCCCAATTGCTAAACTTTGAACAAAAATTACTAAATCCCTTCTACCTCACATTACACAGCACAGAGTTAGATGCCATACTGTTTATTTATGAAGCCCAGTATGTGTCTAACTAATAAATGAATGTACGGTACGGTGTCTGCACATTTAACCAACAAGGCAGCCCAATTGACTGCTGTAAAATAAATTAGATTTCATCATTTATTTATGTTTCGTCTATAGTACCTGTTGGACTGGGCCAGGTCAAAGCACTCGACTGTCGTTGGGTTCCTCTTGAGCTTGTTTCTGAACAGATCCGTGTAGAAGTCAAGATCCCAGTTGTCAAACGAAAGGCCTGCAGGGACAGAAAGCAAGCCGTTCGTCTTAGGACTGCACCGACCCAAAGGTGCACATCAACGTCACAAAAGCAGGACGGGTGCATGAGCTCACACCTAGAGTATACAGCGCAATTACTACCCAGTCACACCGGTGTTCAGCGACAAAAAAAAGGGGAAGAAACTTCACCCAGCTCAGCGCTGACTTTCTCCAGGGCTGGCCGACCATGCTGCAGTATATCCACTTCTTCCCATGAGTGAGAGCTCGCGGGCAGCTCAAACGTGGTCACTGGAGTCAAGTAGCGGGTCTCGGTCATGCGATCGTGAAGTGCGTCAACCACCTGGTGGAAAGTGGAGACAGGAATGAGCGACGAATAGACGAGAATCGGGCATAACATGTAAGCATTTGGACGTCGAAGTGACACCTTTATGCCTGTTAGGGTTGTCCTGGTGGAAAGTAAATGCAAGTGGCTGTCTAAGAGTCCTGTCCATGATAGATTATTACTAAAAGAAAAACCGCACGTCACTTAGAATTTACAACTTTCGTTCAACATCTTTAAACTGGAACTGTGTCTGTTTAAGGAGATATCTCTGAAACACCACTTCATTGGTCGATGATCAGCTTAATTGCTTATTTCGCCAAACTATGCCAAAGAGGGGATTACTTTTTATATGGTGTTTTTCAATCCTGCATGCTAAGTTCTGTCCGATTTGTGGGTTTAAGCATCTTCTTTTGTGTTCAGCTTTACCAAAGCTTTACCCAATCTGTGAAAGTGGGTTCTAAAGTCAAATTTAATTTTAAACACACAAAAAACGTGGGGAATCGGGCGCAAGCACTGCATGCTAAAAGATTAATGCTTGAACGAGAATGAATGCTAAGAGTAAATACCTTGTTTTCAGCGTCTCCAGAAAGCTTCTGACCTGCCTGAAATTTTATTAGGTAGCGCGTAGATCGCTCAATGCGGTCAACGCAATCGAGCCCAATCGTTTGGCAGATAGCTACAGACTGTGTCGAAGAAGGTGTGGAGAAATTGAGCCTGGAAGAAAAAGGGCGCCACCTTTAAAAACCTGAACACTATATCCCAGAATTCAAAGAGCACAGGCCAGGAAGCCAGCAGATCATGTGGAAGATCATATCAGGTGTAAGAAAGAGGGCACGATAAGTGAAAACAGCCAATAAAAGTGAGCAAATCTAAGCTTAAATAAAAACAAAAAACAATGAGGGCAATGAAGGAGGAACTGTACAAGTCTGTAGATGTATTTATGTATTTGTAATTACATTTGTATTTATATTTGAAATGCATTTGCAAGTAGAATGCAGAGCAACTTGAATGGGCACTTTCTGCGGACTGGCATGGCACATTCCACAAATCTTTTCAACCTTGCACTCTATTTGGGGCATTCTACGTGCGAGTCAGCGAGCAGCTTAACTGATAACAAACGTGCAGGGACTGTTTGCACAAAAAGTATGAAACAAAGATAACACGATAAGCTGCCACATTATCCCCCCGCAACAGTTAAGAGAGCTGGGATAATGAATCTTAGACAAACTCGCAAGTACAATCGTAATTTTACAGGCCATGTCCCTTAATTAAGCACTTGGACCTACCATTGATTCCCTCTTCCAAGCGAATCTGTTGCCAATAGAAAAACTATTATCAGGAGGAATTCAAACCAACAGGAAATCCTGATTAAAACAACTTCTTTTAATTTTCAAGTAAACTTTGTGAAACTTGTCAGACTTGCTGCTTTTTTCCCGCTGATTTCAAATATGGCATTATTTTTCAGTTGGTCAATTAGTTCCCAAGATAGTCAGAGATAATTAGCCATTTTCGGTCAAACAATAGACGAAACAGTGTTGGTCATAAAACTGTAATCTTTATATTTTCCAATACTATGAACTCTGGTGAATGCATTAAGAGCATTGATTTTTTTATGCATCGCTTGGAACTAGTTTTACAGCTCATTAAACTTTGGTGGCACCAGTGGCAAGGAACCATTTTGAGTGCCCATTTGAAACACAAAAGATTAATGAGCTGTAAAATTACTTCCAAGTGATGCATAAAAAAACTGCTTCGATTATTGCATTCACCAGGGCTCATAGTATTGGGAAATATAAAGATTAGTTTTATGACCAACACTGTTTTGTCTATTGCTTGACCGAAAACGGCTAATTATCTATAATTATCTTGGGAACTAATTGACCAACTGAAAAAATAATGCCATATATTTGAAATGAGTAGGAAAAAAGCAGCAAGACTGACAAGCTTCACAATCTTTACTTAAAAATGAAAAGAAGTTGTTTCAAGACCAGTGTCCTTCCCCCCTTAAAGCCCAAAACTGATGGGTGGTTCCTCTTCCACGAGTTCTCGCTCTTTGACAGGGTACGAGAACTGGTACAAATGAACAACTTGGGCACTGGATGATTGAAGTTGGCCCGGTGTTGTTTACAGGAGCACTATGGGCATCTGAGGCAGGGTTTACAGCCCAGGTTTATGCCAGCACGGCCATTGCGGCACACAACGTTCCACCGCAGGCCTTGCCAAGGCAGCTCACCTGGGGCCTATTTCAACCAGAAGGCTGGGCGAGCCCGCCTGCTCCTGCAGACTGGTCTGCTGGCCTAGGTGCACCTTGAAGCCGGGCGTGAGCAGCCACACCAGCCGCTTCTGCTGCTCGGGGTCAAGCCCCTTCTGGCCTTGGAATTGCACATAGTAGCAGTACTCGGTGAGGAGCTCCGCGGCCGCCTCCCGGCCTAGGGCCCCGTTGATGGCAGCCAGCTTGCCCTTCAGAGCGCTCTCCGAAAGGGCAGGCGACTGGTAGAAGCGCAGGATAGCCATGGCCTCTGCTGCGTGAGGGGAGGGGGCAGGGTTGGTGGTGGCCCCACACTTACACTTAACGCGCAACCACCCTGCGCCACAAATTTATGGGATTCATTCTTATAGGAGCCCCGCAATTTCGAGGCCTTGCATGGGGGCTCGTTTGGGGTACCTTTACATGGGTCAGTTGTAGCATACTTAGGCATTCCCAAGCTTCGCCTTCATTGAGAAAAATCCAAAGACACATCTTAAGAGGTGTAAATGCAAAAGCCTTTATGTCCACTTGAGTGCCACTGAGTGCAAGTTTTTCTGTGGGGGAATCTGCAGCATCCGATGATGCAGATGCCTCACTTGTTTCACCCAATATGGTCATGTCCGGCATTCGAAAGCAGCCGAGAACAGCTAGTAGCCTATTGTCCACCACCACGTACGAATGCGGAGCACCTGTGTTCCGATGATAGTCTTCTCGAATGCGTAGGAATTTATTCAGTTGCCAGCGGTCTTTACATTCAGTGTAGAGCGGTCTGACAGCCCTAGTAGGGCCTGCAAACAGACAATTTGTGTTTAATAGCGTACATGAGACTCCCCTTCCCTCATCTTCCAATAACCCCCCAGGGCCTCAGGCCTATTTCTAAATAAAGTCGTTCATTCATCCATGATCCATGTCATGTACTGCGCCACACATAGCAGCCTGAGCCACTGGTGACTGTTGCGCCGCCAGGTGGGGTGGGTATGTAACAGCGTGCGAGTATTGGTACTCACACAAACGGAAAGTACCGAGGCAAGCATTGGCCAATAAACCTTTGTAGGTATGTGTCCACATAGCCCTAATATTGAGCATAGTGACATGCCGAGTAATTACTAATTTGTCCAGCAGCAGGTACCTGTTTCTTCCGGACCACAAAGTGTGATGTTAAGCCTAATGTCAGGAAAATCCCTGGCATGGGAAATACACTTCTGTGGGCACGTGCAACATGTCGCGGTTAATGGGAGGTTTCAGAGCCATTTTGCTGCTACAGATGATGAACGCCGAATTTTTCATTCATTAGTGGGCCATCTAATGCTTCTGCATTAAAATATGACAGCCAGATATACCAAGGTATCACTGGAGGTACCCACAAAAATGTTTTACGTTTAAAGAACAATGGGACTGTGCACTTTGCGATTACAAGGCATCTTTCCGTGCAGAAACCTTAACCTGTGTAGTTTGTAGTTCAGCAAGAAACAACACGGCTACTACACCTTGCAAGTACAAAAATTTCGTTTTCACAATAGCACTTTTTTTTGGGGGGGGTATCCAGAACATACTGAAGCTTCACTCCCAACAGAACCAGGATGCTTGCCTAGATGGCATACAGGGTGGTACGACGATAATTGGACACTTCAAAATTTTTCCTGAGCGAACTGCCGCTCTGTTCGCGCTCGAACTTTATATGAAGGTTGCATTTTGTGGTCTGTTTTGTTCGACACCGGGTGCTACAACGGTGCTTACTTGTTTATTCTGAAATAAATAAAAACGATTTTCACCTACAGGAAAATGACGGCCGATTTGCACGTGCAAGCCAGTGCAAGCTCATCTTAGAACGATGGCGCCACCTGTGGATTCACGCTCCTTCCACAGCAGAAAGAAGTCAAATGAGCTAGCAAACGATCAGAAAATGTGAAAGCAGGTGAAGAAACAAATCCAACGTTTATTGGCAACGATGAACTGTGAGAATATTTTATTATGGTTGGTATCAGCTGTTATGCAACTATTTGTGATCATCGTAAAGTAGGGACGAAAGATTTTCCGATCGTCTGCTACCTCATTTGGCTCCTTCCTACCGTGAATCCCAGTCATCTGCTTTGCTCTGCATACCCCAGGTGGCGCCGTCGTTCCAAGATCAGCTTACACTGGCTCTCAAGTCTAAATCGGCCGCCATTTTCCCATAGGCGAGTTTTTATTTTCAGAATAAACAGGCAAGTACCATCGTTGTTCCCGGTGTCAAACAAAACAGACCCCAAAATGAGGCCTTCGTGTGAAGTTTGAGCGAGAACAGAGCGGCGGTTCGCTCAGGAAAAAAGTTTGAAGTGTTCCAATTGTCATACCACCTTGTATTTAGACATAATTTGCATTTATAGCCTCTAGGATTTGTGCACCTTGCCACTGCAATCACCAGTTAAGGGGCCTTCGTTGTCGGATGCTGTAATACTAAGCACCCTGAGGGCTGGTCAGTTCAGCTGCAGTATCCAAAAAACCACAGCCGAGCTGGCCGAAACCCAAAACACGAGCACAGACAAAGAGCAACAGGATAGCCAAGTGATGAAGCAACACAAAAATATGCAGGCAATTGATTATTCATTAATGTGAACCAACAATTATGATCCCGCTTGCGATGCCTCAAGACACCCCGCAGAAAGCAGACACACAGAAGTAGAGCCGGAACTGTAACAAAAGGAATTTATTTGCCAACAAGGCAGCCAGGAGCACCTTACTAGTAAGAAAACTGGTCAGTGTGGCATATATTATAAAGAATATATATATTTCTCTTTTGCCAGCAGCAAGAGCACAGGGAGCAGCGCATTTACAAATGCTCGTACAAAAGGTCAACCATGATTTTTGCAACGTTGCTTTTACTGGCTCGCACCGTCAGACGGAACATGCGGGCCTCTGTGTTGGGCTCCAGCCGCATAAGGCACCCGATCTGCTGGCCGCGCGTGCACACGATGCCAGCACACACGTAGTTGTTGGGGTTCGGGTCGATGGACTCCAGCAGCTGCATCCCAAAACCCTCTAGCTTTGATCGAATGGCAGCAGCCTCCATGGGAAACCGCGCCCGGAAGACCTTCTGCTCCTCCTGCTGGGGCCCCGAGAGGTTTTTCCAGCGGCTGAAAAAGCTCTCGGCATTCATGGCAGTGGGCTCGAAAAATTTGTTCAAAAAGACGGGCAGCTTTAGAGTCACAGACTGTGCACTGCCAACATAGAGAAAGTGGACCAAGAGTTCCGGGGGTTCCTGGAACTCCTGAAGGCACTCCACACTGACGACCTGCTGAATTTGGGAGCCGGCGTCAATCACTTTCTCCACTGGCTTGGCCTGCACACAAAGCTTGGATGCCTGGTCACCACGGCACGACACTGTGCACGCAACACCTTGCAGTTGGAAGCTGCTCTTGTTTCCGTAGAACAGGCTCAGGCGACCCAAGTTCTGCTTGAACTCTGCTCTCACGCCAACCTGAAGAATGTCATTCTCAAAGAGGACGCCGGCATTGCGCACCACCATCTTTCGGAGCCCATCCTCAACACTTGTAGGCGCTGCCACGGGCATGGACTGCTCTTCCGGAGTTTGTGTGGAAAGCCCCAAGAGATCGGCCTCCATTCCACCTCCTCCGTTAGTAACAGGCAGCGGCTTTGGAAGGCCATCCACAGCCCGTGGTGGAGTAGGTGGTGGAGCCGCTTCACTTGTCACCTCTTTAAGACCGGGCTTTCTGCGCTTCAGCATGGCCAGTATGGAAGATTCTCTCTCGGGAAAAGGTGGCATTTCTTCCAGTACGGTGGCCAGCACATCGGGCGAGGTAATGCGGCTCAGACCAAGGTACTCGACTGAGCGCTGTTGTAGCTCTGCGTCAGAACAACGGAGGTTGTTGTCGCTCTGAAGCACTTCCTGGATTTCAGCTTTCACTTCGGGGAAGAGGTTAATGAACTTAATGTAAGTGGTGAGTAGAAGGGCGCGTGTTGGAGCACTGCACAAGTGGTACTTGGAATGAAGCAGCTGGAACTGGACAGCTGGAGCGGAGCGTTGGTCACCAGCGACCAGGTTGCCGAACTCTCCGAGAATGTAGCCAGCCACCTTGACCATGTTCTCGTGGCAGGCCGGTGCTTGCAACGCCTGAAAGCACACCTTAGCTGCATAGCCCTGGACATCCTCTCGGTTGGCCACAATCTGCACAACGCGGTACCAGACTTCCTCGCTGACATGGTCGCCAGCCACGCGGATCAGGTTCAGGACCACGTCGACGTACCAGGCGTAATCGGACGCATACTTCTCGGCCAGAATGGCCACCTTGAGGACCATCTCCTCCCGAATGGCGTAGTCCGCCGTCTCCAGGTAGGTCAACATCTCCCCAACGATTAGCTGCGCGTTGGTGCGGTCACACATGGCGTAGAGCAAGTCCACCGCCTTCTGGCGCACGCTCACGTCTCGCTCCATCTTCAGCGCGCCCACCACGGTGTCCTGGTGCTTCTTGACGGCCTCGTGCGACGAGTCCGAGGTGGCCAAGAGGCAGAGGCCCTCGAGGGCCATGTAGCGCAGGTTGGTCTCGCGGTGCTGGAGGAACTGTCCCAGCTGGCTGCAGGCGCGGATCAGCAGGTGCGGCTCCGGCAGGGCGCCCAGCCGGTCCATGTGCAGGATGAGCGAGATGGCCTCGAAGAGCACGGCGTGGCGGGCGTTGGAGTGCTGCACCTTCTTGGACTTGGCCGGCTCCTGGGCCTTGTTGAGCAGGGACTCGAGGCACTCGTTGAGCCTTCCGCGCACGCTGGGCTCGTCGGGCGGCGGGTAGTTCTGCAGCAGGCGCAGCAGCTTCATGCACAGCCAGGGCGCCGGCACGAAGTAGTAGGTGTAGTCCTGCAGGTCGGTGTACGAGGCGTTCACGATGCGACTCAGCCGCGACACGGCCAGCGGCACGCAGCCCTTGTACTCCTCGGGGTTCTTCTTGACCAGCGCGTCGATGAGGCTGACCGAGGCGGTGACGACGCCCAGGTGCTGGTCGTTGAGCAGGTGGATGATGCGCGACGTCCACTCGCCGCCGGGCACCACGTCGGGCAGCGTGCGCAGCAGCCGCAGCAAGCACAGCGCCGCGCTCTGCTTCACCTGGTCCATGGTGTCGGGCGAGACCAGCAGCTTGGGAATGTCGCGGCCGAACGCCTCGGCCATCTCCAGGTTGCCCATGTTGGCGACGCACTGCAGGGCCAGGTTGGCGTGCACGGGGTTGCGAGACGCCAGGTCGTTCTTGATGGACTGCACGATGAGGCGCATCAACTCGTCTTTGGCGTTCATCAGCACCAGGATGAAGAGGTAGCCGATCTGCTTCTCGGAGTACTTGTTCGAGCTGAGCAGGTTCACCGCCTCCATGTGGCCGAAGTCGATGTCGTGACCGAGCAGGAAGATAAACAGCAACTTGCAGATGTATTTCTTCTTCTGGTAGCCGTCCAGAGTCTTGTCGCCCTTAAACTTGGACCGAATGTTGGCCAGCTCCTTGTTGATTCGCTTCGTTTCGGCTTCCTTGCTCTTGCAGTTGCGGATGTCGGAGATAAACACGGCCAGGCCCCGCATGCCATCGCCTTTCGCCGGCGGCATCGTGCGCTTTTGCAGCAGCGAGGGCTTCTTGCGTGGACGCCGAACAAACCGTGGACACAGCCGCCCCCAATCAGCCCACCCGCCAGCTCAGCGCGACTTGACGAGACCCAGATACGACTCGCCGCGGACCATCCCCCGAGAGCACTGCTGCATGAAGCCGCCAGCAATTGCACACCCCTCAAACCGCCCCTCGACGGCCATCCTTGAGAGGAATGCAGTCACGTGTCCAACGCCACGACCATGGCGGCCCAATGGGGTCGCTGCCATTTCCACATTAAAATGATTAAAACCACGCGGGCTAGCTCTTGGCGCAATCGCGAAAAACGCTGCGAACATACCGCTCTTATTAGCACACGCTGTACGGAGAGCAAGAAAACTAATCGCCGATGCTTCCCTCACGTTTAGATGACTTTCTCGCGAGGAACTATTTGATTATACGACACAGATAAGCTGCCGCAGCAAAACAGATATCGCATTTCGGACGTCCTGTATAATAACACCTCGCCACATGCAGCCGGAACGTCTCAATGCGTTTCGTCGGCACAGTGCGAGCAAATTTTACGCACACCGGACGAAACTTTCGCCGCTTCTCGGCGGTCGAAAGCGCAGCACGTCGCAGTAATGCCCACCTGCTGCCGATTGAACAATAAACGAGAGCTCACCTTTCCAGGGGGGGTCGTGTCGCTTGCAGGATGCGTCTCGACTGGCGTCGCTTCTTCCTCGCCGGGCAAGACGGAAGGTTGTACCCGGCCTTGATTTGACCGCCGCCGGCCGCGCAGATAGTGCCCTGTTCGTCTAGTCGACTGAACCTCCTCACCACTTGAACGATAACATTTTTCCTTCTGGCGCTTCTCAACCTAGCCTTGCACTTCTACGGCGATTGCCGGCGAGACTGCGAAATCACGCCATGCTTGATCTTATCAGCCAACAGCTTTGATGCAAGATCCAGCGTCGTCCGAGGATGTCGAATAAGTGCGACTTGGGCCGCGCACGGCCCGGGACCTGGGATGACTTTTAACCAACCTTTCAACCGCTTCGAGAGGACTTTGTGACCATCTTTTCAGCGGGTAATTACGAAAAGACGAAGGCGCGGTTATAGACATTTTTTTTTTCAGAACGAGTGCTTCGCTACTTACTGCAACATATCTAAAATTTCGCTTCCACTTGCCAAAATATAATGCACTACAAAAGTACCTCGGAATTGGAAGGGGAAAAAAAAGTGGGGAGGTGGATGTTTGATTTAAAGTGCAAACTAAACTACAGGAGAGAAATGTCACTATTTAAAATATGGTTCAATCAGACAAGCATCAAGTATACGGGTGAAACAATTAGTTTACTTCTCCAAACAACTATAAAACATATTTGCAGAAGAAAGCAAGGAATATACAGCAATGTACAACAAAAGAAAAGGACACATTAGTTGGCCGACACACAAAATGTACAACAAAACCGTGGCAGTCAAAATAATGGCGCCCCGCACCATTTGCTCCTCCATTAAGTTAGTTCACCCAATTATAAACTACAGTACCCTAAACTAAATCCACACACACCATCAGCCCCCGGCATCCATACAAGTTCGTACACCGTTCCTTAAATCACCGTACAACTTGCGTCTTTCAAAGAGAAGAAACGAAAGGCCTTAAGTGCTTAAGAACTCCCCCAAACAGTTCCCAAGGTGGGGAGTGGGGGGGGGGGAGGAGAGAATAAAAACCCCCTCTCTGCCCAAAAGAAACGCCACCCCAGTATCATCAGTAGCCCAAAGAATTGTTCTCAAGTGCACTGGTGCCACAGATTCCCCAAAACAACAATGGCACCTTGCTCCAGTCAAATAAATATCAGGCAGGTTTCCCCAAACTGGCCACAGGGGAAGAAAAAAGCATCGTGAAGAAGACGGGGTGCGTTACCGCAAGGCAAGGGCGCCTCTCCTCCGCAGTCGAGCTACACAACAGCTCCGCTGCCCTTTACGACAGCCTAAAGCTTGAGCAGTAATGGCACAAAAGACATTTTGCTGTCGACTGGAACCTGTAAGACAACCACGGAGTCCTTTATCTCTTACGTACGAGTAGGCGGGGGAACAAAAAGAAAGAAATGGCCAGCAGCACGTCCACAGGCTCCGTCCGGCAGAAGAATGATACGCAGGGGCGTTTCACACACGGCTGTCCAGTGCACTGCAATCACACGCACATTTTCACATGCCCCACCGCACAGTTCTTCCACAGACACTTCTACGGGAGACAGCATGTAGGCCTGCAGCAAAACTTCAAAACACTGTAATGCCTCCGCGTAAAGAAGCATCTTTTTTTTTTGTTTTCTTCAAGAGACCGGGAGTTGGAAGGTGGAGGGGTGGGGTAGCTCGCCCAATGGGTAGTTTGCGGACCGGCTTTCACGGCGAGGAGCCCCCCCCCCCGACTGGCCCCACGTGCATGGGTGTTCCTTTGGCACTTGGCTGGGAGGGTGCAGCGAGTGGGCGCATCACTTGGGCTCGTCAAAGTCCAGCACGAGCAGCTTGGTCTCCTCGGTGCCGTTGCGCGAGCCCACTGCACACACCAGCTTGGTGGAGGAAGCCCGCAGGCGCCACACCACCCCGCCAGAGCCGCCGGACTCGAGGGCCACCAGGTTGCGCAGGAACTCGCCCGTGCGCAAGTCCCACAGCTTCACCGTGCCATCGTCCGAAGAGGTCACCACAAACTTGGAGTTGAACTGGAGGCAGGTCACCGCACTCTGGTGCTTGTTGGCTCCTGAGGCGAGGAGAGGGGAAGGCAGCACAAACGCCGTCAGTGCTGGTCACAGGCTTCTTTCTTTGGCTACAAAACCTTATCGAGTTTTGTCTACATAACCTCACCCCAGTGGCTCATGGCCGTTTGCAGAGGTGGCCACAGCACCAACAGCACAAGAATTATGTTCAGAAACTCTAGGCCATAAAACAATTGAACAGGTTAGCTTACCCTTCTCTAAGTGCCAACTTCATTCAAAAAGCTTACAAGCACTGGCTTGGGTCAGTTTTCAACCATGCGTCCCCCCTACCCAAGTGCCAGCACTGCAAAATAAGCCTTTGATCGGAGAATTGTGAGCATAATTACAGCAGTAGTGCAAACAACATTTTACTCTAAAGTATGTTATGACACCATCTAAAACTAAACTGCCTTGAATCCCACGGACCTAAACCAAGCACGAGATAAACCATGCCATCTGAAACTGTCCTGCGTCCCCAGGAACCTAAATCATGCCCCTTAACGTGCCAAAACTTGGACACAATTATGGTTGCGCTGTATCAGAGCGTTCTGAATAGATTTACATTGTGCAGGTGGATATCCCCTCTTATCTTCATGCCGTGCCAGCGAAGCTTATCAGAGTACGGGACGACAAAAAGCCTGGCAGCAACCACCGTGTCACGGGGAGGCCACCCACCAGCGAGGGTCTGCAAGCACTGGCCAGTGAGGATGTCCCAGACTTTGACCGTCGAGTCAGCGTTTCCCGAGACAAGGATGTTGTTTCGCAGCTCCATGCCCGACGTGAGCGACTGGTGTCCCATGAGCTGGTGCCGGCAGGCGCCCGTTTCAACATCCCAAACCCGAATGGAGGTGTCCAGGGAACCGCTCACCACGTGCACACCGTCAAACTGGAGCGAGTACACCCGGTTGGTGTGACCCTGCATGAGAGATTCCAAAAAGAGGGGCGGACAAGTGTGTGGCTTCGTCCAAACAGGATACGGGAAAGAGCAAGACAGGCAACTGGTAACTCAACTGAGTCAGCCAACCAAATGTTGGATGTTTCAGCAGACTGACAGAGCTCAAAACAGGCAGGCAGGCCTGAATTACACAGCAGTTTCTCTCGGAATGATGCATCAATGAGAGCGTCCGTCAAAAACAGGTGAATGATGGTGCAATTAAGAAATACAGGAACTACAATTTATGTAACGAGTTTCAGGGAACTTAAAATGCAGAGCTGCAGCCAAGCATCATCTCAGGGTATCCCATTTTGTGAACAACTGCAGACATGGGCGACGCTCCAGATAACTGTAATTGGTGGCTGCACAAAATAATGTTACGTACAATGACATTCCACCTCTCATCCCCCCCCCCTCCCATAGCAAGAGAAAGAGGGAGGATGTGGGGGGAGGTAGGGGGAAGAACCAGCTTGATCATTCTGACAAAGGCTGGGAAGTACAGAATGTGTTCATGAATGTTAACCAATGTGGGCAGATGTACTCACGGGTCACGTTGACATGCTCACACGATGCACTTGTTACGCTTCCGTATGTTTGCTCACTGGCCAGCACAACAAGGCTGCAGCTCGTCGCAGTGGCAGTAACCAAACGTGCAATGTCTGTCTTGCAGGGATTTGAAAAGCGCCCAAGAAAGACAGATGAAAACACCGCGAGACACACAAAGTGCACTGAGCGTCTTTCCACTTTTTCATCCCTTGTTCTGCAGTGCTTTTAAAATCCCTGCAAGTATTATCCAACTCGCCCAAACAGCAACTTTATTGTCTTCGGTGGTATCCAGTGGTCCCTGGTTAAGTTGCATGTAGGCCCTGCAGTGTTTAACAATCGTTTGCCTTGTAGGGGACACAGCAAAGCCACAACGCACTGAGCTGAGCAGGGCAGAATCACAAGACAAGCACCTATACCTTGGCAGATCCAGGAAACGTTGGCACTCAGCACCCGTCCACAAGACTACTTGCACTGGAGAGGAGAAAGCAACGACAAAAATAAACAAGCAGCTTAGCATGTTGGAGGAGGGCACAGCCCCTGAGACGGAAGAGAAGTGATGCCAGTTGGTTGATTGATTGATTGATTGATTGATTGTAGGGTTTAACACGCCGACGAAACGCAGGCGATGAGGCGTGCCGTAGTGGAGGGCTCCGGGTTAATTTTGACCACCTGGGGATCTTTAACATGCGCCGAAACCTTGTACACACGGGAATTCTTGCTTTCCGTCTCCATCAGAAAAGCGGCCACCGCAGCTGGGAATCGGACCCGCATACTCATGCTCAGCAGCACAACAAAAGAGATTCCAGTTGCTGAAGTGTCTCCTCTCTCCCATGACAACAGCGGGCAACACCTGTCCAAAGCCTGGAAATGCCCGAAAGGGGTGACTGCTGTGCCCAGAAGTCTTCTTTCTGTACAATTCCCTTTTTCATTTTCTACGTTGTGTGGATGCGGTACAAACAAGACTTCTGTGGATGCGATTTCCTGTGTATCAATGTTGTGTAATGCAATGAAAGCCATGGCGCCAACGATCACGAGCTCTTAGCTCTTTCATGCACCCTCCCTCCCTGCATAGCTCAGCCAGTAGTGTGCCCAGCTGGGAATCACTTAGCCTCAGCTTCGAGTCCAGCTACAGGGTGTTTTTTGTAACAAATCAACGCTTATAACATGTGTTGTGGGAGCCGCATTAGAGCTAAAACATGCACAGACCAAGACACAAGTGGGTGGGGTCAAGATAGCAAGGAGAAAGTCAGGTGGCCTCTTTTTTTATTTGCTGTTCCCAGCCCTAAAATGATGCACCAGTTGGTTTTGCCAATCAACGGGAGTTCCAAAAACCAAACCACACTATCGCCAGCATTGCACTCCAGGCGACCACATTTCATGCAGTATGCTCACAGACTGGGCTCTACGGGAGAAAAACTGACGGTCAATAAACCCCGCATTATAAACGGCCCTGCAAATATCACACACGTTTCTTTTCTTTTTTACTTTCATAACTTGGTGTAGCCTTCAAAAGTAATTGACTTAGTTCAGCAACTACGACTTGTGTCGGAGGCCCCTAACTGGATGGTACAAGTGGGCAGATCTGAGCTAGGGGGTCACTAATTGTATCTTAAGTCAGCTGATCTAGACTTACGACATTGATACATTAAAAGGAAAAAGGAAGACAACACAAGGTGCTGACTCTTGCTAGCACTGCGTACCACGTTTTTTTTTTTTGTGCATGTCCCCAAGTTTAGTCGACTTCAGGTGCAGACATGGTAACAAGGCTTTTGAAGTCAACTTTATTTTTTTGAGCATCTTGATGAAAATTGGCACAGCAACTGGAAATGCTTCTGTGATAACACCATAAACATTCCAAATTAACATATTGAAAACTTTTTTATTTATAAAAGCGTCTTTCTGTTCACCTTGTACTGAGCTTCAGTGGCTTATAAGACATGATAGAAATATTGTTTGAGGTGCTTTGCATTCTTAAGAACCGACAAGGTCGTGACAATCTTTTTTAGTCTTCATGTTTTTTAAAGGTGAATGCACAACAGGCATGTAGACTGAACGACTACATGAAGAAAAAATTCACGAGCAGTAAATCTTGAAATCCCAAAGTGTCACGACCTGAATTGTTCATCAAGGAAGACAATGCGAAAAAAAAAAAAAAAAAACAGAATCAAAATAGACCTAGCGGTCACGAAGAAATCACTGGAACAAGCGACGCAAGCTGCAAAAAGAACTGTTCTGAGAAAATGGCTACCAAAGTTGGAACAGATTTCACTCCTCAAAAGTTGCTAGGGTTGTAGCCTTTCGTGTTCTGTTGAACATGGGGCTTCTGGAGAGCCTTGCCTTGAAATTCCAGCCTTTTTCTTTCCACAAAACAATTTTTAGCTCCTTTGTGAAGAGTACACAGCCCAGTTTTCAAACCAAATGGGGGGAGATGGCTTTTAATGCAAAGTAGGTTAGCTGGTTGGTGGTGGTGGTGGTGGTGGTGATGTTTATTGACGGGTGGACCTATAGTTCATCTCACAACCTAGCTGCAGCACTGTGGAGGCTACATTGTTGTCCCCCTCAGGGCGCCTAACTCACCGCGAAGGAAGCGACAAACGGCGCCGGGGCCGTGGGGTGCCACTTGCCGAGAGGGGAGAAGGGAGTGTCCTTTCAGGACCCCCTTCACGGCGGATTACGCGCCCTCAGTGGGCGCACTATTGATAACAATGTAGCCTCCACAGTGCTGTAGCTAGGTTGTGAGATGAACTATAGCCTTGCGTGGTATGCCGGCAATTGCTCACCCGATCAGCACCTTTTTACCGCTATGCGCGGGAATTCACCATGACTCGCTGAGGCTTGTGACACGTAAAAATTGCAGGATCAAACGAAAGATGTCCCTCCTCGTGATGTCTGTATTGCACTGGACCGCTTTCCTATGCAGTGTTGTCACCACGGAAACAAGTGAAGCACTCTTTTTTTTTTTTTTTACTTAAATTTGAAAACTGACACTTGGTTTCTTTTATGTTTCATAACCCCGCCTGGAGCAGCAACTTAATACTCGTACTGCAAGGATTCATAGCCAAAAATTTACATACCACAAGAACACAAATGAGCACTCTTGACATCCAGGGGATCCAATATTCTTCGCAGCAGAGCCACATGCATTAAACTATATATGTATGCATTGGTATTAATAATTTCCCAAAAAATTCAATTTGTTAAATGCTACGTCAGTAAAGCACATTTTTAACACCATGAACAGGTTTTTATGCCAAACTCACACCTGTTTGCATGATATCCAGAAGTGCAGGGAAACGTTGCACAAGAAAGGCGACATGGCTCACATGCGTTGCGACGCACGTTAACAGCAACATATCAGGTCGCTTTTAAGATTAAATTTAACGTCACAGGCATTAATTATAACTACTGGCGTACAATCGTAACCGGTTGCACAGTCAGGCGATGCTTTTACGCACAGGAGCTATGCCGTGCGCGTCCTAGCGTTTGACGCGTCGGCCGTTTCTTTCCCAAGGCTAACATGAGCCTACTGCCAGACATAGCAATAACTAAGCATGTAAACATCGCAAATCAGACGAGAAGTTCACTTTGCAAACCGCTATCACAAGTGTGCACACCGCATTTCAGCCTCCGGGGTAAAGTCATGTGCACCACGAAAGCGTTCGATGACCTCTGCCTTTCGAGCCACGCAACTTCCCATAATCTGGCTAATAATCTCAGGCACTCCCATCGCGATAACGTCAGTGTTGAATACCACAGTAGATAAAATAACTCAACAGAAACTTGGCTGAGTGAAGCAGCGAAAATGAACTCAGAAACACGTACCGCAGTTCAGGCGGCCGCCATCTTGCACTGCTGCAGTGACGCCCAATCAGAAGGCCCGTACCAGTGTGCGCCGATCAGAGGGCCAATCGTGCTTCAGAATCTATTTCTGGCTCTATTTGTGCATCGTTCTTTTTCTGCCGTTCATGTGTTTGTGAATGAACGAAGATAGGGACGACCTGAACCGGAAAGAGGATCACTCGGCCGATCTAACAGTACCAAAATGGCCGCGCCCAGTGGCACCGTTGTGGAGATACAGCGCTCCGAAAATTGCCGTTACTTTGCCCTTTTACTCAAATATTTTGTCACCACGGCTGGCAAAAGTATTTATTTATGCCACTTTGCGACTGTTCTTGGCAGAGAAACTATGCAAATGCACAGAATAGAAAGAGAGAACTCTCTAATATAAGCTGGAGAGGTCAGCTCTGCTGCTGGCGGCAGTGCTTGCTACGCCAGTAGGGGATCATGATTACAATGCAGTAAGGGGAATGTGAGAGATTGGGAAGCCAACAATTAGAGAGAAAACAAATAGAAAATGAAATAGAAGCGAATATGTGGCTTTCAAAAAAATGATGTTTAGGTCATTTTTCCAAAGTTAAAAGCAGTGCCCCTCCCCCCCCAAACGAATAAATTCAAGCAATGAACGCATTGGCAAGTTTAACCATCCACTTACGCCTGTCAGCACTGGTGCATTTATCCTGAAGAAACCATCGATACAAATGAGCCTTGCAGAATTGTAGTCCCTGCCGGAACACCCAGCACATGTTTAATGAAGATGCTGCTCTTTCCTCTGTCATGTGCAGCAGCCCCGACTGTGGCAGGGGCAAAAAGCCGACGACAGCGCGACAGGTAGCTCACCTGCAACGTGTGCAGGCACTCCTCCCGGCGGGGGTCCCACACTTTGACCATGTAGTCGTACGCCCCGCTGACCACCAGGCGGCCATTGTACTGGACGCAGCGCACCGCCGCCACATGGCCAACCAACACGTGCAGGCACTCGCCAGTCTCCAGGTCCCAGACACGCAGGGTAGCGTCTCGAGATCCGCTCACCACTCTGTATCATCCATCCAAGTCGGACACCAGTTACCGTCAGAGGTCTTCTCACAATGATGGAACACAGACTTTTGGACCACAAGACCCGTACAGAAACATGGAATTTTAACCGATAATGAAAGTTCTCAGCCAAGTAAGATGGGCAACTAAACAAAAGCTTGCGGACAATGAGGAACGTATTTTGCTAATCTGTCCTTCACACCACTGGTACTAGTGGCTGGCCTTCACCCAGCAGTGGGCATCCCACTGCTGCTGCTGCTGAAGATAATAAGGTCACTCTCATTTTGGAAAGCTTGAGTGGAACTGATGAGCCACCTGGACTAGTCCCGAGGCTATAAAAATTGTCCATAGTTTCAAAAGTACAAAGTGCTACCACACACACAGACACACAGAGCCTGCTTAGCGCTTCATGGTGGCCCGCCACCTCCCCGCACCTGACAATGACCCGACAACAACCAGGCCGCTCGCCCAGCGAGTAAGCCAGTCCCGAGGAGGCACGCACTTGTTTCCGCAGAGGTGCATGCAGCGCACGGTGGAGGTGTGGCCGTAGAGGACGTGCAGGCACATGCCCGTGTCGGCGTCCCAGACGCGCAGGGTGCGGTCGGTGGAGCCTGAGACGACCAGCGAGCCGGCCATCTGGGAGGACCACACGCCGCCCGTGTGGCCCACCAGGGTGCGCAGGCAGCGGCCCGACGTGGCCGACCACACCTTGAGCGTGTTGTCGTCCGAGCCGCTGACGATGCGGTTGCCCGAGAACTGCAGGCACGTGATGACGTGGTCCTCGTGGCCGCGCAGCACCTTGGGCTCCCGGATGGGCTTGCAGCGCCAGTTCATCTCCACATAGTGCTGCCGCATGAAGGCCAGCTTCCAGGGGATGCTGGTCGGGGGGGAGGGAGGGGAGGAGGAGGAGGAGGAGGTGGCCACCCGGCGGCCCAGCACCTCCTGGACGTCCTCGAGGCCCGCCTCGCGGCACTTCTCGCGCCACAGCAGGTTGTCCTCGGCCAGGATGCGCCAGTAGTGGCACGTCTGCGCCGCCCGCAGCAGGTCCCTCGGCTCCAGGAACGTCAGCACGTACAGCGCCAGCTGCGAAGCACGCAAACACCCATCCACTAGGCGTCAGGGAGGGCTGGCCCACACATGGTCCGCTTTTGTTTCACAACTGCACCAGCTGCTGCGAAAACTTCTCTGGCATCTCTGGGGGTTAATTCTTTGCATGCTTTTAGAACCCATGCCCACTGAAATTGGCAACACCGCCACAATACCTTTTTCTTTTTTGCATATTGCACAATATGCTTTTACCTAGAATTTCTCCCCCAGAACGTATCAATTTGGTTATGTGCTGTGCCTCTGATTTTGACGATTCTAACGCATAGCCACAGTGTACGGTAACCTCGTGCATCTTCACAGTCATTGCTGCATTTTCTCTCCTCCTTCATTCTGACAGCTTGGTGTCGTAAGCAAAGCAAGAAGAAACAGAAGTTTTGCTGTTCAGTTGGGTACGTGGCATCATGCCTGTGGCGAGACCATTCAAGGTCAGGTGTTACAGCCCGACAGTCCTTGCACAGGATCGAATGTAATGCTAATAAACGAAAGGAGTGAACAGAGCCTAACGGCCGCCATTGCATGGCACACAGTACCTCTTTGGGCAGGAGGGAGATGAAGTCTCGCTGGAACTGCGGCTCGATGACGTTCATCATGTGGCGCACTTGACCAGGTTCGCATCCCTCAATCAGCTGATCAAGGGCATAGAGTCGCTCGGAGTGGCTCCACGACTACGGGGGAAGAGCAGTACACATACAGCATTCTCATATGCGCTGCCTGTAGCCTTCCCATATCTCATTCCCATCAGTGACTGGAAGCAGCATAAAGAAGTCGCACCATCACGTATAATGTGCACACCAAGACTGAATTAGGACCCATCCGATCTGCTCACCTCGGCGCTTTGCCAACAAGCTGAGCTGAGAAGATCTGCTCTTATACGACCTAAAATATGTTCCTTTTTCCTACGAACGGTAGGCTTAAGAAATAAAGTAGATGGGTCTCTGCGCGGACACGTCCGTATCCACTCCTGCTGTGTCTCAGGAATCAAAACAGCAGTATTAGCAAATAATAATAATAGTAAAGTGAAATTTTTAAAAATTGCAGATTTTGAATTAAAAAAAAAAGTTGGCAACCTTTCACAAAGTGCAGCAAAACACACAAACACAAGAATGGCACTATGACAAGTGCCTCTTCTGAAATAAAGTTGTTCCCATAAGAGCAACAGTAACGCCGTTACAAAATCATTACATGTAGTTTAGTTCTCCGCGCACATTGTTGTATAAAATTTCACATGCTTCCGTTTTCTAGGCCCTGAGTGAGGAGAAAGGTGTGGGGGAAGGAGGAGGAGGAGGGAGAGGGACCCACCTGGAAGGTGTCCAGCCAGGCGTCCAGCTTTGGTGGCTGGATCAGCATGGACGGGTGCCTGGTGCGGCGGGGAGTGGCCGGTGCCGGGGTGGCCCCTGCCCCCGTGGCGTCCCCCCACTCGTCAGGGGGGGCCCCCTCGGTGGCCGAGGCATAGCTCAGCTCCCAGCCACAGGGCTTCTTGCCCCCGGGCCGCTGGGCCACCTCCCGCTTGCGCTTCAGCTGGCCCTGCATTCAGAGGGCACGCACCCGGAGGGTATCATCAACACCGTGCTCTGCATCCGGCATCCGCCACTCGGAGGGGCACTTTCTTGCACTGTCAACAACGATGTAATGCATGACTGTGGGGTTCAGTTTATGCTGTTACAGGCAGTGATACATTCACTTGCCCCCAGAAAGAGCTGCCCCAGGGCCCCAACAAGAATGCTGCCCTTACAAGCTGAGAAACAGCAGCGTACGATAGAATAAGCTGGAAACACGGGGAACTATTTTTTCGCAAGGAAGAAGGCAAACCATACCTAATGAGGGAGGAAAAAAGGAAGGAGAGATGAAGAAACTCTGTAAAACATAACGCAGTACAGTATCACGTTCAACTATTTTTGTGTGGATAGGCAACCGTAATTTGCTTTGTTTTGTGACTGGGTAACAATTAAAATGATTTCTTATTAGGTGTGCTTTTCCAAAGCGTTTTCACACTCATGAGGAGCATATACCGTTACTTGCAGAGCTGCCAATCATAACCCCATCGCACAGTAAACGTACTACATGTACCTTAATTTAAGAATTACTTAACGATTCGGGTACTGCGATAAAGAAAACTGATTTCACAGGGCACACCCAAAGCAGACACTTATTTTTCATTTTGCTCAGTCACAAAATTAAGCGAGCTAAAGAAAAAACAAACCGCACAAAGTGCTGCCACAGTTCAGTGCACTGTTCGTGCAACTCAAGTTTAACAGAACACTAGAACGAAAACTGCCGAGGCGTGCCCCCCTTTCGGCGAGAAAGGGGCAATACAGAGGGAGAGGACAGGAAAGGAGCGAGAGACTCACGCCTGGCGTGGCCATGGCCGTGGGCCCCTCGTCGCCCTCGGTCCTGTCCTCGGGGGAGGAGCAGCTGCCCTCGTCGTCGCTGGCCGGCAGCCCCTCGGAGCGCAGCAGCCGATTCACCGAGGATGCCAGGGAGGTCGCCTCCACCTCCGAGGTGGACGAAGAGGAGCCCGCCAGCTCCTCCCGGCTGCCGCAGCTGCTGCTGCTCCCACTGCCCCACCTGGGTGCGTATCCACCAGGGAGAACAGCTCTAGCTGGGCCCGCCTGTCTTCGACCGCTGACACCACAAAGCTGACAGTGGACACAGACCTCTGAGCAATGTTGTTAACCTGAAACCTGTGCGAGTAGCCCAGGGCCGCTTGCACGTCTTCTCTAATAGGCTATGCAAACTGAGCGAGTTTGCGGGAACGCAAGTTAGGCCAGAAAAGTGGGTGCAGTTATGGTGACGATGTGTGATGTGATGTGCAATTACAACCCCGAGCAGTACCTCTCTTGGGCTGACCTTTACACCAATTCAAAAAACAAGATCAACCATGCATATTTTTTTTTTATTCTTAACGCTTGCTCTGCAGCATAGTACGGTTGAGGTGGGTGTGGCTAAATGCACTGGAACAAGTCGTCACCAGCAATGAAGTCAAATAGGCTGCGGTAGCGATATGGCCCAAAAAGACAGCATTTGTGGTTGGGAGGTCGGCCTGCATATAGTCCCACACTGTTTAACTGCTAATGTCAGGAACGCTGCGTAATTACTTCTACCAGATGGACAATGCAAGAGGGAGCCATTCAACAGCTATCTCGGCATACACTGTAATTGTGCAAGACTGGCGACAAGGTGTACCTAAAATGTTGAAAATTTTCGCCTAATTGAACAGCTGTTGCACCGGAGAACAGCATTCTATTTTGTCAGCATACCCTTGATCCCTCATTTGCAAGCAGATTGAACTGACAGCCTTTTAGCAATGCTCGGGGCTATTTAAATCTGGATTCCACAGCTGGGACGACCTGACAAGTTAGCTATGATGCAAGAAGGCTGGTGCACAAATAATATGTTTTTGCGCGTCAACAGAGCAGCTTCTTGTGTTCTTGCTCACATCAAAAGGACGAGTCGTGGTTCAAGAAGCACAGCACTGCAGTTGGGCAAGCAAAAGTTTGTGTCCCTGGACAGACAAATGCCGAAGGGGACCGACCCAGGTCAGACAAGCTTGTGCAATGTGGTGGGCATGGCTTCCAAGCGGGGCCCCGGGCACTTGATCTCAATACAGGTGCTCAGAATACAGTGTAGACCGCTTATGACGTATGTCGCGGGAGCGGAAAAAATCCGCACTATAAGCGGTACCACACTATAACCAAAACATGCGCGAATTCAACCGCATCGCCACCTACCTCTCAAGTCATCCTAAATTTTTCATCACCCAAACGCACAGCCCCTAAAAATGATGGCACGGTCTTTATTTGGTATTATTTTTAACATCAGCCACTGCTGTAGGGTCTTACACATTGCAAAAGCACGGTCTTACAAACGGCGAGCGCGGCTTTAACTTCCGTTGCGTTTGTGTTTTGAAAGACCATGGCTGTGTTTTTAGCGTCTATGAAGATGCCGCAGGACATGATAAGAATGCCGGCGGGATTTTATTTTTTTACCCCACCTTGTGTTCACGATGCCGAAAGCGGCTGCTTATCAGCGCAATGTACTGATGGTTGAAATCTTCGGCTTCGCGCGGCTCCCTTGTTCGAAAAGGGAAAGAGCGGTGGCTTATCTGCACAACTTTCCAAAGCGTGACCTACATGGAGTGATTTCTCGTGAGAACGTGCAGTGCACACCACAGGCACAGCGACGCCGGCGCGGATACAACTGGCATAGTGTGTGCGGTGCAGTAAGAGGCGGCAACATGGCGTCGGCACTGGCTGTGAAGTGGCGCAGGCAGCTCCAGCGACCACTTCTAAGCGCTCGCTGAAATGCCACGCGAGGCGCAAGCGAGATGCTCATGCAAGAAAAGAGCTGATAATGTGGGCGCAAAGTGGAATATAAACTGCCATCCACGCTGCTTGTGAAAGCGCCCATCACAAAATACCGCGGTGGTAAGCCTAAACATCTCTCGCGCGGCTAGCCAGCTCGGAGCGCTTCGAATCTCCCGCCATTAGGTGCACGTCTTAAAAAAAAAAAAAAAAAAAAAAAAAAAAAAAAAAAACGCACACGCAACGCCGTTTACAATTAATAGAAACAACTTGCCGCGTGTGGATGGGGAGTCGGTCGCTATCTTCCGAGGTGCATCAATCAAGGAGAGTTGTGGTTACCACGTACGCGCAAACTAAAGGGTGCCCATTTTTTTCTTCTGTGTCGAAGCTAGAGCAGAGCAAGGGGTGCACGCTGCGTCAGATGGCCTAAAACGATGCCCTAGCTACGCCGGTCGATCAGCAGACCCGCTGAAAAACCTCACTGTAAACGCTATTGTGCTTTGGCCAACTGCATCTTAAGTGGTATGCTTATGCATTGAGTTCTATGGGAAGCAAACCGGTAGTCACAAAAACCTGCGTTATAAACGGTCCCGCACTATAAGCGGTTACATTATAAATGGTCTGCACTGTAACTACACAACATGCCACACTCCCTTGCTTTTTATCGCAGACGCCCTAAACGTGGCTCAAAAAATGTACGCTTTTTCGTGTGTCGTTCCTGGAAGTGCCACAGAGGATGCATAATTAAGAAGGTTAACATTATTTTGGCATCACACTAAATTTGAATGACAAATCCAAAAAAGAGATCATGCAAAACAGGTCAAAAAAGGGAAACAACACAATCAGCCCCCCAAAGTTCACTGCCTCATTTTTTGCTGCTTGGCAAGCAATGGAAGATAAATTGAATAAATTCTGCAAGAACCATACGTATGGCTAGCATAAATAAATAGAACCTAAACTAGAGAATTCTTTCAAAAGCAAAGCAGAACTCAGCAGCCCATGTAACGATCTACTTGGCTCGTACGAAGGCTTGCACAACTAGCGCGCAGTGGTCGACCCACAGAGTGGAATAAATAACAAGCAGTAAGCGTTTGCCCATCTTCTTTGTGCTCACCTGCTTCCCTGGGTGGGCTCATCGGAGAAGCTCTCCCTGGGGCCGCATGACAAGCTGGGCCGGAGCTCCTGCAACAGGGCGGGGTCCACTCCCGGCACCGTCAGCAGGTCCTCCACCCGAGAAAAGCCTCCCTGCAGCTGCAGCCCAGAGAGGGCAAGGACACACTGCACCCACCTCATGTCACCATAACTAAAGTCTCCGTTGCCTTATAGCTCGTATTAACTGGCGGGAGGCACGCATGCAGGCAACCATGTGGGTGCGCCGCGGGATGGCGGCACTTGTCCGTGATAAGCACATAATATGGGTTGGATGTTCCAAGCTCTACCCCACCGAACGCAAAGTATTGCCCTGAGTCCAATGTGAGTGCGATTAACCCTTTGAGGGTTTTTGCCGTACGTGTACTGCGGCGGTTTTCCGTCCCGCAAGGTCTTTGCCGTACGGGTACGATTTTGAGCATCCGTTTGAAATTTTGCACCATATTAACGATGCATGCTCCCTGGGAGGTGCTGCCACCTCTTGGGACTTACAAGAAGTGTTTGAAATTTGATTGTGCTACCTTCTTGCGGTGAAAAACAGAACTCTCTGGCTTCGGCACGTTACGGCATCGGTACGTGTCAACGCGTTTCGTGGTTTCAGTTTCGCCACGTGATCGCATCGGAGGCGCGCGAAACTTGATCGGCGCTCGCTATCAGGGGCGGCGGAAGTTGATTTCGATCTATATTGGCGCTGCTCTTATCTTGTTTATTACCCACGTTCACTAGGTATTCTTGCCCTCCTTGCTTGGAACTGAAGTAACCTAATCGGAGACTCCATTGCGGGGGCGGCGGAAGTTGATTTCTATCTATATTGGCGCTGCTATTAGCTTGTTTATCACCGGCGCGCACGAGTTATTCTCGCTCTCCTCGTTTACTGGGTTGCCTTCAAGTTCTTCCGATGCACGGCAAAGCGGCGATATGGCCCAACGAACTGCCCGCTCTGATGACACCGACCGCGATGACTCTTCTGACTCTGAGTTTGCTCCTTTCACCGAGTCTGAATCGGAAGACAGCCTTTCTTCGGAAGAAGACAGCTCATTTTCGGACATGCGCTTTATGCGTGCAGACTGCGATAAGGCACTGTGCGTAGACCCGTGTTTCGAAGAATACCAGACTCTGAAATACTATTGAACATTTTTCAGTTCTAAGTGATGCTGACCCCAAAATACTGTTCCTGATAATTTTTTACCATTTAATCCTGACTTTAGACATTTTGTACATTCCAAATCCGCAATAAATTAATTTGACCACCAGGGAAAGTTTTTTTTCAAAAAAATTCGACCCTCAAAGCGTTAATGACAACTCCGTTGACACCACCATTGACACGGCACAAGCCGCACCATGTCCCTGGCGCTTCGGCCATGTCTGTGGTTATTTCCAGTGTTGCCAAGCAAGAAAATTTAAACTTTTCAATGAATACCACCTATACTGAACTCCAACAGATACACCTCACCAACTGCTCAATATCGAGGCAGACTTAACGAACACAACCCGAACAAAAGGATCTACGCTTCCTGCATACTGCAATATAGGAAAAATCTTGCACACAGTAATGTGCATGCACTGCTGAAACGTACGACAGGTCGCATTAACGTAGCAATTACTCTAATTTTAGGTAAAGGGTCAGTCTTTTTAGAAAGCTGAAACTATACGGGACACATTGTATGTCGAAGATTTGTACAACATAAACTGGAACAATGGCACAGCTTGCAGCATGAAGTTCAAGAATTTAAATGGGCATACAGTAAAAAAAAATAAGCGTTTTTTTCCTACTAGGATTGTTTCCTTTTCATCTGACTACTGTACAACCTGGCTCTAATCCCTGTTACCCACTTTTATTGCTCACTTAAAAATTCAGAGCTGCCAAAAAATTGGCAACTTGGAAATTCGTAAAACTCGAATACCGGGGGGGGGGGGGGGGGGGGGGGGGGGGCACATTTTAATTTTTAAATTTAAAAGAATTAAGGTTCTGTGCGTCCTCACGTTTTCACACGTCAGTCCTGAAGAGCAATGAGCAACAAGTCCATTGGGCAGGATGAGCGAATTCCGACGTGTACAATTTGAAAAACACTTGGTAGTACTGTTGCGGCTTCGAGCCTGCCATTGCACTGTGAATCTACCTACCGCGGTCGCACCACAGGTCTTACTGCATGTGGCAGTCATACAAGGAGCGACACGAGCACGCAAGTCCTAACTGGCCCATGAACAATGTGCTATAAACAGGCTTGCCGAGGTGGTAGCAAGCTCTGGAAATGAATGCGTGGCCTGCCATGAGAAGACTACAGAAGTTGCAAGTTCTACTGATGATGATAACAAGAGTACGTATTGCCCTGTCGTGGCGGTGCAAAGTACCACAGTGTCGTTTTAGTACATGTTCCCATTCTTTTTTCTTGAAAATCAGTAAATTTTCAGGCACGATGCGCAAAATCGTAAGATGGGTCAAAATTCGTACATTTCACAGAAAATTTGGACGAGTTGGCAGGTATTCAAATTGGGATTTGTCAATTCAGAAGTCGATGAAGAGAAACATTCTCAAAAATTTCGGAGCGCCTAAAACTGCACTATTCCGAGTCTGTCAGGGGCCATGTTTTGCAAAATTCCTTCTTAGTGGATGCTTGTATCATAGAAGATTATCGAATCGGTAGAAATTATCTACAGAAGAACCCTTTCTTTACAAAAAAAGAATTGCCTAAACAGAACAACGTCAATGTCATTTGGTACAATACAGGGGGACACGTCTGTAAGCAACCTGCTTTTCTCATTATTGGTTAACCTGTGGTCAAACGGCTTGTGTTCAGCCTCTTAACCCAACGGCTTGTGTTCAGCCTCTTAACCCCCACACAACTTCCTGGTACCAGCTACATCACAGCCAGTTTGAAAGATAAGGAACTACGACCAAATACGAGACCGAGTAAACGAAACACCTGACTACCTGGTTAAATTCTACTCATTTAATGAGGCACTGCCTGAACAGAATTCGATGTGCATTTAAATAAATAAGCTCAACTATACAGTGAACCGTCCACATAACAAAGTCCTCAAGATAGGAAATTCAAGTCATAACAAAGGTGTACCATAGGTTCCAAAAACTGTTGTTAATCTTGTCCCCAGGATCCGTGCTTTGGGGTGGGGAGAGATGGAAGCCATCATAACTCTATGGGCAGCAACTTTTGATGCTGCATGTGAACTACAATGCCTGTGAAGCAGTTCTACTAAGTTACTCAATGGCGTGCCCCCTGAGTTGCTCCCCGTCAGGGGCGCCCCACCATCTGCAGATCCAATAAAGTTTATTCTCTCTCTCTCTCTCTCTTGAGTCACTAATGCTATGCCTCACACCACATTCCTAGTGTGAGGTTCCCTAGCAGCAGCTTTGATCCCATGACCCCATATACCACCTTTTTTTTTTTTTTTTTGCAGACTCGTATGCTTAGTCTTATCGGGACAACACACCGAGACATGCTTACTGGCACTGGTTTGCAGCCCTTTGCGACACGGCATGTACAATTGTACACGCGACTTTTAAGAGCATTTTTGCGTGTTACAATCGTCGTCCTCCCCACTTTAACCGCTCAGCAAACATTCACATTTCCTGCTTTACGGCGGGAAATGGGAATGCTCGCTGAGCAGTTCAAGTGGGGTTCAAGAACACCTGCTGAGCGGTTCAAGGACACCTACTTGACACGCCAAATGCTCGGCGCATCAATTAGGTGTTCTTGGTTTTATGTTTTCTTTCTAGTTAAAACATTTATTAAAGCAAAACTGAAGCTGTTACTTTAATATATAAGGGCTACAGATTACAATAATGTGTATACGTTCTCTATTGTAGCAATGCTTAGGAGACAGTGGTCATGTTTCTAATGGCGTGTTTACGATTAGGACAGACTCAATTTATTAACTACTTATGAGATCAAGTTATTCATGGTTTTTAAGTGAAATTTTGGTTAGGTTATCAAAAACATGCACAGGCAGTTTCAAATTTTTTCTGACGGCTACATCCTAATGCGTGTTGCACTCACCCTGCGCGCTGCCACCACGGCCTCGGCGGCTGCCCTGCCCAGGCCGACGAGCTTGGCGAGCTCGTTCACCTTGGAGGTGTTGATGTCCACCAAGGCATCGTTTCCGTGGGCTGGGTGTTCCTCGGCAGACATGGGCCCGCCCCCACCTCCGCTCCCGCCTCACGCAAGCATCTGCAGGATGCAAAGGGGACAGGTCGACGCCATCAGTCTATGACAACACCCCGACAGGAGGAAGAGCAATAAAAAGAAAGCAGCGCGCACCACGCCACTCCGATCATCCCGAGTCCAAGCCGAAACAAAATGCAGCAGGGGAGGGAGTACACACCGCGTTGTATAGGGGTCTGTTGTTGCCCGAAATTTTTGGCCCTTTTATACCCAGTTTTAATTTAATGGACCTTTTTCCAGTAGTGATCTGCGCATGCGCTGGACCCCCATTCTGGGCAGTAGCCTCGGGCGAAATAAACAAAAGGGCACCCCCTCAGCTCGCTGCTTGGGGAGCGGCTATGCTTCCTAGAGCTGCATGTTTTTGTTTCCTCTAACAGTCGCAGCGACTTCGTGCGGGCGCACAAAAAAAGGGTTTCAAAGGAAAGGAGCAAACATTTAGGGGGCTGTCCATGCTGCGAGCACTTGGCTACCACAGAGGAAGCAACGAAAATGAATAATAATAATAATAATAATAATAATAATAATATAATAAAGTGAAGAAAAAGGGGAGCTTCGGCCACTGCAGATTAGTCATGCAAGCGTGCGCCTGCTACCGTGACATTCATGTGAAAGGCACGGGTGACGGGTGGGTACGGAAAGACTGCAGGATGAGCACGTTTCGTGCACGAGTTCCCCGAAAGCCAAACATTTTTGGGGGCGAACCTTACTGGAGGTTTAGGTTCGCCGTGGCGGCCGCTAGGAGGACCGGTACTGGAAAAAGGTCCATTAGTGGCAAGACGCATCACATCTCTTCCTGGGCTGAAAAATTTAAGCTGCAAATTAACCTCTGCTCTTCCTTGCACTGTTCTTCAACACGTGCACAAATCACACTTGTACAGGGCACCTCCATGTTTCATTTCCATCAGAAATATAGCCTCTGCAAGCTGGAACTAAGCCTACGCCCTCACATCTTGACCACAGTGCAAATGTGATCTGCCACCAATTTCCCAGGGCAAATCCACCAGGCTACACCAAACTTGCTGTGTCGTCTTACAAACAACTCAGCTAGCAGCCTGGCTCGTTTTCTCCCCTCACTTATGTTGCCAGCAACATATACACCTGCTTTTCACTCATATGCTCACAGCCTACGATTTACTAACCACCACTTAGCTTCTTGAGCAACATTTAAACAGGAATGTGCGTCTGAAAAAAAAGGACTGCTCTCTAAAAGGAAATGTAATTGTCCTTTTTCTGACGAAGTACTCGAGTTAATTTTAAATCTGATAATGAATTCTCTGAGCGGGCAAGCCAGCCAGCATGCCTGCATTCTTAGCACATGCACACAAATTCAGTGAATTCTCGGCCAATTCCCCAGAAGAGGTGTGCACCATAAGTGGGATTGGCCTGCCATTTTGGCAATAACCGGCATGGCTGTGTCATGAATGGGAGCACGCACAAATGCATGCTGTTTTGGGGCATCTATTTTCAGTAGTGGCGAAATCTACAGCCCACAGAAGAGAAGACATTATCCATATTCACAAATAACTGAAGGTTAACGGCTCTTCCATTAGTATGTATGTAGGCTCATAATACCCCTGTCACACGGGCACATTCAATTGTGATTGAGTCGATCCGGATCGAGCTCAATCCGGATCGGGCCTCTGCTACACGGCAGTTTCAATCGCGATCGAGCTCGATCCCGCTCGAACTCAATCCTGGTTTCTCAAGCGCGATCGAGGCTTCCAAGCGCGATCGAACGAAAGCGGCGATACTCTCGTCCCCGCTGCGTAATGGCACAGAATGTGACAACTTCAACCAACGGCACAAATTGAGTCAAATAACTTGACCGAAATAAGCGTGAGGTAATATTTACATAGTTACGTATACCTACGACCACACGAAGTTAGCAGACGCCAGCCGCAAGTACATTGTTACCGCCATCTAGCGTACACGAGTGCAACCCGTGCTACTTCTCGATCGCGATTGAAACATGCCATGTAGCAGCGGCAGTGCGTCGAGCGCGCTCGAAAACTCGATCGCGATTCACTTCAATCGCGATTGAAAGTGCCCGTGTGACAGGGGTATAACTTATAAAACTGACGCACATTTTTATTTTTCCCATATTGGCAGTAAAAAATTCAAATATGGGCCAGATTCTGCTGAATGCATTTCATGCCTATAAAAAATAATAAAGATCACTGCATTATTTTAAATCTGTACTGCTCACTTTGAAGTGCACATTACTTTAAGTATCGACATCCTAGGACCATATTTTTTGCCCCATAAAGCACGCCGATCTGAACATAACGTCCGGTATCTTTGTGTGGCACAATTTCCTGCCACGGAATATGCATGCCTGCATATGACACCATGAAAACCTTTCCACGCTTGTCATGTTGACCAAAACTATCTCCGCCTTCTATAAATCTCACAAAGATGAAAGTAACTGTAATCATCAAGAGATGAGTTCAGCTGAAAGTTTTGCTTCTGCACCCACACAATGTTGAACAAAAACTAAAAGCATAAAAATGCAGACGTAATGCACTATTTTATTCCTACAGGGCATGAATTTAAAATAAACAAAACATTGCAAGAACATTGATTTTCCAATTGCAAGTCAATGACGTCTGCACAAAAAGCAATGAACATTACTTCTCCGATTGTAAAATCAATGGTGTCAGCACAAAAAACTATGTTTACGCCTGTAGCTTTGGCAATCATTTCAACAAACATTTGAACACTGGGACATCTCAGCAATCTACATACAGACTGCCTCCAGCATGTCCAACCTACGGCATGGCAGCATTATGAAACTTTAATGCTTGAAAACGTAAACTGCAAAAGTGAACAAAAAGAAAAAAAGAAGACCGGACGGTTCGCTGAACTGGCGCAACAAAATAAACAGGGGCGAAAACCGCGAGCGCGTGCTGCGTGTGACAGCCTTACAAAAGAGCGTCCCGGGAGCTTCAACAAGGCGCGGCAAGCCCGTGCACGTGCAAGCAATGTGCACGTGCAAGCAATATGAACAGCGGCACTGCCTGTTCACACTACAAAGCTGCGTTCGAACGAGGTTGCAACGCACCTCAGTCCGTGCCAGCACTGCAGACAGCTCTGTCAAAGTCGCACACGCATGACTGCCTGCACCCCGCTTGGGCGTGTAACCCCATGCATAGGCAGAACAATCGCCCATCTCGTTCATTACACATGCAAGCTGCGCCATCAAAACAAACACGTGCAAGAAATCGTCTGCGATCCCCAACGCCTCAACACAGGCATGCGGAAGAAATATTTTCGCTCGGAAACCACCAGCCCGACGCGAAAAGTCGCACAGGACATTGACGGGTCAGCGAGATCGGACGCCAGGGATCATGAGCTCAGGAGAGTCTACCAATGGAGGAAACGAATAACTGTGAGGTAATTTTGGAAACTAGATGCTTCCGCCAATCGTTCGTGCATTACACACTACTGCTCTCACGAGCGTGAGCAAAATTTGTAGCAGACTATTCTGAGCAACACAACGCCTCGTGCGCACAGCGTTGCGTTAAACAGCGAAGGGGGCGCAATGAGGGGGGAGTGGGGCGAAGTGAGAAGCTCAAAGGGAAGGAAAGGTAAAGAGTAAACGGCTGGTATTACTTTGAAGCGAGCCGCACACCGGGTTCCGAGTTCACACGACCACTGCTCGTAAGTGGGACCTCTCAGCTTTGCCCAAGGCTTAACCTATCCGTCACCATGGTCATTTGACACTCTCTTTTCAGCACATCACCATCGCTGCGGGTCGAAACTGGGGGCTTGGGCACAGGATTTTCACGACTGGTCACTACAGGTCACGGCACAGGTCATTTAAATGCACGAGGAGACCGAACATGACCAAATTAAGCGAACGACTTATCAAAACACATCACGCACAGTCGGCCACTGCCATGTTGTTAGTGACGTCGATAACGTAAAGCAGAAACAGAAAACATATCTACGCAAATTAGGGATGTTTTTTCGACCGCAATGTTGCGCTTCATACAGCCAATTAAAAAAACTTATGGTAATTTTTTTTGCAAGCGTATGGTTTGAAATTCTAAATTTGATTTGTCGAAAAAAAAAAAAAGCAGCGTGAGCGGCGCTACCATAGCTTCCGATGTTTTGCGTCAGCTTACGATTGAATGGTGGCTTGCTTCCTCGACCGTCCGTAATACGTGCTTGCCAATATAAAACATGCATTTTCGTTTTCCGAAACTAGTGTATCTACAGTGCGCCTATGTCGTACTTTCCCAACTCATTTGTATCTCAATTAGAATCAGCCCAGTGACCTGCGATGAAGAGGTTGTGCCCGATAAACACGTAATTGAAGGCAAAGTAGTGCCTCCAGAAATCGCCACATCTGAGTGGCTAACATCAACACGAATTCTGGTAAACGGCGGGGAGCAGCTCGGATTTCTCAGGTGAGCTACGGCTGGATACCTTATTTCCGCACCTGCTTAACGCATCTAATTGCCTTAACGCTTGCCTTCCAGGAGCGATGGGAGCTTTTCCGTTCACAACCTGTCCCCTGGCTCGTACGTCGTCGAAGTGGCAAATCCAGACCATATGTACGAACCTGTGCGTGTGGACATCAACTCCAAGGGAAAGTTCCGCGCCCGCCGAGTCAACTACATTCAGTCCAACCTGATCCAGACGCTCACATACCCCTTGAAGCTGAAGAGTAGGGGGCCTTTCCAGTATTTCCAAGTTCGAGAGACATGGAGGATCACCGACTTTCTCATGAACCCCATGGTGAGCGGATCTCCCTGTTAATGCTTAATATTTGCGAATTTATAGCTTGGAAAATTTAAACAATACTTCTCATCTTACTATCGCTATTAGAGCAACTGAGTCTGTTGCTCACATTCTGTCAGTTCCAGTTTACCATAAACGGCCTTGGGTCCCTGAACAAGTATATGACCTGCAGCAAACGACATTTCTTCACATTGTTTCGCGCAAGCAGAAGCTTTGAAAGAGAAACTGCCGTGGATGCAGCTTTACCGCCAAAACGCCTGGTTTTCTAGCTGAAAAAAAGAAAAAAACGAGAAGGAAACAAGACTGTACTAAGTTCCACAAAAAAAGTCATCAAAAATGCACTATTCATGACTGAAGTTGCGTTCCCAGCACTGCAAGTACAAACAAGATCCATTCAGATATGGACAACGAAGTGCGTGGTTTTTGGCACACGCTGAGAACCTTGCCCTCGAGCCGTGTATGAGCAGTGGGAATAAGTTACGAGGGTTCGTGTCCAACCTTGGTATGGAAAGTATGGAAACACTATTGTCGGTGTTAGCACATATTGTATTGGACTACCGCCACATTCAGTGCCCGTTCACGCTGCCATAATCTTAGTGTTGTCTTTTCGAAGAGCAGTGCACATTACTACAGTTGACCCTCGATAATTCGAAGTCGCTTAGTTGGAATTTTCAGTTACTTGGAAGTAATGTTCTGGTCCCGGCCATTTCGCATGCAATTCAATGGGAGATGTTGCTTGATAATTTGAAGCTGAAACTCGTTATATCAGTTAATTTGAAGTTGTTTTGAATAAAAAGCATCGTGGTGACCATCATTTCTTGGTAAAATTCAAATCTTAAGCACCAGAACACCACTGTGCTCTGCACTATGTCGGTCTTATCGCAAATGAGGGAGCACAAAGTCGATAAAGAGGCTCGCACCAACGTACACAGTCGTCTTTTTCCAGGTCCTCAGCCTTCTTTGTTGCGCAGAGAGCCACGTGAGCAGTTTGCTTGCTGGACGCTTCAGGCTTCGATTTTAATAATAAGTCTTGCCTATCACGGCAACTCGTGTCATACCCTCAAATTGGCAATTCCATTCGAAATTCTGAACAACATCAAAAAGGGAGACTTGGTGTGGACTAATAACCGCTGTTCTTGTGCTTTTTGTTTAATTGAAAGTTTTTTGCTGTCCCCGTCGACTTCGTATGAACGGGAGTCGACGGTATAGTCTTTTTTTTTTAACTCCGTGTCGAGAGTCCCACCATAACGCATCCCGGAACGTTCACAAGTTTGCAATACATGTGCAAGCGATGCTTTTCGATTGTCTGGTCTTGGCAGCGAAATTAGATAATGATAATGTGAACAGTGGCCCAAATCAATATTCTCGCACACGAAAGGGTGGTCTTCCCATACCAAGATTGGATATGAACTCTGGTAACTTACTTCTACTGTGGATATGCGGCCCTTTACCATAATGTATAGCATGTATTGAAAGTCACATATCTGAATTTGAATGTATCTTAAATATTCACATTCTTGAATACATTCATTCTTCAATACATTTGTTCTTGAATATTCTTGAATACATTCATATCTGAATGTATACCCGCCGCGGTGGCTCAGTGGCTAAGGCGTTGCGCTGCTGAGCACGAGGTCGCGGGTTCGATTCCCGGCCGCGGCGGCCGCTTTTCTGATGGAGGCGAAAAGCAAAAACGCCCGTGTGTACGAGATTTCGGCGCACGTTAAAGATCCCCAGGTGGTCAAAATTAATCCGGAGCCCTCCACTACGGCGCGCCTCATCGCCTGCGTTGCGTCGGCGCGTTAAACCCCACAATCAATCAAATCAATCAATATCTGAATGTATCTTGATAGTACAGGCTTATTGCATATGAAAGAAGCCCTTCTTGCGTGGGTTGTGCCTTAGTCGCCGTTGTCTAACGGACGTAATTGACAGCTACTATGCTCATGCACAAATCTCTGTGTATGTTTCGCAAGAACTTTCTACAGCAGTAAAAACACTTCTGCCTGCTGTACTATTTGGCATTACATCATTGCAAAGTACAATGCTGGTGCAATGACTTTGAAGCTGGTGTTAAGTGAGAGTTTACACTTACTGCTTGTACATGGCTGTAATCCTAGTTGATGCACATGGGTATGAGGTGCCAGTAACTCAAGGATTTTGTGCACCATTGTATTTGTAATCCAATTTTTGTGCGCCATTGTGGACTTGAAAAATTACAGGCCGATCAGCTTACTGGTAGTCATCTACGAGGTGTTTACCAAGTTAATCGCTAACAGAATTCCTGCCACCTTAGATTTCAGTCAACCTAAAGGACAAGCAGGGTTCCGTAAAGGCTATTCAACAATGGACCATATTCACACGATCAATCAGGTCATAGAGAACTGCGCTGTGTATACTGAACCCCTGTATATAGCCGTCATAGATTATGAGAAAGCATTTGACTCGGTCGAAACCTCAGCAGTCATTCAGGCATTACAGAGCCAGGGTGTAGACGAGCATTATGAAAGAATACTAGAGGATATCTACAATCGGTCCACAGCTACCATCATCCTCCGTAAGGAGAGCAGTAAAATACCTATAAGGAAGGGCATCAGAAACGGAGACACAATCTCTCCAGTGTTATTCACAGCATGTTTACAAGAAGTATTCAGAACATTGGATTGGGAACGGGTGGGAGTAAGGGTTAATGGAGAATACCTCAGTAACCTCAGATTTGCTGATGACGTTGCCTTGCTAAGTAACTCGGAGGACGAATTACAAAGCATGTTTACCGCACTGGACGAACAGAGTAGAACTGTGGGCTTGAAAATTAATATGCAGGAAACTATATTAATGATCAATAACCTCTGGACAGCACAGCAGTTTGAGATAGGTGGCGAGGCTGTGAAAGTGGTTAGCAAATATACCTACTTAGGCCAAGTTGTGACCCCCGGATCCCAACCATGAGGCAGAGATAATTAGAAGGATAAAAATGGGGTGGAGTACATTCAGCAGGCATTCTCCCATAATGAATGGCAGCCTACCATTGTCCCTGAAGAAGAAAGCCTATGACAGCTACATCCTACCGGTACTCACCTATGGGGCAGAAACTTGGATGCTCACTAAGAGGGTTCAACTTAAATTGAGGACGACTCAGCGAGCAATGGAACGGAAGATGATAGGTGTAACATTAAGGGTCAAGAAGAGAGCGGAGTGGGTCAGGGAACAAACGCATGTTAAGGACATATTAGTAGAAGAAATGGACGTGGGCAGGGCATGTAATGCGAAGGCAAGATAACCGTTGGTCATTAAGGGTAACAGAGTGGATCCCTAGAGAAGGCAAGCGTAGCGGGGGGCAGCAGGAAGTTAGGTGGGCAGATGAGATCAAGAAGTTTTCAGGGTTGCAGTTAGCACAGGACCAGGGTGATTGGAGATTAATGGGAGAGGCCTTTGCCCTGCAGTGGGCGTAGATAGGCTGGTGATGATGGTGATGGTGTTTGTAATAGCGGAGACAAAATAACGGAGTGTTTGAGAACTACTTTCATCCATTGGTCTTGAATTCTTTGGGTCTAATTATTCACCCAAGGTTTTTGTAGGGCGAGGCTGACCTTTTGAAGCCACTCAAAGAAATGAGGATGGACAGACATTGTATTTTCTCAAGTCTTATGCATCCTTTAAAAATATGCGAAAAATACAGTGCAACCTTGCCAATTAAAACTCCAAAGGGCCAGTAATTTGTTTAAGCAAATTGATGTTGGTATTGTAGAGAGCCATTGCATGTGTGCGTGGCTGACTGGTTTCAAACATCAGTCGGAGTATTCCGACAATTAAAATTATGCGAGTTCAAGTTTTGTGATTCTATCATTTTATTGATCAACTGCAAGTAAAGAAGCGCTGTCTGATACAGAAAGTTAAGTAATGACGCAAGCCATCCTGTGCTGCGATGTCTTTTATGGTCCGTGGTTGTGTAACGGCATCGAGTGAACTTTGAGAAAGTAGCTTGTACGGGCCAACATTTTAATGCTGCTGCTTTCTGTTCGCCAGGTACTCATGATGGTGGTCCCTCTGCTTCTTATCATGGTCCTGCCAAAGCTGATGAACGCAGCTGACCCAGAGACACAAAGGGTAAGCGTTGCACTGACCGATTTCCGGACCCTTAGAAGAAGAGCCCAACATTTTTTGTGTGGTTGCCGTAACTGAGGCACCCCATTGCAGCAATCTTTGTTGTCCGCAGTGTGTTTTGTTTATCCTATTTACCAGTTACAAGTTATCTTGCTTCTTCGGTGGAAGGAGCATTTCTCTTCCAACCGCCGCTTATGTGTCCTGAAGGGAGTGAAACAGTAAGGCAGTTAATGGGGGACGTGGCAAGTAAAGCGACTTTTTTATTTATGAACTAAATTGAATCAAATTAGGAGCATTTATGTCGCTAACCATTCTAACTAGAAAACTGAAATATTAAAGATACCTTCTATACTTTTTAAGTTAGAAGACTAATTACCTCGAACTTGCATTCAGCATAATTAAATAATTAGGCAAGAAGTCAACAAGATTTTTACGTCAGTGTGATCAGAAATGTCTATTCTGTGCAAGGAAGCTATTAGATTATTGCATTGTATCCCTTAGGCATAAACAAAGAACAAGAACAGTTCCACCTTCCTTTCGAAATCAGAAACAGTTTCATGTCAAAAAGAAAGTGAAACTTATGCCTTTCTTTTTGGATACCTAAAGGAAATAAAGCAATAATCAAATAGCTTCCTTGCACAGAATAGACCTTCTTTGTGATGCTGACATAAAAATCTTGTTGAGTTCTTGCCTAATTAGTTAATTAATCTTGGGACAGCTCTGTGAAGGTAATTAGTCTGGTAACTCAAAAAGTATAGAAGGTATTTTTAAACTGATTTAAGTTTTATTGTTAGGTTAGTTAACTACATAAAATCTCCTAATTTGACTAAATTTGGTCCATAAATAACAAAAATAGTTCCATTTGCCACGTCCCCCCCTTAAAGGGGTCGTGAAGAGATTTTCAAAAAAACTGTTGTGTATGCGCTTATAACCGTGGAACCTTGATAAACAAACAGTGCATACCCGTTTCGTTGCCCGATATCGGCAAATAAGTAAACAAATGCAGTTACGGTTTCACCGAGGCTTTCCTCCTCAACTCGTGAAGTGACATTTCAGTAAGTCAGTAAGAAGCCAATCATAGTTCTCCCTCGTCTGCACAATATGTCGGCATAGAGCGGGCTTGCAAAGGGTCAGATAAAGCTACAACGTCGGCGCCATGATGAAACTCTCCCCGCAACTGAACGGGAGACGTCTGATCTCTGATACGACTGATCAACATGGTCGAACTTTCAGTCAACAACGCCGGCGAGTGGCGCAGGCAGAAGTAACCACGTTTAATCTAACTGGGCATTCGTAAACTGTTTACGCTGTTTTGCACGAGTCTAAACTGTCGTTTTGCTAGCCGATATTCTTGCACAAGTTTGCCAACGCCTGTCTCACATAGCCTGTAATGTGAGTTGCACAAACGTGAAACTTCTGACCTGACGAAATAAATGACTGAACGCTTAAAATGAGAATTTATTACGTAAACACGTTTATCGAAGGAATTTCGAGTAGTCGGAACTTAAAACCCATCCATAATTCACTCATCAAGCGCAAAAATAACTAGCGAGAAGCAGCGATAAAACGCCGAGTCGCCAAGTCCCAACATCACGCAGTTCGACGATTGCTTTCCTGTATCCTGCAATAAACAATGCTGTTAACGCTGTTTCATTGATTGTATACGCTCCGCTTTGGCTTACTGCAGAAGCGCTCAACAGTAAGTTGGTGGTTAAAGCTCTGGGTTGATCAGAATTTATGAAAGCACGACAGACTTCTGGGTTACAAATGCGAAGAGGCTTTTGTGCAGCAGTTTCTCGGCGTGTACGCTTCTCACGTCGATAGTGTAGTGGATAAAGTGTCCGACTAGGCTGGCCGTAACGTTGGGCTGGCCCGGAGGCCGCAAGATCGAATCGCACACGAGCACTCCTTTTTTTTTTTCTTTTTTTTTCTTTTTTTTTTTTGCTTGAGCGGTTGTGTGCCATCTCATGCAAAACATGTAAGATTCCGAAGAGAATTCGGCAAAAGAACGTGAAATTCAGCAGGGAAACTGACTACAAACTGTTTAAACACCCAGTAGGTCTGAGTTCTGCTGCAATGGTTGCCAGACAACTGAAGCGGTCACGACACCGCTCACGTGGATAGAAAACTGTTTTTTGGCAACGAATAAAGGATGCATTATTTTTAAAATTTCGGGTTTGCAGCTTTGCAGAACATTATACACAAAGAACATTGAACGGCGTTGAACTCTCGAACGTACTTGACGTGACGTCATTCTAGTTGCGCTACCGACCGACGGTGCGCGCATGGTCGCTTGCGATGCGCCTCAAAACGAGAATTTCAACGGCGAATCCTCAATTCCAGAAGCAATGAATTGTGAAAATATTTGGGATTTATGTTCTTAAAAGGTCGTTCAAGCAGACAAAATTTAGCAAAGACAAATGCATTTTCTCTTCACGACCCCTTTAATGACGTTCAACTACTTGCTTTGCTCAGCTGGACTAGCACTCCCGGTTAACTCTCGGTGAGCAGTGTCCCCCTTGTTTGCCTAGCGAGTAGTGATTTTATCTTTGGCAGAGCATTCGTGACCTCTGTTTTATCATGGCTTTGTACGCTGTTTGGTGATTGAGTCTCTCAGTATCCTTCGCTGTTCGTAATGTGTGCCTGTGTGCATGGCCCAGTGTTGCTTATAGAGGCGGTGCCCATGCTTGCAGGAGATGAACCAGATGCAGATGCCCAAGTACGACATGCCCGAACTCTCCGAGATGATGACTTCGCTCTTCACGGGAGGCAACAAGAGGCAGCAGCAAGCCAAGACGGCACGCGTGGCCAAGAAGCGGCAGTGATGGACCTGGTGCTTCGCTGCTGGTGCCCTGCTGTGATACGTGACATCAGTATCTCTCTCTCAGGTGGAAACTGTGTGATGAGCCTGAAGTGGGTAGGCTCTTTAAGTTTCCCCTCGCCTCTTGTTCCAGTTGTTTAGCACTCCTCTTACTCTGCCATTTCCAGACGAGAAATGCCGGAAGGGCCTGGCTGATTTCAAATCCTCTGCTGTGTTTGTGGGCTGGCTTTGGTGGACCGTACCTCGGCATGTATGGTCGTGACTGTCGGTCGAAATTCGGGCCCCTAGGTTAGCACCCGAAGGGATCTGGCGAGTTTCTTTACCAGCCAAGCTTTTTCTAGCTGCCGTTTTATTTTGCCTGTATAGATACAAAAGAGGGAAAAGACATCAGAGCAAGGTGTTCTTCCCCACACACGAAACAGTAATGTGAGTTGGTGACATGGGTTAAATATGCGGGAAGGGGGGGCTTGCTTGTAGCAGAGTCCTCAAATGGGCTTGAACATTGTGCTAGGGCACGCGTGTGAGTTGTTTTGCGAGTTATTGCTAAGCATGCATGTTAAAAGACCGGAATGAAGAGCTTTTTGTTAAAGGTACATTGAAGTGCACCTGTTGATGTGGAAGTCGCTGTGACGTGATGTGTGCCACGTGATGGGGATGCTGAGCATATTCTTGAGCCAGTAATGTTAAAAGTCTGAAGGACATCGTGGGTGCCTAAAGTGAAAAGTTTCCACATTTCTGCTACTCTAGATGTTTGAGGTGACATACCAGTGGAAGGCTGGAGCTGTCAGAAACAGAGTTCTGGATTCAGTGACATTTTTTTATAAAGCTTATATCTAGTGCAATGTAAGCCTTAAGAGTCTCTTCTTTTAATAGTGTCTAAGTGATGCTTGTTTACACCAATCTTTTCTCGCTCAAATTATAACTGAGCACTGCGTGTTATGATTGCGGTTCTTGCAAGTTTTCTGTTTGTTATGTTCTGCCAGGTGACGCGCCTAAATTCTGGCTCAGTTGATATATCAAAGTGTTTATAGTATCTTGGTGTCCGTTGAACAAAGCAGGGAACAATAGGTGGGGCACACAGGTTCGTGATGTGGTGTTTGCCGTTTTGTAAGCTTTCATAGCATTTCCTTCTATCGTTATGCAGCACTGCAGAACATTTCAGGCTCATTGTGAACCTAGTCCTTGATTCCTTGACTATTACGAAGTGCTCATAGTTGCAAAGCGCAGCCATCTATTTAAAGCAGCTCAAGTGCACATCGTTTGTTCCTGCTATTAAAAGACCAGTGTGTTATATTTGTGAATGGTGTTCAAAATCTGTTGAAAGGTAACTATGGCCAACCATTGCAAATGGCCATTCCTGCACATGTATTTACCAACAAACTTTATTGTGTGTGAAGGTTGTAGTCTGTGTTTTTGTGGTACCGCACTTGAGAGATGTATGACAACCTTGCACCGTTTTTCATTTTATGCATTTGCACGATTTTTTTGTACCATTCGCTGTCAGAGCCCTTTACCACTTTTGGAAAATACAGGTTCGAAAGTTTCTTCAGAATAGTAAACATTATACATTGGCAGTGCTTGTGAGACATTTTCGTTGCCTAATGCTTTTTTTTTTGGACACAGATGTTTAACAAAAACTTAGTGTTTCTGGTTTCCAGTGAGGATGTAATGTGCATTTTATAAGCAAATTAAGAAGCAATTTATGTTGATTGTGGCTGCTTCTTTGCAGTTTTGTGGAACAAAAACTCAAAAGATATACCATGTGTGGTCTCCCTTCATTGAAAGTGTATTTGGGAAGTGTTCAGGACCAGCTTTTAATTTTTTCATCTATCTACTGAAAAATGCAACCCACTCTAAATTCATACTGTCAGCTCCAAATAAATTCTTCCTGCTGCAGCTTTTGAAACACTTCTTTGTTCTGTTTCCCGGGTGATGCAAACAATGCCTGTATGCCACATGTGAAAGCAGTGATTTGTGTACAAAGAAAAACATTGTTATGATGCGGTGATTAATAAATTTATATAAAAAAATTAAGCATCTGCTTTTGTGCTTCATATCCGCTGGAATGAAAGATTTGTTTAGGTGATTCAAAACGCTGCATAAAGGGCAGCTATGTAAGGGGTACAGACCAATCAACAGTGTTAGTAATACGGTCATATAAGAAAGAAAACTTGGACTGTGACATTGTGGTGCCAGGAGCATACAGATTATTTCAGCTTCCACGTTGCACTTTTATGTGTCTCGTAAATTAATCATTACAGGGCGTTTGGCTGGTCCCCTGCAGGGCCATCCCGTAGCCGATGGTGATCGTCTCTTGTGACTACAACAGCTGATTCTCCTTGAATGTGGTAATGACAGGTAATGGATAAAAGGGGCAGTGATGGTACAGCCATCATTGAATTTGGAATGGGGATTTCTCACTCTTCAGGTAGTGTGTGGACCTTGCGTGTCAACTACTGAGCTAACAGTGCCCTGGATACATGAACACTGCTGATTGCATTGTGAGAGGCGTCTGCAATTTTCTTTCATGTTTGTAAATGTTCAGAGGGACTTGTGATGTCCATATAAACAAATGGCAAAATGTGATGCCTGTGGCTAGGCCACCTGCAACAATTTTTTTAAATGTTTGTTACGGGTTTGGGAAGACCCGTTGAAATACACTGAATGCAAATGTACTATCGCATCAAATGAAACGCGAACACGAAAATATGAACCTGAACGCACAAATAGCGCAATTTCTGTCCACGCAAGCCAAAATGACGCGTGGCTTAGTTTCAAAAACAAGGTTGGTAAAAGTGGACTGCCAAATATACCAACAGCGTGCCATTATATGAACTCTACGGACATATATTTCCAGTTTTGCATGTTCCGGTTCATATTTTCGCGTTCGCGTTTCATTTGACACCGATAGTACGCATATGCAGATTAGCTTGCAACTATTTTTTCTTGGCTGAAAGGCACTAAAGCAGGAAGACTCCTTTGAAGAGGCTGCGAGGACTGTACACAACCAGCAAAAAAAAGAGAAAATTTTCTTTGGTAGTTCATTAAGCTCTATTCCAGCCACGAAAGACATTTTTTAAGCAATAAATGTGAAAAAACTTTCAAATTTTGTGCTGCAGTTACATAATAACATGGCCAGGAGTGACGTAATATGGACCAGCGCTAAAAATTTGGCCGCTTATCTGCTCCTTTCATTGCAAATGTCGACAAACAACGATAGTCTTTGTCGACATTTGCCAGGTAAATGCCTTCCTTCGCTTTCCCGCTCACCTCTCATGTTCCTCTTGCGTTGCGCTCCTCTCAAGGTAAACACGGTAAAGGTTTGCTCAAATCAGTTCAAATTTACCGCGTTCCACTGCTCCAGGCCAGGTGCCTCGATGCCAGCACTGCAGTACGGCGGAGACGCGCGTGAATCAAGGCGCCGTACTTCAACGTTTAAAGAACCACGTTGCTCTAGTCCACGTGCGTTCCAAGCAGAACGCAGGACCTATCTAGTGGAACCTTTCATAACTGTTGCCGCTTGATTTCTTAAAATGCCGCCAGAAGCAATGGTGGCGCAGGCGACAGTGCTAACTTTTTTCCCTGCGATGGATGCCCTTGTGACGACGACTCGCAGGCCTATAGTTCTTAATTGACAACCACCACGCTTGACGACGACTACCGTTTCAGGCGACGACTTGCACAGATTGCTCGCGGTGCCTCACCTGGAATCATCGTCACTGACTCTCAGACCGCCCTGCGAAACATTACCAATGGAAAGTGCAGCCCTCAAGCTGCCCGCATTCTACGCACCATCCCCGAGACTCCGCACTTACCTCCCATACGTCTCCTTTGGACCCCCGCCCACTCGGGCCTGGAGGGGAACGAGGTGGCTCATGAACTGGCCTGCGAGCTCACCAACCAGGCGTCAGATCATCCTGCCACTCATCCTCTCTCAGCACCCCTCCTTAGTTTTCAAGATCCTGACTCACTACAAGGAGACTAGATGCATTTATCCGCACCTGCACTCCTCACTCACTTGACACCAAGTGACCATATTACGGCAAATCCAGACGAGCACCCTTCCTTCGCCTGCACTGTACAGCAGAATATATCCTGCCTTATACAGCCCGCTCTGTCCTTCCTGCGGAGACTATGGCAGTGCCCCACTATGCAGGCCAACAGTTTTATTCGCGACGAATCAAGCTGGGAGGCCGCGCTGCTCAGCCCCGACAAGGACATCCAGATGGCTCTCGTGGCTCTGGCGATTCGTGCGGGTCCTCCGGGGCTTCAGCGAGGCACGCCACCATATTCACCTCATTCATGAACGGCCCGGCCATAGACGCCACCGTCGGATCCAAGCTGGATTCGGCTGCCGACCGTCTGAGAAATTATCGGGCCACTAAATAAAGTCTTTTCTCTCTCTCTCTCTCTCTCCCACAATCAGATGCGAGTCTCCCTGTTCTCCAGCTGGCAATTCGGGGCCGCGCACCATGGGCAGGGTTCTTGCCGCTGCCAGGTGACAGAGCGAAGCCCCTCCTTCCTGCGGCTCTGCAGGCAGCGAGCCCACCTGTCACAGGGACGTCCCCATCAGAACATTGTTTTAGGTGCCTTATCAGAGTAACAAAACAAGTGAGCAGGAGAGACAGGAACTAGCTGCTCTAGTGGCATACCACATATCCTAAAACGTGTGCAGGAATATCCCGATTGGTGTCTCCGGTATCCTGCTTTGCGATGGGTCGCCAGGCAGGGACGGGAGATGTACAAGTGGCGATACAGATTCTACGACTTGAAGAAGTGATGTCACTTCTGGTTGAATTCATTTGCCCTTTCAACTTGTGAACTATGCCGCAGTGCTGCAATGACGTGGAATGTGGTGCCAATGTCTTGTAGCGACCATTGACGGAGTGAGTAGCCCTCGTTATAGCACCCTTCAGGACATGTCATATTGCCTCTACTATAATATACCTATACTAGTTGCACTTGTCGAATAGTGCAATAGGATGTAGTAGGAAATCTATATTGTCAGAAGAAAACGATGAAGGCAGTTGAGCGTCGCCCTGTTGTCCCACGCTCCGACGACAAAAAAGCTCTGTGTGATCGCGCAGCCTGTGCGAGCTCTGTCATGGCCACTTGGAAAAGTTGTAAACAGATCATTCATAATTCTTATCCATGATACGGCCGCCACGTGGCATATTTGGGGGAGTGTGCAGGTTCATCCCCATTCTGGCCCCAGCATCTCATGTCATCGGCGCGGCTGTGTTGTCCCAAGCCCGGTGTCCCAAGCCCTTCTGCCGTCGACCATACTCAGCCGAGACCAGTCGAGACCACCGGAACATGCCATGCCCCCAGCCCTGTTGTCCGATATTGTTTAAGCACCCTCGTGGCTCATCGGGGCCTATTGAGTTCCTGCTTGGCCGCCAGTGTTCATAGAGCTCAGTACTGTTGTCGGTGGCGGCAAGGACTTCACTGTATATTCACATCTCATTTTCCGTTCTCACCACATCTCCTACCTAGTGCGGCCTCGACCGAGACCGTCGCTTTCAACCGGGGGGCCATGTCACGATATGACGATGAAGAGGGCAGTGGAGCATAGCCCTGTAGTCCCAGCCTCCGACGAAAAAAGCTCTGTGTGTTCGCTCAGCCTGCGTGAACTCTGTCATGGTGCTTGTAGATATTAATGCGATAGCGTCATTAGGCTCATTTTTCGATTTTTCCGCAGCTTCTAGCTGTTCGCTACCAGTTATGTTCATCAAGCGTCCACGGAAGTACGTTATTGGTCTTAACAGGAAACTACAAGTGAGGCAAATCGATACAAGGGCTCGCTGGAATCTGCGGTACACAGAAGCGGCAACTACATTGTGGCAATGAGGACAGTGATACTGCAGTATCACTGTCCTCATTGCCAGAGAGAGGATATACCCGCCCGGCTCTCCACGACATACATTGTGTGCCTAGCAGACTTCTTCAATTTGATTGATTTTTTTATATCATTTCCTTAGTTATTCCAATGTCGAGATTCAGCAATATTTTCTCTGGGAGAAATTTTAACTGAAAAAACTTGGAACGCGACCAGGTAGATCCCCGCCACTGCATATCCGCGCTCCTCGGCCAGTTTAGCGACGTCTAGCTACGAAAATTTTATGCTCAATCTACGCCTGTCGGACAATTATTTAAAAAATTGGCTCCAATCCACGCTGTGAAGGTGGTTGGAAAGCAAAGCGGTAAACGACACCGACAACAATTGCACTAGCGACGTCCCTTGAATTCACACACGTGGCTCTACAAAGAGGGAAATCAGAGATTCTGCCAGCCGTTACCTGGGATCCGTTAGGGCGGCGTCCTGAACACAGCAGCGTCGGCCATGGTTGGGGTAGAGCAGCGAATTGTATTGTATTGGAAAAACGTTTATTGGGCCGGCGGTTAAAGCCTTACAGTCGCCCTCGCCTAGCTCGCTTCCCTTCATTGGGTCGCTCGGGCTCCTGCCTGGTCAGCGCTGCGATGACCCGCTGGACTGCCTGGATTTGGAGGTCTTGGTCTTCAGACCCCTTCGCCTCCTCAAAGGCGGGCGGTAGTCTTCCTGTCGTGGATTCTTCTGGGAAGCTGAGACGATCCCAGGCGATGTGCTCGAGGGTCGCAGTGGCTTTACGACGCACCCTGCACGTGTCGGCTGGGTGCGTCTCCGGGTAAATCTTGTGCATTAGGGACGGGCTAGCTCATGACCGTTCTCTTCTGGAGCTGCCTATACATGACTGCCTGCTCTCTGCGCAGCCATTTGCAGGGCGGCGGGAGCATACGTCTGGCGAGTCGATAGGCCTGGGGGATTTCATTTTAGTTGTTCATTCTCTCTCTGGTTTCCTGCCACGGACGTTCCCCGCACGGCCCGGCGCGGCCTGTTAGTTCGCGCGCCCGACCGTGTGCGGTTTCGTTGTGGTTTGCACATGACGTCAGACACCTCTCCTGCGTGCGCCGGTGACCACTTCATTTTCTTTTCTCAAAGATTCTTGGCGCTCCTCTCAAGATTTTCTCCATAGAGCGGGAGACCCCTCCTCGTGTGAAGTCCCTGACCGCTTGCTTTGAGTCGCTGAGCACGGTGCTGCACCCTAGGTCTTTAACGGCTGCAGTGCTATGGCCACTTCGTCAGTTTCTTCGGGTTTGTCGCTCTTCGTACAGGCCGCCGCCCTGACGCGTTGCCTTCGGCGTCGACCAAGGTTACAGCGAAACCGGCCGCTTCCGTCCTCGTACTGACCTGTAGCGGGCTCCCGCGTCTCCGGCGCGTAGTTCCGCCAGCGCCTTGGCCCTTCGCTTTTCGTCTGCCTACGTTGTATTCGGGGCCGCACCGGATTACCGTACGTGATTACCGCACTGGACAAGCAAGTAGAATAGTGGTCCTGAAAATTAACATTATATTAACATTAAGAAAACTAAAGTAAGGATCAATAACCTCGGGACAGCACAGCGATTTGAGATAGGTGGCAGGGCAGTGGAAGTGGTCTGCGAATATATCTACTTAGGCCAAGTAGTAACCATAGAGATAATATAGAGATATATATAGAGATATATATATAGAGATATATATATATATATAGAGATATATATAGATAATAGAGATACTTAGAAGAATGAGAATGGGGTGGAGTGCATTCAGCAGGCATTCTCAGATAATGAATGCCAGCCTACCATTCTCCCTCAAGAAGAATTTGTATGACAGCTGCATTATTACCGGTACTTACCTACGGGGCCGAAACTTGGAGGCTCACTAAGAGGGTTCAACTTAAATTGAGGGCGTATCTCAGCGAGCAATGTAGCGGAAGATGATAGGCGTAACATTAAGGGACAAGAAGAGAGCGGAGCGGGCCAGGGAACAATTTGGCTCCACCCGATCTGAGTACGAATAAAACTACTATTATTAGTATTCATTTCTTCTTAAATGCAGTAACGGCTACGCAAACTGACGCTTCTAAGTTTGGGAACAGTCTACATTGACATGAGCACTTTTTGCAGGGCTCTGCGCTGGCTCCGCGCGATCTGAGCAGAAATAAAACTATTAGTGTTAGTATTCATTTCTACCACTTTAAATTATCTTCACTCGTTTCGATGACTACGGTTTACATACCATCCTTAACGATGGGATACCTCGATACGTGAGCTATGAAGAGAAAGGCTCTTACGTACAAAAATGGTCGTGGCGATTTACATTTTCTTTCTGTAACCGTGAGCTTTGTGCCTTCGGTTTTGATGAGCTACACTGTGAAAGCATGGGAGCCTGCAGAGCCAAAGCGGAACTCCCACGTTTGTAGTGGTCATTTTATCAAGGGCCAAAGCATGGAGGAAAGAAAAGCTAAGGCCCTGACTAGAGCAGCCGAAACCGCCATATTGGTCAGCCGCCCTTTTTTGCTTGTATTTTGCACGCAAGCGCTACCTCCTTCGCCGTCGCTCGCTCCACTGTCGTCTGCTTCGTCTTTGCCCGCCGACCATTGGCTACCGGCTGGGCCGTGCAGTGACGACGTGCCTCGGTGGGCCGGCCTTTGGCGCCGTTGCTAGGACGCGGTTGCCGTCGGCCTACGATGGCCGTGAAAAATTACGTCACTTCTTCCACACTCCTCCCAATGAGGCGGTGGCTAGCGGGGCCTCTCCTAGGGCTCCTGCGCTGCCCAGGGGCGCTGCGAAACCGGCTTCCGGGCAGTACTTCCGGGTAGTACAAAGCTGCAGGGGTCCCATAGGATCCTGTGTTGACAAAAGCAAAATGAGCTTGATACGCCCGATTGTTTTGCGGCATGGTCCCCAACCCATCCCCGACGTGTCCGATCCCTTCCAGGGATAAACTGGGCTTTAGGGGAAAAAAAGCTAAAAGTGCTGGGTCGGTGCCCAGTGAACGTAAGCACGTCTTGTAGAAGTCTCAAACTTATCTTGTGTAGCTGTCCAAGACGTCTTGATCTGCACATTAGGACAGCTACCACACTTCTATACGACATCTTGGCAAGACCTCCAAGATGTCTACGCAACACCTGATCAAGATTTTTATAGGCATTGCCAAGACGGGAGATAGCCATCCTGTAGCTCGGCTAACGCGACGCTATGCTTGATCTACAAGACGCCTTGCAAGATATTCTTGATGATATCTCAGAGACTGCTAAAAATTCCAACAAGTCGTTTACAGGACGATTGCTAAACACATCATAGCTATCTGGATTGAAAGCAACAAAACGTTTATTCTCCGTTTTGACAACGTTCTCAAAAATCTTGAATAGCAATCTACGAGACGACTTCTAAGCATGCCAGATAAAGACAATGTCTTGTGAAGATGTTTTCTAGTAGTTGTTGAGACATAAAGGAAAACCTCTCACACCAGTTTACGTCAGCGTCATTGTGGTCATCTTGCTATCATCTTATTAAGATGTCATCAAGACGACTCTTATAGTTCTCTTCATGTTTTACGCCCAGGGGTATATAGAAATGCGGTTATCAGAATAAGAGTGCACATACTGTATATAACTGATTTCATCTAAAACAACTTTGATATTGCATGGATGGGACACCATAACCACATTTCACTGCATTTCGTGTGGCCTGACAAATTTGACTGAGCTAAAGCAGTAAGCACACTGAGCAACTTTTGCAAGACTAGCAATTTTGTTATTCAAAATAAACATGACAAGTCAAAATAGAATAAAAGGTGACCGAAAGATGTGGGAGTAAATAAAAACTTGATATGCATAAAAGGCAAAAATTAGAATCAACCTGTCCTATTTGGTTTCCATAGCTATTAAAACATGCTTATAAAAAATGACTAGATACTCAATGTTACAGCAAAAAAAAAAAAAAAAACTCAACTGCAAGAACTAAAAACAATGATCATAAAAAATAAGTTAGGGATCACAGAAAATATATCAAAACATGTGCATTGCAGCGAAAAACTATTTGAAGTGGCCGAGTCTTGATGATGTTTGAAGTGCTGGAAATCCAGGTAGGCTGATCCAATGACGGAGGGTTAACCTTCCTGCGATGAGATAAACACACTAATCTGAGTATACACGGACACGCACCCAAATTAAACACCAGATGGACACATTTTTGTGTAAGGAGACTTTTTAGACCACACGGCAGGGCAAAGGTAAATGCTTAAGGTAGCTACTATTTTACAGGTAACCAGTGAACTCTTGCTGAGAAATTTTTTTATGAACCATTCTTTCCTTTCGATACATGGAAGGCCATGGGTAGGGGAAGTCAACAGTGACTGATGATAGGGGAGGGGGGGAAGTGGGTATACATTTAAGTGGCTTCAGAGTGACACTTAGGCAAGAAGCCAATAATATGCCCAATATGACGTCAGGTTAATAATGCAAATTAGTTGTATGAAATAGTAAAACTTGCTTGACAACTATTTTAGGCAATATAAAGCAGCATAAAATCATTTAATCAATTTCCACAATATTAAAGCAAATTTAGAAGAGGGGAAACACAAACACAGGGTGTGTGGAATATTGGCTGCATTCTCTTCCAGGCTACTACCCACAATGAAACATTTTTTTTTTGTGGTGGACACCTGACCATTTGGCAAAATTGTGCATCTTTCAATGACAAAATATGCCATTTCAACCCAACTTTCAATTATACTTGGGATTGTTTTTTTTTTTTTTTCAGGTAAAACCCGAATTTATTGTATTTTTACCCTCAACATGTGTCAGGAAAATTGAGTTTGAACCCGCTTTCTCCCCCGAATAGACCTTTTCAAAGTAGCGATCTGCACAATCGTGGGCTGACGGTCCGCCGTTTTCAACCAGCACTTACTGGAATTCCAGCAAGCCCCAGAAGAACAGCTTCCAATTGAGTATTGACACGACTCTACTGGTCACTACGCCAGGTCGGCAAACGCTGCACTGACAATCTTGTGCCTTGCTGATGGAAACTTTGGTACCGAGACGACCTTTTCCCAGCTGAGATACGTTCTTACGATCAGAGAGATCTTGAATGGAGACCGACATGTTGCGCATGCAGATGATATGTGCATAAAGAAAGACGTAACAAACGTTGACCAGGTTTTTGGGGACAAAATATTTAATTTTTTAAAAGTTATAAATGCTCTCCACTGTCATCATTACTGATCCATTTCTAAACAAACGCCAAATTTTGAACGGTGTTCACTAGGAACGGTGTTCACTAGGATATAGCCCTGGCTACCAGCTCCAGTATGGTTACATCCAGTATGGCGCGCCTCATTCGTCGACGCGTTAAACCCAACAATAAATAAATAAATAAATAAATAAATAAATAAATAAATAAATAAATAAATAAATAAATAAATAAATAACAAAAAAATCAATCAATCAATCAATCAACACTTTCTACAAACGCTTTCACTCTTCTGCGCATCTGGAAGCACTGCGAAAACTATAGCTATTTCCAGCACGGAGCAACAGTGCGTGATTTGCTCGTCGCTGCGGATGCGCTTCCGTTTCTGGTTCGCTTTTGTGTCTTTCTTTTTAAAGTGGCTATCAAACGCGTTCCATTCTGCAACTTAAGGAAAGCCGGCAAATAGCCGCTACACCGCTGTAATGACGTCATTCAGCGGTCGAAGAACGCCAAGACCGGGAAAGAGAGAAAAATATTTAAAGCAAATTTCTAAGTTCTCTGATGAGGAGAGAGCAGTAATTTTTGGTTGAGGCACTTTGCGACCCCCTAATCTAAGTACAGGATGTGTTGGTTGACTACTTTCTGCAAGCACTCAAGATTTAGAAAAAAGTTGAAAAAAGTGTTCCAGCGTCGCTTTAGTTTGGCGAAGACGAAATATTTGCACAAAGAAACATTCATTATGACTGTTTATATGCCGCCTTGATAAGGAAACGAAAAACGGGCAAAAAAATTAGCAGAAAAAAAAAACACGCCCGCTTTTGTCCTTCGAACCCGTTTGAACCGGTTCGAACCGGTTCGAACCGGAACGAAATGGTGCTTTGGAACCGAACCCGAACCGAACCCGAAAGGCTTAAACCCGAACCCGAAAAAATTCCGGTTCGACACCCTGCATGAAGGTATGAGTCACCGACACGGTGGCGCCTTGGTCGAAAGGCGCACGTAGTGGCTTCGCTGCAAAGCCGAGGAGTGATGCGGGAAAGTACTGCGGCGGGCCGATTGCGGTGAACCGCGTGGAGCGTTTCTGCTCGCGAAAACGCGCCGCGCACGCCACAGGCGCGCTGACGCTGCTGCGTAACCACCCACACGCTGCGCGCGCCGCGGCCGGCGGCGGCAACATGGCGGCGGCTTCGGCAGCGAAGTGGTGTCGGGAGCTCGAGCGACCGCTTCTAAGCGCTTTCTAAAATGCCGCTCAAGGCACGAACGAAGTTGCTTGTGCGATAAAGGAGCTTATAATGTGGGTAAAAACGGTACTATAAAACATCATCCGCGCCGCTAGTGAAAGCGCCCATTCAATATCTGCTGGGGTGGTAAGCCTAAACATCCCCGGCGGAGCCAGCCGGTTGTCTCGAGCTCTTCGAAACCGCCGCCATGAGCCGTGCGCCTCCCCATTGGCGCAAGTCGCCAGGCTCCTCCCACGGCCGCGCGCGACGCGCGTCAAAATCTATCCAAGGCAGATGCTGACGCGGGCGCGGAATCGTCGACGCGGGCGTCGAAAAAACGCACGCGCAACGCCGACGCGCGCGAATCGCGTGAAAAAACGCTCCATGCGGTTCGGCCTTCTTCTCCGCCGGGGGTCCGAGATCCCTATGGATAAGGGTCTTCAACCGTTGTCCGGAGGGATGCTTTCGAAGTGAAGTGCTCGGCAGACGCTCGACTCCAGGCCTGGGCGGTACGACCTTCACCGGACCGGTCACTGGACGAGTAGTGGCTCCCCAAGAACGTCTCTGGCTTGGTTAGGCAAGCAATAGAACAACACAGGAAGACACAACCGCATTGCCGGCAAGTGCGAAGACAAATCCACATTAAAGATCTACCAGGCTTTTAGTTGCGATAAAATATGCTAATAACTACTGTAGCTATATTTTCGTCCAGCAGTACTATAGACAAGTGCACAAACTTGAAAGGTGACATTTCGCGTGATTGGAAATGTCCCACACAAAAAAAAAATGTAATCGGAAAGAGCGAAACCTGCGTCAGGAAAACAATGAACTTGAGAAAGTCAGGCGTCTACAGGCCACTTCTCGCGCGGAGAGCTGCGATTTGAGCTCTCGTCATTGCCCTGAGCTTTCCCCAATTTGTACCGCACTTTAGATATGCCTGCTTTCTGAAAGCGACTGCGACCGGTCGAGAGGACATCGCCCCTCTTCCGAGACGTGTCTCGAGCGCGCGGAGGACACTGCTCTAATTTCCACCGCTCGAGCAAGGCGTGCGTTTTCGTTCTCGGCCGCTGCGTGGTCCGCTGAGACCCGGCGCAAAGCGAGCGTGCGGCTCTGCCACTTGGCAGGCGCGTATGAGAGCTCTGGCCGCATTTGTTTGCGACACTGTCGACAAGCGAACACCGCAGGGTGTTTCCGCTCCCCTTTCCGGCTGTCAAGGGCGGCACGGGCGGCCTGGTCTCAGAAGACGGCTCAACCTCAGGCGACACCGGAATGGCTACGTGCTCGGCTGATTTTCCGGTGGAACGCTAGCAACTCGCTCCGTTGCGGCGCCGACACTACGCTTAGCTGCACCGTGAACATCGTTCAGTGTCTCGACTGCCGGCTCTGCCCCAGAGTTGCTAGGTTCTGAACTCGCGTCCGGAGGAACAACCGCCGTTTCAACAGACTCGAGTTGCCTCCTTCCGCTAACGTCTCGGTTTAGGCTTTCCCGCGGAACGCTGTTAGCCCGCGAACTGCGCGCGTTCGGGTCGACACCCGTTTTCAAGGCCTCCCGTGATCTTGCGCACTTCGAACATGGCGACGAAACTTCTCCGCTCACAGTAGGGCTAGAGTTAACACTGGCTTCCGCGAGCATGGAGCCCTGGGTGGGGTATGGGGGGGGGTGTTGCGCCGGCGGGGAAGAGACTTCAGCAACGGCGCTTGTCGCGGCTGGTCGGCTGCGGAGAGCGGGGTCTTCGCCAGCGGTGCAACCGGCTGTGGGGGTATCACAGCGTGTGGCGGTGGAGCGACCCGGGGCTTCCCCTCCAGCCTAAATAAAAACGGGAACAACCCTGCACCAGCTAGGCTATACTAGCAGGTTAATGCCGATTAGAAAAATAAAATAACAGGAAGCCGAGGTTCCGAAAGGTTTTGGAAGAAAAGCCAATGGGTTACAAAAAAAAAAGAGAAAGAAAATAGAAAAATTGAGGCTTTTGCTTTGCTCGGCGGGAAAACAATGCAACTGAGAACCCAACCCACACGGAGTTGACTCATGAATGCAAGGAGAGGAAGCGCCTCAGATAGCACCCCATTCTCCCATACCACCCCGAAGCCCTCCATACATCACTGAAAAGAAAGGCGCACAGTGCGCAGTGCAGAGGACCCCCCCCCCCCCACCTCCAAGAAATAAAGAATAATAAGAACAATAAAGTCCCAAAAAGTCCCAATAGACCACCCCCAACCACCCCACAACCCTCACAGTCCCCCGACGACGTAGAAGACAGAAGCGCTATGGTGGTTTTTGTAATAAACCCTCCTGGAGTTTGGCTTCGTCTGCCTTCGTGTCTTGCCGGCGTCCCACGCCGGCTTTGCATACACGGCAGCCTCGTGTGGAGGATCGTCCCATTTAGACCCGCACCCACAATTTTAATTTACAAAAATCAAATGTAACGTTAATGTAACGGCATGTTCCAATGTTCGATGTGTAACTGGAACGCGTTCCTTTCGCATCGAAGCAACTTGTAACGGGAACTCGTTTCAAAATTGGGGGAAAACGAGGTACGAGCGATAACGCACCCACCGTACAACACCGAATGGAGTATATAGGATACGCGTTTGAGGCATATTTAGCGTAGTGTAGAAAAAATACTGTTTTAGCGTCGATGAGGATCAAATGTGGCCGTGCAGAGCGAGGTTTGAGATGTCCCTTGCAATGCAGACAGGGAGGTAGATTGCACGTTGACCTCGAACGAGAGTGACAGGCGCTGCACATGAGGAAGGGGCCTCCTTCCTCCTGTCAGCAAAGGTCTGCCATTTGTCGCTTAGGTCAGGGGTATCTTCTTGTGTGCTGTGGTCAGGGGGTAAGGGCGGCCATGTTGGCAAGATAGGAACAATGGTTGCGGCTGTGTCCCCATTCGAAAAAGTCACTCACGAACAGCTAGCCGACGCTCTACCCCTCGCTCGCTGTATTCACCTTTGCGGGAAACGCTGGCTCAGGGGCGTTGTGCTGCTGAACCGAAGGACCCGGGTTCGATCCCGGCCGCGGCGGTAGTTTTTTTCTGATAAAGGTGAAAAACGAAGACGGCCATGTGTCGAGATCTCAGGGCACATTAAAGATATCCCAGTGGACTAAATACGTAGCACGGCGTGCATCTTAGCCCACGTGCAGCTTCTGTACGTACCCCCCCCCCCTCTCCTCACCCGCATCCTCAAGAAAAAACGAACCTTGCGAACGATCATGGAGGCGTACCGCATAAATAAATCGTAATTGGAGAATAATCCCAGAACATATATTGAACCGCGGGGATCATTACCAGCTTTCCGTATTACGTTGAGGTAGAGATGTAAGTTTTCATAAAATCTTGAGGGGCATAAAAAAACAGGTCTCTTCATTTATTCTTTTGAGAAAAATATGAAGAAATGGGAAAACGACGATTCCGCACAGACCTATAAAGAATTTGACGTATTTCTTAAGGCGGAAGCCTTAGATGTCTCATCAAACGCGAAAAGTGACCGTAGTTGCTGGCGACTACACGAATGAAACCATATTACGGCCGCCGTAAAAAAAAAGGTAAATGAAATATACATAGAAACTTATTTGGGTTCGAATGGTACTTGAACCTGGGTGGCCAAGAGCCGTAGGCAGGTGTGGTAACTACAGCACTGACACTGTACCGTACCGGGATAAAACAAGCATTAGAGAGTTATAGCAGTCCGTCTGTTCCGTCGTTTACGTAGTTACCGTGTTTACCGGGACCCGACTACGCCTGCGCGTGCGGAAGGGCGAGGAGGAACGCCCCACCGTGACGAATGCACGGGAATGGCGAGGGCCAGCCCGCGGAGCTAATCCCCCCTACCGCGACGAATGCCCAAGTGCCAAGACGGGTCCCGGTCAACACGGTGACTACGTACAACGTGGAACATACGGACTCCCGATGCGTGCCAAACGACAGTTGGACGTGATGGCACCGCAAACATGATGCAGCTCTGAAGAAGCCTTCATCACTGGATTTCGCCTTCAAATTCCTTAACGGGGCACTGACACAAAAATTTTGCATCTTGTTTTTTTTTTGTTGCGATAAGTAGCTAGTGACCTACTTATCACCTGTAGAAACCTCATTTGCTTCAGCGTGCGACGGTTGTTTAATTAGAGGCATTTTCAATGCGGCCAGTCGCAGTTTCGGTTTCAGCGGATGCCGCGAAACGATGGATTTTTTGTGAACAAAGCTGACCACGTGACCATCGGAGGGATATCACAGAGCAGAGCTGCCGTAGCACTGTCGAATTCGCATCGGCGGCAGTTTCTGCGAATGCCCCCACGTAATAATCTCGTGAGACGCTTAATTAAAAAGCTACCATGGACGTGACGCAGGCGCTGCGAGCGCAAATGCTACCGCAGCTAAAGAACGACGCGCGACGCTCGAGACAGTGGGTGACGAGACGCGCGCGTGCTGGGAGCAGCCGGCCGGTCTGCCTACAGGTCCGCCTACAGATGTGTTCGGCTTAGCACTGCGGCGGATATTCGATTGCCGCTCTCGTAAGCTGTGCCGATGACAATTTTGAATGCAACCCGCCATCGCATCGTTAACTCCTTTCTCATATAAGCTGCCATGGTTGGGACTTGGGTACAATTTCGTGCAGCGGTAACAAGCTAGCTCTCACTCGAGCTACCTGCTCCGGCCTGCGCCACTTCGCGGCCGTGGCCTCCACCTGCACAGCGACCGTGCGGCTCGCTCAGTGTGCTTTTCGTGTCTCCGGCGCGTTTTCGCGTCCAATGTAAATAATAAGTAATAAAAACAGAGTGCCTGGAATCGCTGTAGAACTTTGGTCGCGGCCAGCTGCCCGATGAGCCGACGAAAACACGGCGCCTCCGCCGCCAACGATCGGGTCGTTCGTTCTCGAGAGCAGAAGCAACGCCCTCCGATTGGAGCGGCGAGCCGGCGAAAGACGCCGGCAGTGCGGAAGCGGCAAACACAAACTCGTGACGTGTTTGGATGTTGTTTATTTACAAAATATCCACGGGATGTCGATTGCGCGTGGTCCTCTGCTGGCTGCTTGGTTGCGTTTCGCACTTTAAAATTGATTTTAAATATGGTCTAGGCTGTATTCGCCGCTGACATTTTGCAGATGATGTATGTGTGTTCACACCAATCTATCTCCGAAGTTATCTCGCCTTCAAAATTTTGTTTCAGTACCCCTTTAAAGGAGCCATGAAGAGAAAACACAAGTTTGGTTCATTCAAAAGATTGCCTCGTTAGAATCATACTGACACCACTTTTAACGTAAACTTCGCTCAAATAAGCTACATAATTAGGAAAAACGGGAATGGTCATGCGACCCACCAGCTCATTTCCCGCAACAGAACCTATGTCGTCACATGAGCTAAGCTCTGCGATTGGCGGAGGCTGGCAGAAGCAGACGCAAATTAGGTAGAACTTACAAACGAGACGAACGAGCGATTTGCGCTTAAATTTAGGGCACATTCTTTACAGAGCAATAAGAATGATGGAACAAACAGTGGAAGTTACGAAAGCACATGTAAACATAAAAGTACTGATGCGTTCTGCTGTTCGTACTGCGCACAGCATGCTTGGTGTTTTGCTGCACAGCACTACGGGGCTTGGGGTTGTCTCAGACGACACTGGACGATTGACGCAAGCAGCGGTGTCTTACGTGACCCCATTTGTCGAGCGAGCACTGTTTCAGGGAACGAATATATTCTCCCAGAACAAAAACAAGCCAGGTTTAAATGCGGGCAAAAACAAACCAAACGCTTGCCACGGTATGGTGGCGCCATCTAGGTTACGGAACGTAAAGAAACGTGGGAACAAACCAACACCGATGTACAGGGTGGAGACAACCTTTGAACGGTCCCGTGCCGCCGCAATTGGGCCAACGGGCTCAACGCGTTATTCTTTTCGTTTCCCACGAGACCTAGCAACGCGACACAGAAAATATGATTCAAGCTTCTTCAGTAAACCGCGTTGCGGCGATAATTTTAGCGCGGTTTTGACACAATGACTTGCTTCGGCGGCGAGCGAGCAACCGAAAATGGCGGCGCCAGCGTATACGTGTCTCTACCCTGTACGGGGGATGCGAGAATGAAGGTACTCTAGGCTGCAGAGCGGTCGGTTCCAGTGATGTCACTTGGGACCACGAAAACGCACGATTGAGCGGGAAAATCAAAATTGTACCCTAAATTGTTTAATTTCTCAGTGAATAAAGCACCGTTTGTATCCGGACAAGCGCTGGGGGCACTATAAAACACGAAATCTTTCGAATAAAACCAACTTGCATTTTCTCTTCATGGCTCCTTTAAGAGGCTTAAGTGCCCAGTGAATTTTTCCGTCTGCATTGACAAAAGTATAATTGTTTCATGCTGTACAACAAAAGTCCTGGCAAAGCCTGCATGCGCTCTCAAAATCCGTAGACGATTTTACGTCAAATTATTGATTTCAGAAGTCGTTTCACTCGCTGCAGATTGGTCTCATCACAACGAATTTCCCCGGAGAATCTCTGCTTGTTTTTTTCAATGTTACCCTGGTTGAAAACACGAAAAATATATATTTTTTTTCCACAATGCTTTTTGGTTTTTGTAATCGCTCACTTCTCTACGTTGTGGTGACCGCCAGTGAGGTGCGATTTTCTAGCTTTTTTGGTGCCGTATTTATTAATTTCTTCTTGCATATATGGCCAGCAACTATATGAGTGAACTTTAGTTCTGATGCAATCAAACTTTTTCACGCAACCGCCGTGACTCACGTATCCCTCATGGAAAACTAGTTTCACGCGTTTCAATGGCATTTACACTTGATTTAAAACATAAAACGACTGCCGCCACCTCTCTATCACTTATATTTTGTTGCGATCCCGAAATATCGGGCAGCGTCGGTTTTGGGGGCAGATTCAAAGCAACGCGTACAGCAGGCTCGTGCCGATGAGCCTCGGCATAGCATCATCAACAGACAAATTAGAATTTGCGCAAAATACGCCAGCACCCGCCAGTATGGTGTTCTTTTTTGGGCAGAGATGGATCGCCACAAATTAATCGATGGCGTGGCTACTTCTTGTGTGGCGGCCTGGGAGACGAGGCAAGGGACTCTTCAGGGACGAACGTGAGGGCGGGTTTGCCAGCAGGTTCCCTCGGCTTGGTGGAGCGGCCCTTCTTCGGTGCCCTGCGTGCCCCTACCGCCGATCTGGGTTCCTTGTGCCGACCATCGGGGGCGGGGCCTGCGTGGCTCTGCACCGTCGCTCGCCTGGTGAACGGGCTGCTGGCGTCGCTGTCCAGGCGCTCCATCACGGCCATGGAGTGAGAGCTGGAGGCGGCCGAGCCGGAGGCTCCTCCGCGAGTGACCGGGTAGACCTTGCCCTTGACCTCGAACGACACGGGCACGCCGTCCTCGTAGCGCAGCACCCTCTTGCCGGCCTCGTCGAGGATGGTGTGCGTCTCGACGCGCTTGCTGCCTTCGTACCAGGTGGACGACATCTGCTGCGTGGGCGTCCCCATGAGCCCCGGCATGACGCCCATGCCGCCCGGAACGTGCGCGGCGAACAGCACGTCGTCGGCGTGGTACAGGAAGCCGGAGCGTTCGCTGCCGTCGAAGCTCTGTTGGCTGAAGGGCCGGCCGCCAGTCAGGATGGTGGCGCCGCGCTTCGGCTGTGCTCCGCCTTCGCCGAACAGCTCCTCCAAGAGCGGGCTGCCCGCCTTGCGGAAGAAGTCGCGGAAGAGCTCCTCGGGGTCGCGGAAGGTGAACGCGTACGCGCCGCCCTTGATGGGGCACCCCTGGTCCTCCTCGGCCTCCGGCTGCGGGGCGCTGAAGGCGCTGCTGCCATGCTGGTCGTACTGGAGGCGCTTGTCCTCGTTCGATAGCACGTCGTACGCCTCGGAGACGAGCTTGAAGCGCGCCTCGGCCGCGTCCCTGCCCTGGGGGTTCTTGTCCGGGTGCAGCTTGAGGGCGAGCCTCCGGTAGGCCTGCCGGATCTCATCCTTCGTGGCGTTGCGGCCTACCTCGAGGATGCGGTAGTAGTCGTCGCTCATGGTTGCACAGCTAGTCGTGCTGGAACGCGCAGTGCGCGCCGCCAACAGCCGCCGCCCTTCTTCTGCCTCCTCCTCTTCGCGAGTGGCGCTCCTTGGCCAGGCGCCATAAACACGCGCTCCTCTTCACAAATGGCGCCTAGTCGGTGGGCTACCTGGGGCCATCGGTCACAGCTCGCTGAAAGCGGTACGTGTTAAAAGGAAGAGAAAGAGAGGAGGTCGATAAAAAAAAAAACGCCTTTTAAAGCCGACATAAACAATCAAAAAAAGAAAATTGGATGACATTTGTTTTTTTTTCGTTTCAAAAAGCCACGGGCTACCTCCACTGCTCCGGCTCAATGTACTAGGGTCGTGGTGTGGCGTCGGATTGGGGCAATAGCTTTTGGCTTCTCGACCACTGGGCGTCCATGCGTCCTGAGCTCTGAGTATAGAGTGCGCGCGGCTTTTTTTCCGACATGATTAGGGCAGAGACCTCTTACCCACCCGTTGTAAAGGGTATCACAATATCGCCACCACCACCACTACCACCACCATCATCATCATAACCATCATCAGCATCATAATAATAATCAGTGCCAGTGTTCACTCTTTGCATTTGGCCGGACTTCTATTCCTGCCGTATTTTTTATTGGGGTTCATACTAATCGTTTCCTAAAACGCAAGCTGTGAGTAGGCAAACATGGTCATTTAAGTGACTTTGCCCCTTATGCCAGTTGATCAGGGTTGCGTCAGACAAGTCCAACGCGTCCGATGGATGTTGTTAGGCACTGTCAGCCGGTAAAGTGGCACCCTTTATAACTGCTTCGGACTGTACGTGTTCGTTCGTAGCTTTAATTGTTCACCCCAAAATTCTTACTGTTATAAAAAGAATGTGCCATAAATTTAAGAGCAAATAGCTCATTCGGCAAGCTTATAAGCCATCCCTAATTTGCGTTTGCTTTTGCCAGCCTCAGCCAATCGAACAGCTGGGCACATGACATCATAGGTTCTGTTGCGGGAGTAGTAGTAGTAGTAGTAACTTTATTTGAGCTCGAGGCGTGTTCAGACGCCAGACGGAGCGGTTCCCAGGTCGCGGGAACCGTATTGGGCCAGCAGCTCCTGGCCCCTGGCCGTCAGCGCGAGCTGGGTCGGCAGGGCGGGGCTGGACCGCAAGGTCTCCCATCGCTCGTGGAGTGGGGTAGGGGGGGTGGAGGGAGGGTGGGGGGGTATAGGGGCCTTTAGTTCAGTGCACTCCGCCAGTATGTGCGCGAGCGTGCCGCTGTTTGTTTTACAGAATGGGCAGCGGTCCCCCTCGTGTTCAGGGTAAAATGTATGCAACAGGACGGGGTGGGCTAGTGACCCCGCCTGGATGCGCCTGAGTATTGTCTGTTGCTCCCTGGTCAGGGTGCGGTGTGGCTCGGGGAGGGTACGCCGCTCGTCTTTGTATTCGTTCGTAATTTCTTTATATGTGAGTGCCGGAGTTGGGGTGTCCGTGTCCTGCCCTGCCCGGAGGGTCATTGCTCGGGCGTGGTAGTCAGCGATGACGTTGCCGGCTACCTTTGTATGGGCAGGCACCCATGTGAGCTCTATGGCTCGGCCCGGTGCCCTCTTTTTCGATAGTATTGTGGCTGCCTCTGAGGAGATCACCCCCTTTCTGAAACCGCTGTAGGCTCTCTTTGAGTCAGTGACCACCACCCCGACGCCCGGTTGAACGAGCGCCAGGGCTATGGCCACTTCCTCCGCTGTCGTGGGCTCCTTAGTCTTTACCGCCGCGCTGTTGATGAGTCGTTCCGCATCGGTGACCACCACCGCTGCGCGATTGCTTCCTTTCACAAGAGAGGCGTCTACGTAGAGCACTCCATTTTCTTGTTGTAGTTGCTGGGACACTGCTTTGGCTCGAGCATGCCTCCTACCGTCGTCCTTGCCCGGGGCCATGTTCCGGGGTAGGGGCTTGGTGTTTAAGGTCCTCGTCCATTCTGTTGGTATGGTGGTCTTGATTGTTGCCTGTTCTTTGCGCCATCCTATCTTGTCCAGCACCGCGCGGCCGGGAATTGTCTGGCTCAGGCGGAGACGCTGGCTGGATAGGTGGGCCTCGATGAGCTCGTCAACCGTGTTATGTACGCCCATGGCTTGTAAGCGCTGGGTTGACGAGTATATCGGTAAGCCGAGGGCCTGCTTAGTGGCCTTTCGGATGATGGTGTCGAGTGTAGTCTTCTGGGTCTTGTTGAGATTGAGATACGGTGCCGAATATGTAATTCTTGATATTATGAACGCTTGTACTAGCCTGAGGGCGTCGTCCTCCTTCAGGCCTCTGTTCCGGGTGGTGACTCTTCGCAGCATCGCAAGGATCTTCTCAGCACTGTTCTTAATTTTATCGACGGCGGCGTGTGCCTTTCCGTTATCTTGTAGGGTAAGCCCGAGGATTCGGCATTTGTCCGTCGGCGTGATCTTGATGCCTTCGATTTGGATAGCGATGTCAGGCGGGAGCTGTTGGCGGGGTTTGCCGGGTTGGACCACGAGGAGCTCCGATTTCTGTGGCGCGCAGCTGAGTCCGCAGGTCCTCGCGTACTCGTGCACGGTCAGTGCCGCTGCTTGGAGGGTCTCCTCTATCCAACCATCGGAACCCGCTTGTTTAGTCCATATTGTAATATCGTCAGCGTAGAGCGCGTGACCGATCCCTTCAATTTGATCCAACAGGCGTGGGAGGGGTAGCAGAGCCAGGTTGAAAAGGAGTGGTGACAGGACTGCTCCCTGAGGGGTGCCTCGTTCCCCAAGTTCGATGGGTTCCGATCGCTCGTTGCCCACCGAGATTTGCGCCGTACGGGAGGATAGGAAATTCTTGATATATCCGAAAGTGCGTGTGCCGCATCTCGTACCGTTGAGGTTCGTCAGAATGCTTGCGTGTGTAACGTTGTCGAAAGCCCCCTTTAGGTCTAGGGCCAGAATTGCCCTGGGGCTGTTTCTGGTAGCTTGCTTGATGACTAACTCGTGAAGTTGGAGCATCACATCTTGGGTGGATAGTTGTTTCCTAAATCCAAACATTGTCTTTGGCAGTTGATCGGTGTTTTCAAGGTGCGCTTGGAGTCGACGGAGCACCATCCTCTCCATCACCTTTCCCACGCATGAGGTTAGCGAGATTGGCCTCATGTTCTCTATGGCTGGGGCTTTTCCGGGTTTAGGAATGAATCGCACTTCGGCTTCTGTCCATTCTGGGGGGAGCTGCGAGCTCTCCCAAGCCCTATTTATATGTTCGAGGAGGGACTGCGCTGCCCTGCTGCTCATGTTTGTAAGTAGTCTGTATGTAATAGCATCTTTGCCAGGGGCACTCTTCTTATTACTATCGTCAATTGCTGACCAGAGTCCCGAAAGCGAGAAGGGCCTGTCTAGGTCCTCGTTATGGGGACCTGTGTATTCTTGTGGGGCCGGGTGTTGCCCCCGCTCCGTCTGTAGATAGTGCTCTTTCAGCGCCTTGATCAGCCGGTCACCATCTCCGTCATATGTGTTTAATACTTTTGTCAACGAGCGGTGGCTTGCCGTCTTGCTGCCTGTGGGGTCGATGAGGTGCCGTAGCAGCTTCCATGTCTTTCCCACAGACAGCTGGCCTTGGAGGCCGTCGCATATCTGTAGCCAATTTTCTCTACTAAGTTTGGACACATGTTCTGATATGTCTGCGTTGAGCTTAGCTATGCGGCGGGCGAGCTTTTTATTCCGTCTCTGTCTCTTCCAGCGCCTGGTGAGTGAATGCCGCGCTGCCCACATGTGGGCAAGCCTGCTGTCAACAAATGGTACCTTTGTTGTTGTCGCGATTTTCCGGGTGAACTGGTCGAGGATCCGCTTCTGCTTGTCAGCCCATTCCTTGTACGATAAGTGAGATGATGTCGTTTCTTCCGCGTCGTCCTCCGATTGTTGTGTGCATGTACGCATCTTGTCCCAGTCTGTGATGTGGGCTGTTCCCAGCTTGGCTCGAAAGTCAGGACCTCGTACTGTGAGTGTAACAACGCGGTGATCAGAGCCCAGGTCCTCGTCTTCACATTTCCATGTGACGTCGAGTGAACCGCTGAGCCATGACAGGTCCGGTGTGGTGTCTCTAGATGCGCTGTTCCCTCTTCGTGTTGGTACTCCAGGTTCGTTGAGTAGCGTTATATCCAGAGCCTCCATAGTCTTGACTAAGGCCTTTCCTCTCTTTGATTGAAACCTATATCCCCATAGTGTGTGTGGTGCGTTGAAATCCCCCAGGATCAGAAGTGGCCTGGTCCTGGCCAACCTCTTCGCATCCAACACAACTCGGTCGAATTCGTATTGTTTTTGCGACGGTCTACAATAGACACTCATGATAAAGATATTACTTTTGCTGCCGATTTCCTGCGCATGTATTTCAACCAGCGTGTGTTCGCACCCCGCTTGCGCTGTCAGGTGCTGTGTTGCTGCTATGCGATTTTCCACAAGAATCGCCGTCCCCATTGTGGTGGGGTCGGGAAATGAGCTAGTAGGTCGCATGGTCATCCCTATTTTTCCTAATTATAGTAGCTTATTTAAGCGAAGTTGACGTCAGAAATCGTGTCAGTATGATTCTAACGAGGCACTCTTTCGAATGAACCAAACTTGTGTTTTGTCGGTGCATGGCCCCTTTAAAGAGGTCCAAGTTCATGCCTGTTAGGTTCTGAGGATTCGCGTTTCGGAGAAATTCGGCACCTTAAAGAGACAATTTTGTCGTTAGAAGTTCCTCTGTAACGTTTAAAAATGTTTTCATCAGGTATGCATCTGTGTACAGTAATACCTCGTTAACTCGAAGTAGTAAAAACCGGGAAATATTTCGAGATAATCGGATTTTCAAAATAAGCAAAGTTGCGCGAATTGCAATGAAATATCGAGTAATCTGCAAGAAAGGCGCTACTACCGTAATTCCCCGATTCTAACGCGCCCCCGATTCTAACGCGCACCCGATTTTCCCGGCAAAAAAACCGAAAAAAACTTGCCCCTCCGACTGTAACGCGCATGGAACTTTGTGAGCAAGAAAACGAATGCGAGAGAAACGGGCTATTTATTTCTCGAAGTTATCTCACTCATCTCACTCCTCGTCGCTCTCCGCTGACCACAACATCTCGTCCTTGGTGGCGTCAAGCACGTTCGCGATGCCACGCTTCATAACGGACGTTCAACCATGGTCGATGGGATCGTGGCCCACGCCTCGCACGCCCATCGTGCGAGCTTCTCCAGAGGCGCACGCTTCAGCCGACCGCTCGTTTTGAACGCGTGAGAGCCGCTGCTGCCAGTGCTGTTATCAAGCGCGTAAGTGGAACGATTTAACGGTTTGTGTGGACGCCGATAGAAAATCCTAGGCGCCTATGCTTCCTGCGTCCGAAAAATCATTGCTAAAAGCTTTGGCGCCATCTTGAGATAGCGATGGCGATGGGCGGGACAAAATTTCCGTTGTTTCGGCAGTTTCGGTTTCGTATCCGATTCTAACGCGCATGCGATTTTTCGACCTATTTTTTCGGAAAAAAAGTGCGCGTTAGAATCGTGTACTTACGGTACTTACTAGCTTTTAAACAGCGGCCTCCAATCTTGCTTTTCGTGAACGTTTGAAAGAGAGATAGAAAAAACAAACAAACACGAGACGTTCACCGGCTGTGTTTTGTGGCACTGCAATTTTACTTAGCAGGAAATTACTGCGTAATGCTGGTCTGCTTTGCGGTCGCACTCGGGCAGTCCTCTAGCTGCTTGACGCATTGCTATAAGCCGATCTTCCCCGCCGCTGCTCGTTATTGGGTTTTTTTCCGCACGACACACCTCTATCTTCTAGTACACTGCACCCAACGTTTTTAGATTAGGTCTAAAAACGTTGACTGTACCTTTACGAATGTCTCTACCGTCAAATGACGTGCCACGGGGTTGTTTGACGAAGTTGATATGCGTTTAGGCTCAGATCTCACGTTCGGGGAATACACCGGCTTTGTGGCAGGCGCGGCTAAACGAGATCGAGGGACTCATCGCGCTAATCTCGTGAAACGGTCTGCGGCTGCGAAATTTTCGTTCCACTCTCAGTCAAGGTTTCGAGATATACGCAGTTTGGCCCGAAAATACTTCGAAAGAAAGGGCAACAAATACATTGGTCGTATAGGAAATGGTTCGGTGCCGCGGAAAATTTCGACTTAGCCGATTTTTTTAGATATGCGAGTTCGAGTTAACGAGGTATTACTGCATATATATCCTTGGAGTGCTAGAAAATAACAGCTTGTTGTGGCTGACGCAACCGGTTCATTTGATTTCGCTCTCGTTATTAGCAGAACACAGATTTAGATAAATGGACCTTTGAGTTCGTGGGAGCCATACAGATAAGAAAGCACTGTGGCGTAAGCGGCTCTGTCATCACTCGACTGACACTCCGGCCCTATATCTCGGTGCGGCTATGGGATGCCAAGCCCGACAGGCCTCAACGCGCCGAGACACGTCTGCGCAGCTCTCCGAAGTCGCTATCAAGGTGCTTTGTCCATTGTCACAAGCAGACCTTTCACGCAGACTGTGAACTCAGCAACGGCACATAAAACAAGCCGTTCATCGCGCGTGAGAGCCGACGAGCGAAGCTGAGCAGCCCGTCTGTCGCTTGTTCTGAACTGCCTCGTCTTTCGTGCGTTTTCAATTCTAGCTGGTTGGTTCGTGTTTTGCGCTACCCGGCTGCCGCGTTGTCATGGAGATACTTCATCATTTCTCAACAAGTGTTCAGGTAATTATTGCGTTCTTTCACCTGAGTCTACCCAGTCGAAAAAGACGACAGGAAAATTTTCTGTAGTTTGTCGTACTTTCGCGCATCGTACTGTCGTCTTGTCGTATTCTTGTCATGTCGTGATTCTGATGTTCTGTCGTGTGTGGTATTCCTGTCCTGATGTTCTGTCGTGCCGAATGCTTGTCTCGTCGTGATCCTGTTGTACCATCGGTAGTCGCACATGGTTTGAAGGTTATTTGTTGCCCATTGTGAAGAGTAGCGTAAATGACACTTCTGCTGTGATTACAGAAAGGTTTGTCGCTGAGAAAATTGACTTTGTCACTACGACAGAAATGTTTATCGTCACAACACACGGCTTTGTCGTAGCAACAGGGCTTCTGTTGTCACAACAAAGGTTTTTGTCGTATGGGAGGAATACTTGTTAGGTTTTTGCGGTATTCCTGTTGTGATTTTAGACTGTGGACCACAATATGTTTGCCGCTGTCATGGCTGTGTTGCGCTTGTTTTGCTTGTACAAGCGCTGTTATTCCCGCGACATATGCGTGCTGTCCTTAATTCTAGCAAGAGACCGGTACTTTGAGTATCTTCCTGCTTTGCAAAAAACACTTCTCAAGCGCTGAGGTTAGCTGCGCACTGTTCATGTCGAACAAGTTTTTTTTTTTTCAGAGAGTTTTATAAAGTAGATGCACTGAGAATAAAATTAGAACTGTCCTCGAGAGTGGATTCAAAGTGGCGTGTAAATGTGGAAACGCCAATTGATGCTTTTAGGCTTGAACAGAAGGCCTCCAGCCGTGTGCATTCGCCACTACAGAAATAATGTAACAGATAATGAGCTTTATGGGTACGCAGAAACTCTGCGGGGCTACATTGCATGGGACTGCAGAAAATTTTCTTTACCTGGGAGCAGTACTTCCTTTTCACGTGTTTATAAAGAATGACACATTTTACGTTCACTAAATCGACTTCTTTTCAGAGAACAGAAGTCCTGTAAAGTATGCGGCTCATGCTATTTTTCGCAGTTCTCTGCGACCGCCACTTGTGCTTAATAAGCGCCTAAGTATTTCTCAGCAATTAAGTCATTATGGCATTAAAGAATTGCCGTGTTCGACTCATGTGCCGGCGTTAGTTACATTCTGGGGTGTACAACACATGAATTGATTGGCATCCGAAAAAAAAAGCTATTGACATAATTGGTACCCTAATGTAATAAGTGCTATAATTATGTGTTTGATGTTTTTAACGGCATTTAATAATTGGCGTGTACGACTTGCGTACATGCGTTCGTTACATACTAGGGTGTACAACACGTAAATTGGTTGGTACCCGAAAAAAAAACTATTGACATAATTAGTACCCTAATGTTATAAGTGGTATAATTGTGTGCTTTATGCATAATGAGACATACCTGCATGGTGTTCGCAGGATACACATACAGTGCTAAACAAAGCGCCCCTGAGCTACGTGTCTTGATTGGATTTTCTGATTAAAACAAAAACAACAAAATAAAACCCTACGTGTCGAGACTTAGGTTTACGTTAAATATTCCTTGTTGGTCTACACAAGAAAGTTAGATGGGCAGATGAGATCAAGAAGTTTGCGGGGATAAATTGGTCGCAGTTATCACAGGACCGCGATAATTGGAAATAAATGGGAGAGGCCTTTGCCCTGTAGTGGGTGTAGATAGGCTGGTGATGATGATGATGATGGTCTACGATAATTCAAAGACTCTAGACACTGCGTAATTCCAAACTCCACTGCCGCGTGCCTTGTAGTGCAGATGGGCATGGTTGGCGCGTAAAATCTCCAATTTGAACGTTTCCGTTCCAGGAGGCACCGCTAAATGTGAGCGGAATGATTCTCGCATTGTGCCTGCCTTTACTCGTGTTGATCGCGAGTGCCCTATGGCTTCAAAAGGACAGGCTGCCCGAGGGAGTCAAGCTTCTTCCGGGGCCGCCGGGATATCCTCTGGTTGGACACAATCCGTTCTTCTCAAACTTATTCGACCGGGAAAGGTTGAAGAAATGGGCGGCTGAATATGGTCCTGTCTTCAGGTAAGCTTGGAAGCGAATAAAAATTTTAAATTGTAGAATATTTAGTCTTTTTTGTTTGCCAGTCCAGAATAGCTTTACAGTTCGGGAGCAGTCCATGACAAAAAAAAATACTATGCAGCAGTCCTTGGCAGTTCAAAATGACAAATCGATGAGTCATATTATTTGCTATTTAGGTCTCTTCAGTACAATTCCGCGAAGAGGCCATAAGACAAAAATACAACTTTGTTCCCTTCAATGAAACAGGTAGCCTTTGGTCACTCAGTCAACTTTATTCTAGGCACGAAACAGATTTAATTCACAAGAAATATCGAAAATCTTTCACGTGTCACGCTAAAGTGACGCAAGAGCGGCGGCAGTGACGCAATACAACCTCGCATTAAAAACATAGTTATCGCTGTGCTAACTGCACATTGGCATAAAAGTCATACGGTCAAAGGGGACTAGATGCCCCACTACATTCGCCCAGTCCTGCTTCTTGACGGTTGCTTAGGTCTGCGGCCACCAGTCACCAGTCACACAAACAAGATTCTGTGACGTCATGAAGATTTCGTCTGGAGGTGGCTGGGGAGCTGCCGCGCTGCTTCGTCTGTTTTTTTCTTAGTATCTAGAATATTTGTTTGAAGTTTGCGGTAAAATTTGCATCATTGTTATTGGGACGAAGCAGTCTTTTTAACGAACCAAACTTGTACTCTGTCTTGATGGCCTCTTTGAGGCCACTGTGCACATGAATACTTTGAGAAGCCGAATAATCAGCCGATTACGACCTTGCCTTTTACGTTCCTTTTAGTTGTCTCCTACACTTTGCATTTTCTGTCTAATCACCTGCAAACCACGTTTCCACAAAACAATATGCACACGAATACGCGAGTTTTGTCACTACAGCACTATATGGAGGTATTCTCACGAGCGTCGCCACATGAAGCGCTGCTGTGAGACAGCCCAGAGAACGCCGCCGTTCACAACCTCACAACCTAAAGCGGCGTCCTATTCAAGCTGCGACCGTGGGAGTTTCCGACGTAGCGAGTTTACTGAAATTCTGAGTGCCCACGGAATATTTTTGGCGGCAAGTCTGAGTGACATACTTAAGGAAGCTGCGTAAGAAAGCGCCACAACTGTTGCCCGCAGACACACGCGCCATCACATTCATGTTTATAGCTGTATGGTCACTACCGTAACACCACCAGCGTGCTGACGCTAGGCTCTTGCTGGCGCATAAGCATTGTTAGTATTTTTGAATGGTGAGCATACCAGCAGTGCACGCTGAGCAGAAATGCAATGTGTTTTGTGGTTGTTGTTAAACCAGCATCTGCATTATGCCGTGATGTTGTGCCTAACGTGTGCCTAATGTTTCATTTAGCTGGGGAAATGTTGGCATTTATGAACCCACTCAACGGTAGGAGGAGGAAAAAACTTTATTACAACGCAACCTTAAACGAAGTAGTATGCGGACAACTTGGCACGCCAATATATATCTTTCATTCAAACGCACTGTTGCTGTTGAGATGTTTTCGCGACTATACTGCCCCCACAAATAAGCTTCGAAAGAGCGACGCAAAAAGAAAAAGAAAACGCCACCAACGAAAAGCTTGCTGCGGTTTGCGAAGATATGCTTCGTGCGTATCAGTTTTGCCGCTTCCGAAGTGATCTGCTCTCGTTTTTTTCTTGCAGGCTGAAAGTTGGCTCTAGCAGCATCGTAATCCTTAACGACTTTGAATCTATAAAGGAAGTACTGAACATGAAAGAGGTGTTATACCGTACGGGAAACCTTGTTGTCGACCAAGCAGGGATGAAAGGTAAGCAGGGATGAAAGGTAAAGGTAAGGTAAGGTAAGGTGCGGTGAGAAGCATTCAATCGTCAGTCTTCGCTACGCTTTCAGACGAGTACCCAGTTTTGTCCTTCGTAAGATAGCCAAGAGCTTGGGAAGTAATTTGGACCGACAATTGGATACTAAAAAGGAAAAGAGACAGTGTTCTCGTTCTGCTATAAAAAAAAAAAATGGTCACCATCCCGTCCTGCGAAAGTGGATGTCCAGCAACGCTGTTGTAAACCACCACAAATGGTGATGGACCCGCCGCGGTGGCTCAGTGGCTAAGGCGTTGCGCTGCTGAGCGCGAGGTCGCGGGTTCGATTCCCGGCCGCGGCGGCCGCTTTTCTGATGGAGGCGAAAAGCAAAAACGCCCGTGTGTACGAGATTTCGGCGCACGTTAAAGATCCCCAGGTGGTCAAAATTAATCCGGAGCCTTCCACTACGACGCGCCTTTCACTACGACGCGCCTTTCACGCCTGCGTGAAAGGCGCGTCGTAGTGAAACCTAGTAGTGAACCCTGCAATAATAAAAAAAATCAATCAATCAACAAATGGTGATGGAGGGGGGTGTGAAATGTCTCTCGTCGTCTCGGCGAGCTTGCCGCTTGCGCTCGGCTAGTATCACATAGATAAGGTTACAGAGTATCGGCACTCTTTTCTCCTATTGTTCCGTGCCGCCGCAATGAGCAGAGGTCAGTTCGCATCACGTGACACTTGTTTACACTGCGACGGTTCATGGGAGCCGCCATTTTGTTGCTTGAGCGTTTTCAGTCGGTAAACTGTGGTAGCCTCGGCTTGTCCTCCCTGCTCTGCGGCTGCGCGCGACTGACGTCGTTCCGAACGCGAATCGAAGATAACGCGTGTAGCAGCATTTCAGCAGCTGAAGTGTGTCAGAAGATACCGTTTTGCCGCATCTTCGGCAGGGTTAGACCCAGTAGACGTTAACGGCGAGGCCGGAGAAGCGGCAGTCTCAAAACACTGATAAACACCAAAATGGCCGCCGTCGCTGACTTCATAGAGTTTCTTACGATATACACTAGAGAGGAATATGGCGCTAGCGTCTATGTGTCATCATGGGCCGCCATTATGTCATGCACTCGCCTTAGTTTCATCATTGGCTTGGATTGAAACGTGTTAGTGACCGCAAATTTGAACAAAGTGCAACAAAAACGCGAAGAACAGTATGCAAGTATGCAAGTGGACAATAAAAACAGGCTGTTTTAAAACTGAGGAAAAACGCAGTAAAGCGTATTTTTGCGGGGAACGGTTGGGTCTGCTATTCTGCAGGCCAAGGTTGTAGTTACGAAGAATGTTAATATTTGGGGGGGGGGGGGGGGGCTCATTAGAGATTCTGATTTTATTAATTTGACCATTATTTCAAATAATACGTTGTTTGAAGAGTTTGGAAAGTTTTTTTGAGCGTGCCTATGAAAACGTTTCTTTCGTGGTGAACCGGTGCACCGACCGCCAACAAGAAAAAAGGAAACGTGGTGTTAAACAGTCGTGGACGATGACAAGATAATACGCCTACAAGCGCCCGTATCTGTCGCACCTTGTCTTCGTCGAAGAACGTTTTGTTTCTTATTTTCGTAGGCTACAAATTTCGCGGCGGCATATTACCCGCTCAGTCATACGTCCTTCGACTGCGGCATGAGCAACGTCAGGTGCGATCACGCACTGCCTGCTGTTCCACCGAACACGGCTACCACAGAACACGGAGGATTTCGGCTTCCTTGTAGCTCGTAAACGTGTTAATGTATAGTGAAGAAAGCAAATCCCCAAAACCGCTTAAGAATCCAATTGTCATGCCAAGCCCAATCCAAAAAGGGAGGTCTTCCCATGAACCCCACGACGACATGGCTTACGAGGCGCAGTTTCCTCTATACTAAGAAACTCTATGGCTGACTTGCGTGCCTGAGTGGCGCTGTTCTGTGGCGCTACTCTTACACCTTATCTAGTGACGCTAGCTTAGCTTGTCCTCCCTGCTCTGCGGTTGCAGGCGGCTGACGTCATTCCGAATGAGAATCAAATATAACGCGTGTAACAGCATTTCAGCAGCAGAAGGGCGTCCGAAGATGCCGTGTTTCTCCGTCTTCGGCAGTGTTATTAACAAACGACCCGGTCTAAGTTAACGGCGAGGCCGTAGATGCGGCAATCTCGCAACACTGATGAACGACAGAATGGCCGCCGTTGCTGACTTGCGTGCCCCAATGGCAGTACTGTAATACTTTATCTACTCAGTCTACGCTCGGCTTCCCTGGCGGCAAATGCTGGGCCCTGCCTAGCCAGACGCATGTGCGCGGCGTCTTGCGCAAGAAATGCTCTGTTTAGTGACACTTGTCCTGCCCAGCTTTCAAAAATAATCTGCAAACATAATCTTTACCACACACACATTGGGGGGGGATCCCATTGTTCACAGGCGCCTTATCATCCATAATGTGGTTTCGATGGTTGTTTTGTAGTTTATTCTGTGCTCTATTGTGTGTGCCTGATTAGCTTGACGCATGCGCTCGGCGTCTTAGGCTTTGGCACCTTGAGCTTCTGACCACGGAGATGAAACTGTTGGTGAGTGGAGGTATGCAGCTTTGCTGTGATATACGGCTGCATGCAATGTGGGGTGGTTCCAGTTCCAGTTCCAGTAAATGGTTTCTGTAAAGATTGCAATAAATGCGTGAGCGGTGCAACACGGCAAAAATGAACTGTCGAGTACGGGAATCGATCTGTCGGCTTTGAGAAGTTCCATGAAGCTTAGGCTATGTTCACACTACCGACGCAAAATCCATATCGTGATCGTTAGACGTAAAAAAAAAAAAAAAAACGGCGTGTCACGCAGTTAGGTTGGCTGAGACGTGAAATGACGTCATTCTTTAACGTTATTACGACTGTTGCGGCCACAGTCTCAACCGGCCTTAGCTTTGCTACTAGGGAACGCCAGGCCGCGCCGGGCAATTGAGGGCTATTCTGATATCTCCGTTGACTTTTTTAGGGCGGTCGCGGCCGATAGTCCTTCTCCTGCTGCGTCGATTACGCTGATTGCTGAAGCCGGGTGGTCCTGGTATGGCGATGCGTCTGTATATCAGGTGGTTGGCAGGTGTTGATACCGTTTGCGGATGTATCCGGTGCGAGCCCGCCGTCTTGCTTTGTTTTATTTGGGGTGCATAATACGGGGGCGGGCGCTATCCATATGTTCTATCGGATGATAGATGGTATGCGCGTTCTGGTCTTCCTGAGAAGGAACGGGGTAAAGACGAAGTGAAGCGGCCGGCGGTGGTCAGGCGTAGTCGGCGGAATTGGGGAGTCTGATGTGCCTCACATATTTCTTCCCTAGTGTTAGATATTCCTAGTTGGAAGAGCTTCTTAGTCGAAGTTTTCGCAAGGAGTCCCAGTGCTGTTTTGAATGCTTGTCTTATCAGAACATCGTGATTGGCAATTTCGGCGGGCTTCAGCCTTAGATAGCGGGTTTCGTAAGCAATTCGACTGATAAAGAATAGGTTGTATTATGCGGATAGTATCTTTTTTTCAGCTCTGAGCGTCTTTGGGAAATCCGGTGTACTAGGTGCGTTATTTGGGTAACAGCGGGTTCCTGTGGTAAGGTGGTTTGCGATCCTGATCCATCTTTTGGTATCGCCAAGCCCAGGATACGTAGGTGTGGTACGTTGGGGTGGTTTCTCCATCGATAGTGACTGTAGGGTCCGGTATTGCGTCCGAGTTCTTTTTGAATAGCCGTTTACGGAGTGTTAGTAAGCCTGATTTTTCAGGGGCACATTGGAGGCCTGGGGCGCGTGGGTGCAACTGCGGTGCATTTATTGCCTCTTGTATGGCTTCATGTTCTCCAATAAAGCCGCTCAGTGTCCACAGTGCGAGGTAGTCGTCATAAATGGCGTGCCATGAGTTGGGGATTTTTGGGAGCTGGGCAGGCAGGTATTTCATAGCCAGATTAAAGAGCAGTGGAGAGATTACCGAGCCTTGCGGTGTTCCTTTTGGGCATACTGGGAATGTGTCAGTGGACACCTACGCGTGTCCAATGATTATTGTTGCGGTGCGGTCGGTGAGGAAGGCTTAGACGTATTGGTATAGTCTTTCCCAGCAATTTATGGAGAGTTCAAGCCTTGCAGTATGGCTGAATGCGAGACGTGGTCAAGTGCTCGTTTATTGTCAATTTCCAATAGAATATTTGGGCTGATTTTAAAGCCTTTGAATTACATCTTCTTCCAGCCGGCCGCAACAGTACGTCCTATGTGAACAGATGTGGCCGGAATTCGTACATTGTGTGTGGGGAAATAATCATTCTATTCTATTTACGTTGAAAGGCGGTTGTGTACTAAGTGCTGCAGCAGCTTACCCACGCGCGATGTCAGCGAAATGGGCCGGAGATTATTCGGGGAAAATGGTTTGTCTGGCTTGGGGATTAGAGTGACGTCTGCATGTTTCCCCTGCGGCGGTTAAATGCCGGTTGCCCACTGGCTATTGATCTAGTCCAACAGTTGACCTAGTGTTGGAGGGTCGAGGTTGCGTAGTAATTTGTTGGGTACTTGATCACGTCCGGGGGCGGTGTTCCGAGTGAGGTTTCTTGTTACCGCTTCTATTTCCTGTATGGCGAAGGGGGCATCCAGATCTCGATTAGGGTTATCAGTATATGTAGGTTGCACGGATATGTTGTGCGTCGATGTAGCCTTTAGGGGTGCCATGATTTCATTAAGTAAGTCCTGTTCAGTACCGGGGTAGTTATGGATAAGTCTTCGAATTTGGTGGCTGATGGCAATTTTGGTTTCGTGAGTACTCATGAGAGTCCTCAGGAGATTTCATGTTTTGAGTGTACCAAGTGTCCCCTGTAGTTTGTTGCGAAATTGCGTTCAGTTCTGCCGGCTTATTTGGTTCGCGTATTCTCCTGCTTCTTTTGTTAGTTTTTCAATGCGGAGCTTAAGCTTGCGGTTAGTTTTTCTATTTTTCCAGCGTTTGATCAGTCCTTGGACAGGCATTGCAAAGGTGCTGGAGATGGGTGTCAACAGCGGGGTAACCTTCCGTTAGCGGAAGCTCTCTGGTGTGCTTTTTGAGCAGGCCTAGCAGATCCTTGGTTCACTCTTCGAGATTTCGGAATGCATTATGCGCTGTTTCTTCTCAGAATTTCTTCCAGTCTGTTATGCAAGTTGTACCCAGCCGTTGGTTCACACGTGACTGATTTAGAATCCGGATTTCTAGTATGTAATGGTCGCTGCCAAGAGTTTCTGCGAGACAGCGCCATGTGAAATCTATTATATTGCGCGTGAGCGTTAAGCCTGGTGAGGTGTCTCGGGAGACACTATTGCCAATTCTTGGGGGTGTATGAGGTTGGTTGCAGAGGGATAGGCAATTTCGCTGAGTTACTTCCTCTAACAGGGTACCGTTGCGGGTGTTACGGGCATAGCCCCAAGCCGTATGAGGCGCATTAAAGTCCTTTACCAGCTGGTTTCCTTGGGCCCGTATGGGGGCTTCTTTTATCAAGGAGTGAATACCCGGTATATGCCCAGAGGGTGGACTGCAGATGTTAAGGAGATAGAGGCTTGGGTGTTTCTTATGGGATGGAAGGGCCTCCACGAATGCATAGTCTACGGTCGCTGAGAGTGCTTGTAGCTGGGCAGTCCGTGTGTTTTTCACCAGTATTGCCGTACTGGCCTGTGCGGTTGTGCAGAAGGCATTGTAATCTCGAAGAGCAACCTGATTGACGTCTACTTCCTGCAGGGCTATGATGTTCGGGATACATTGTTGGGCAAATGGAAGTAATGAACTCTTCTTATTTCGGAATGAACGACAACTCCACTGCCAAATAACCGTGTTGTTTCGGGCGGGGGTAGAACCCGTGTTATGTAGAGAGCATTGAAGACTCGCCATCGTCCCAGGTAGATTCGGCCGGGTCTTTTGGGCTCTGCGGTAAAGGGCTGTGTTTAGGTGTCTTGAGCAGCTTGCGCTTGCAAAGTTTGCCTCTATGGCCGTGAGTTAGTTGTTGGTATTGGTTCTGGAACTTCTGAACCACCTCGTGAATGAATCGTTTAAAATCGAATGATGACAGTATAGTCGTGTTTGTGGAAGGGTATGGGGGTTGTGCCGTGCTTGGGGCGTTGGTCCTCTCAGAGGTGGGAGCTGTGGTAATTTCTGCTTCCTTATTATCAAAAGTCCTGGTTACTTCCGGTGGTGTGACCTGACGTTGCATTTGGGCTCGGAGTTCAGCTATTTGTTGCTCCAGAATGTTGAACTGCTTTGACTTCTTTTCCAGATACTAGGTACATATACTAGATACTAGACACATATACTAGATACTAAATACAGATACAGATACTATATACTAGATACAGATGCAGATACTAGACACAGATACTAGATAAAGCTAGAGATACATTCCAGATACTACAGCCGCGCGTATAACATGCAAACGCCCATTTGTACAGTCACAGCTTTGATATAGGGGCATGCACACTACCTGTGAGCGAAAAAGGCTGCGTCCAAAACCTCTCACGGTAATTTCTATACATGCGACACTGCTTGTTTTACATTGTGTCAATCGATATGGCTAACATTGTTCGTGTTTACGTCGACGTACGGCATGCTGCGGTGTGCCGTTAGCCACTGCGGCGCATAATGACCGTAAATTTTCCTCGCTTGGTGAACGTATCGTAATGGAGGGCCATGTTAGGGCTCGAGAGCGGACAGGGTTGCCGCCAAATATTTCTATAAACGTTTAGATCGACGCGAGAAGCTGAGATAACAAACGATACCCGCTGTGCTCTTACGCGTGAAACGATGGGATTGCACTATGTCATCTATAGTAAAGGGGCAGCGTCCAAGACCCCTCGCCGCGTAGCGCACTGGTAGCCACATTACAAGTAAAAAGAAAAGTAGTAACCGGAAATTGGAATCAGCAATAATTAAGGTACTTTGGGCATGATTTCGCGTGGCTATATGTTATATGACATAGTAAAGACTCGTTATAACGAAATAGCTTTATTCGAAATATCGCTTTGTTCGAAATGTTTCACGGTCATTTCTGCAGAGCGTAAGGAATAAACCCATATCCGCTTTTAGCGAATTATCGCTTATAACGAAGCCAGTTTCCACTTCTGAGGACTTTGTTATAGCGAGGGTTCGCTGTATATTTTCAAAAGCAACTCACGGCTTTAAAATGCCCGAACACATTGCTGCTGTCACACCGCTCGCAGGCCTGCTGTCGCTGGACGGCCAAGCTTGGATCGACAACAGGCGCTTCTGTCTTCAAGTGCTGCGTGACCTCGGCTTCGGCAAAACGGCCCTGGAAGAACAGCTGAAGGTGCTGAGGTTTTTTAGACAACGCAGCGCATTTTAGATTTTATGTGCTCATGATTTAAAATGGGCCGTAGGAGGATAACAAAATTGTGTTGGGTGAGAAGTTTCCTCCCTATCCGGATTGGCGACACACAAGGCGACACCATCTTTACGAAATTATTTACTGTCTGTTGGGGGGGGGGGGGGGGCATTTCTGATTGATTCGGATAAATTAGGAAGGGAAGCAAATGGAGAACATTTTAGCTATTTCACGTATGCCGATGACGTCATATTGTTCCATGCGTAGGGAGAAAACGCGAAAGGGGTTCTAAAGAAACTGTACTTAGAAAGCTTGGTCGTAGAACTAAGGATAAATGTGAGGCAGACGCCAGAGGCGCCCCCTTCACCCTAGGCATTGAAATTCTGTGGGCCCATACTAATCCTACGCCGGATTTTCATTTCGTGGTTTGGAACGGCCCTCCGAATTTGTCCAAGATATTCACTCACCTCTTCTAGTATTTCGTTGCCTAGGCTGAAGGGGGATCTTTCTGGCGTCTTATAGACAAATATCCACACACCTTCCATTAATAATTGCAAGGGGATGGCGAAGGCGTGTGCGCGCTCGACGAGCGGAGGCTGTGCGTATATAAAAAAATCAAAGCCCCTTTTTTAAGAGAACGATGGTTAAAACGCGAAGCTTCGTCCCATGCAACCAGAGTTCAAGTCCAAAATACAAACTGCTTCGACTTCCTAACGCGAGAGACCCAGGTTCGATTCCGACCGCGGGAAGCATCCTTTTTTTTTTTTTTTTTTTGAGGCGCTTGATGTGCATTTGCTTATCATTGTCAACTTTTTGGGAAACCACATTGTGTGAAGCTGGCTTTTCTGCAGTGCGTTTTTACGCGGGCGAACTACGCCATAAATGGGGCATAACAAGTTCCGCTTTAAGTTTTTTAAACAACTTGACGCATCAGCGCTGCGGATTGGCGTTATTTTCGTGACTGCGCGCGCAGGAGGAGGCGGGGTATTTGGTGTCCAAGATCAGCGAGCGTCGCGGCGAGCCGTTCCTCATCGAGGACTTGCTGGTGCCCAGCACGTCGAACAACATCACGGCGCTCGTGTTCGGCAAGCGCTACCCTTTCGAGGACGCCCAGAGGAAGTTCCTCGACGACCGGCTCAAGAGGGTAGCGGGCCTAGTCGGGTCCCGCAATCTGAGCGCTTTCCTGCCCTCGTGGTTACTCAGCATTCTGACCAGGATCCCCAAGTTGAGAGTGGGAGAAGCGAAGCGCATTTTCGACGAAGTACTGGAATTCTCAAGGTGAGACTGTGCGTTCAGCGCTGAAGAAACTGTCCTGGCAGGAGGCGTGAAAGAATGCAAAATTTAAGACGCTGCTGCTCGCGGGGAAGAGATGTTTACGTTCACGTTTTGTTAAGTCATGACGAAAGGTTACAGTACTTGTTCTGGCCTAGCCCTATTAAAAATTACGTAGTTAATCTAAGTATTTCAATCGATCGATCAGAAAATCTTTGTTTGGTATCAACAACAACAACAACAACAACAACAGCACAGATACCAGGGGCACAGACAAAAATCCAGAGAAAGAAGGCTTTTAGAAACTTGGTTCCTAGAGATTACGAGGGCTAAAGGAAGGGGTATGAGGAGGATTTTATTTCAAAAGCGCAGGGGAGGGACAGTCGACACTCAATAATTAAAAGTCGCTCAATTGGAATTTTCTGTTAGTTAGAAACGATGTGCTGGTCCCGGCAATTTCACACGTAATTAAAACAAGAAATTGCTCTATAATTTGAAGATAAAACCTATTTTATGGGGTAATTGGAAGTTATGACGACTAAAAGCATCGAGGTAACCGTCATTTCTTGATAAAATTCAACATTTTCAAGCGCAAAAACAGCGCCCCGTTTTGTGGTGATGTCGGCGCCATCGCAAAGGAGGCCGCGCGAAGTTGATAAAGCGGCACGTCAGCTGATACTCGCGCTAGTGTACGCATCTCTTTCTTTTGAGGTCCTCAGCCTTTGTTGCGTACAGTGCCCCGTGAGCAGTCTGCGTGGTGCGGGTGCTTCAGACTTGGATTTTAGCAATAAACCTCAACTGCCATGGCAACCCGTGTCGTGCACTCGACTTGGCGGCGAAAGTCCAGATTCCGAATGAAACCAAAAAAGTGAATCATGTGTCGGACTAATGACAATGCTGTTTTTGGGCTTTTTGTTTAGTTGAAAGTTCGTTTAATTCGAAGTTTTCTGCGTTCCTCGTGGACTTCGTATTAATGGGAGTCGACTGTATTTAAAAAAATGTCGCGCGCCAGTATTTTTCCGGGTTTTTCGGTTGTGTATAATCTTTTCGAGGTACTACAAAACGACTCATTGTCACTGTGAGAGGAACCTCGCAGGCGTGCGAGCTTCGTGCGTATACCTCGCGACGCAGGACTTACTGCCGGAAGTCGCTATTTAATAATAGGCGGAGCGACTTGCGTTGCCCATTGCCCACTCTCCTATAGGCTAGAAAACCTTAGGAGAAAGGGGGGAGGGTACGAGCCCTCTTCCCCCTCCTTTGCACACCCCAATGGGTAGGAAGTACGAAAATTGCGCCTGCGCCAGTGGCTATGAACTATGATGCCATACCTGTGCCCACTGGAATGGCCCCCACTGTTGCTGATTTCCTATCTAAATTTGGTGCAGGAAAGAGATAAAGGAGCATGCAGACACCATGGATGAATACACCAATCGTGACTTCATCGATGCCTACCTGAAGAAAATCAAGGAAGAGCAGGGCAATCCTCATTCAAGCTTTCACAGTAAGTATAAGCTTTGAAGAGTATCTGAACTTTGAAAACCTTGGCGGGAAGAGAAGAGACGCGGAGTTCCGGAAGACGCAGAAACTTAGATTGCTGCGCCGTTAAAAGGGAGGGTAATGTATAGGTTTGCGGACATCTCCGTTCAAGTAAATATCGGTGCTCTTCGAGGGAGTTTTCTTCGGGGTTATTTATTCGGGCGTGGTGATAAGAACTGCGAAAACCAAAAGGACGAGATACAAGGTTTGGCAATTTTAGGTCTGCCGCTGAACTGACAATCATAATTTTGTTTGAGGTTGCAGCGATTTCGTACAAAACAGCGGCCATCGTATGATACCCGGGAAAACATTACTCGTGCGTGTTTGAGGCTGATTAGCAGCAAATAACGGAGTGCGCTTGTTTAGGACGTTATACACGCAGGTGTAGGCTTAAACGAGCTTTACACGTGCATTTGAAAAGTAAAAGAAGAAGGTGGAGGAGGAATAAACTTTATTTTTATATTAGTTCTGGATTCATGGCAAGGGGGGCCTTCTTAGTCCAGAAGCCCTTGGGCGGTGGCTGGAAAAGGAACAAACATTTATTTGAGCGAGAGGGTATTGGGGCGGTAAATATGGTCAGCCTCCCATGTCCACGAGGCCGCGAGCCTGCGCCGAAGAAAATAGATGGTCAGATTTTCGAGAGAATTGCCTGATTCTAAAATGTTTCTGTTTGCAGTCTTCGCAATATGCTTGGTAATATGATAGTGCGAAAGAAAAAATAATTGCATGAACAAAAGTGGCACCCATAGCACCTTTTGGTGCGCTAGCTCGTGGTATAATTGCAAAAAAAAAAAAAAGGACCCTCCGCCGAAATGCGTTAGCATACGGCTAAAGTGGAAAACTTTATCTTACTCGGAAACGTCGCCGTTGAGGAAAAGTTTGTGGGTTGCTGTTAAAAACTGGGACCATCGCCTATGCTAAGCAGTCGTTCTACCAATTAAGCCCCTGCCATCTACCTCACCTAGCACCTTATGCGATTGCTTTGATGGGTTACGAAAAAGACGAACGATACTGTTTTTTTTTTGTACTGGCGCACACATTCAAGCAAATGTTATGTTTTCGCGTCACAGTTGCTTTAAATATCGAAATAAAAATAAAAGGACCACATTGTAATAGGTAAAGCTTCTGAATTCTGTCGTACCGGAGTATTGCTGCACGCATAGTGGCTTCGTCCGTATTATTCCTCTAGAGCCATTTCCTGCGCAGCGAAACATTCAAACATTTTTAGCACTGACGTTCCCGCCGCGCCTAGAAAATATCGACTCACACACAAATAATGTACTCCCTGGGTTGTTCTCTTCTCACTGTCTGCAAGTAATTCCCAACCGTAAAGGCTTTTAAAGGTACACTCAGCTATTGAAGCAAATCAGTTCTTTTAAAGCGAAACTGTCTATGCCTCACTCATTGCGACCGCCCAGTCAAGAAAACGCACTGCAGAAAAGCCAACTTTACACAGTGGGTTTCACGAAGCCATGATGATGATAAGCGAATGCACGTCAAGCGTCCTAAGAAAGAAACTCTTCCCGTAGTCGGAATGGAACCTGGTTCCTTCGCGTTACGAAGCCGACGTGTATCCGACTGCGCCATCCCGACACGGTCGAAGCACTTTGGATTTTGGACTTTGACTTAGACTCAAGTTGCATGGGACAAAGCTTCGCGTTTTAACCGTCTTTCTCTTAAGGAATGGGCTTTGACGCGAGCTTACACTTTGTCCGCCTCCGCAGTGCGCTCGCTGATCGGCAACATCTTCAGCTTCTTCGGAGCCGGCTCGAGCACGGTGCAGAGCACGCTGCAGTGGAACCTCCTGCTGTGCGCACACCAGCAACAGTCAGTGCAGGCCCGGATTCAAGGCGAGATCGATCGAGTGGTCGGCCGCGAACGAGCTCCAGCCTGGCGCGATCACACCGCCATGCCTTTCACCGTGGCCACCATTTGGGAGGTGTACCGCTGGCGCACGGTGACGCCGCTCGGAGTGCCCAGATTGTAAGTTGAGCAACGGATGCGGTCTGGGGAAATAACCCTATAATGCGTCGTGCGGTATTGGGGAAATAACTCTCTAATGCGTCGTGCGGTATTCTCCGCGGAGAATAGAGAATACCGCACGACGCATTATAGGGTTATAGCAGAGCGGAGAGGTCCAGGCACGGCTTCCGGTCGACAGTTGGCCCAACTGCGCATGCGCCGAACGCCGCTTCCGCGCATGCGCAGTGGCGCCGGCTGCTGATACTGGGTGCCATTCTGGAACCGGTTGTCCGCTCTGCTATAATCTCTGTTGTTTACCACCACTGCCTTTGTCGCAACAGTGCGGGAGAGACGCGCATTTTTAAAAAAAATCTGCACACCTTACAGAGCCGGAGAAGACTTCGTCTACAAGGGCAACTTCGTGCCCAAAGGGTCCTTGGTTATGGCCAACATTCGAGCCGTGCACATGAACGCCGACTACTGGGAAAATCCGGAAGAGTTCAACCCGTCACGTTTCCTCAAGGAAGATGGATCCGGCTTGCTGCCCAAGCCAGACAAACTGATTCCTTTCTCTGTCGGTGGGTATACAGCGGCCTGACCGCAATGCGCTTTTAAGGACGATAGCCTTGCTTGGGCTACTCAAACCCAGAAATATTGGTCTGTCTGTCTGTCTGTCTGTCTGTCTGTCTGTCTGTCTGTCTGTCTGTCTGTCTGTCTGTCTGTCTGTCTGTCTGTCTGTCTGTCTGTCTGTCTGTCTGTCTGTCTGTGACTCGATTCAGCCACCCACCCAAAGTGAAACAGGGTCTGCGCAATAGTCTTATATACTCACAGCCAAATCTAAACGTCTGTCCGGTGTAATGTTCATACTTGTCAATATTGTTGAAGAAGAACAAACATTACGCAAATATAAGACAACAAATTAATACTGAAGTGATATTTGCAGTGTCCCTTTACAAAAAGATCAAAGATGATTGATTTTTGCGTTCATCCACTGCAGAAAAAAAAATCCCTCCATCGTCGCCTGCTGTCACCGGCACCACTGTAGCTTCTGGCGGCATTTTAAGAAATCAAGCGGCAACAGTTACGAAAGGTTCCACTAGATAGGTTCCACATTCTTCTTGGAACGCACGTGAAGTAGGGCAACATAGTTCTATAAACGTTGAAATAGGGCGCCTCGATTCACGCGCGTCTCCGCCGTACCGCAGCGCTGGTATCGAAGCACCTGACATGGAGGAGTGGAACGCGGTAAATTTAAATCGACTTGAGCAAACCTTTAGCGTGTGTGCCTTGGGAAGAGCGCGACGGAAGAGGAACAGCATGATAGATGAGCGGGGAAGCGAAGGGAGGCATTTACATTGGAAATGGCGGCAAAGACAATCGTCTTTTGTCCACATTTGCAACGAAAGGAGAATATACGTGGCCATTTTTTTTGTTTAGACGCATGTTTAACCGCATACTCGGGGCGCCGGAAAACTACTTTTACGAAAGTGCATTAAGTGTGTCCTTGCTTTTTTTTTATGCGCGTCTGTGTGACGCTGCCATAGGGAGAAAATAGTCACCGAAGTTAAGTAGCATTTTTGGGAAAAGCAAATGACCAAAGGCATGGCAAAATACTTTAGTAATTACTTCACGGGCATGCCCGAGCGTTTCATACGTTCCTCTAGATTTCAATTTTGAATCTGCCGCGAAAGTTTTATAAAACCAAAAAACCGTATATTGGGAAAGTATATGCATATATCCCCCGCTATAATATACTACGGGAGCAGATAATTTAATTTTAATACATTTGAACGTGTATTTAATTTATAAATTGAGCGGAAGTAGTTTCGCTTTCACGGAACCCTGCATATATATACTCACCGCACCGTTCAATTTTGTCGTGTCAGGAAAACGGATGTGTCCCGGAGAAATGCTGGCCACCGCGGAAATCTTCCTCTACCTGACCGCCATTCTCCAGAAGTACACGGTGCTTCCGGGAGAAGGACACCACAGCGTCGACTTGTCGTCGGTCACGACTGCTTTTAATCTGACCCAGAAACAGAAACTCCGTTTCGTCGAGAGATGGGACGAGCGACCCAGTACAACACAGCTGTCTTCGACATAGTTTTGTGTGCGCACCTCCAAAATCCTTTAAGCTGTATAACTCTAACGGTACCTGATATTTACAGTTTTAAGATAGCTGTAGTGCGTTTAATTGAACCGTTTGAGGTAGGGGCGGTTCCTTATAACGAGGATCCGTGAAGCGAGAAAAACGGTTTTACCTAGGAAGGCCAGAAGTTGCTGGACTTTTGGGTGGCTACTGGCCATCAGGTTCTCCCACAGCTCAGATGTTGGAAGGTGGTATGGGAGAGGTGAAGGTTGGGGTTGCGTTCGCACTTAATTTAACTTGAGGGAGAGTGCGGGTTGGGGACAGAACTTGCGTGCAGCAGAGAATTGAGTGGGCAACGTATACGACGGCCATATCTGGAGTCAGAAAATGCTTTTGTTTGTACCCTGCGGAGCAGCAATACTTCCTTTTCGAAGAGTTTGTTGGTGCACCTTTTTGGACGGAAATAATGCCGCATCTTTGTTGTGTTTAGGCGAGTGTATACGCATTTGGGTACGGTTCTGCGAAATCCCGGAAAACGGCGCGGGCAGCTGAGCGTGTTCTTGCGCAATCCCTCTCCGGCATTGCATGAAATTGCTAACAAGGCGTTCGTATACAATGATCCTTTTGTAATAACCGAAATGTATATAAAGTATTTGACGGCAATCTTCTCGAGCACTGTTGTCCTTTCTTATTACCTTGATGCATTTCTCATAAACCACTACAAAAATTCTTAACCACATTAACCACTGAAAGTTCACTCCAATGCCGTATATTTTCCATCCTCAGACCTATCTAGTATACTGCGAGTACTGTAAAGCTTTGTTAAAAACGGTTGTGCATGAGCATACAACACGCACTTGACGCTGTTATATTTTACGATGCCCTTTCTTTAACACAGCATATATTACTGGGACTGGGCGTGGGCTCCTTCGCACGCAATTCCTTGCATCTTGCACAGAAAAATCAAATTTCCATTATTTATGTATTTATTTATTTATTTATTTACACACAAGAAAGTGACATCACGACTCTTTGTAACTTGAAGATGACATGGCTTAAGTTGTTTAATATCACGTCCTTTAAACCGGACGTAGTGAGGGGGGGGGGGGGGACAAACATAAGACCACATGTTTGTCCCCCTTCTCTGTGAGTATGTTTTCAGCGCTATATAAGCTGCCATGGCCCAACCAGCCCAACAAAATATTTTACCATGGTAGAAGTGATACCGAATTATTTGCATGGCCATTAAGCAACAAAATACTGTTACCTTTGTTCGCGCAGATGACAGAGTAAGCGGAAGAAAAAAATTCAGGGCAGCTTGCACTCACACGCAAGACTTGAATGGTGAAGCGGTTGTAGGTGATCACTAACGGACACAAAGTTGAGTTTTTGTGTCGTTGCGGTGTCGTGGTGGATATCGGCGGGATGGCATTTCAATGACCTTATGTTGAGCAAAGCCAGAGCGAGCTAGTCGTTTTTGTCAACGTTTTCGCGCGCCAGTCTGCAAGCGCAACTTATCGTCTCTAGCGGATGCTTTGCCCGCCGAGCCTCTCGAAGCGCGGCCTCTTCCTCGGCCGCGCGAACTATCCGCGGCCTGGCCACGTACGATCACCTACAGCAGCATCGACATTCAAGTCGTGGCTCTTCGATGGTACAGAGCACATGCGCATGACGACACGAGGACGAACGAACGAGGGACGTGTCTTTCTCGTTCCGAGAAAATGTTGCCACTATGCGGCGAACGATGGAGTTTCTTGTGGCCAATTTTGGCCTATCTCCCTAAGTGGGTATACGCTTAGCTGGACGAACACGCACTCGATGCACGCGTGCACGAGTGCTCGGCATTTTCTCGGTATTTTTAACCACAGACACCATACACAAACGATTTGCTCAACAGTTGCTGTTAAAACGACAAGAACTGGTGAACAGAGAGATAACACTGCAAAATTATTCCACCCTTCCCATTTCCGTTAACGGTGTGCGATCTGTGAGGTTTCCCCCGGCCGCCATTCTGATGGCGAGAACAGGGGAGTAAAATGCACGAAACTTACCAGAAACACTATACAACAGCATGCGCAATTTGGGCCCATAATTTGGGGTTTTCGATGTTAAGCACTGCCGGCACTCCTTTGCAATTTTGCTTTGAATGCGCTCTCGGTCGAAAAGCCGGCTAATCCCGCCTGCCGAGTAATAACAATGAGGATACCAAATCTACTTACCTTTCTAATGGTAATAAACAATGCACAACCACGCATTGCATTTTTCATACGTGTCCGCACGCCGCTGAGCCACCTGCCACGGTGCCTGAGGCGTTGTCCTGCTGAGCCCAAGGACGAGGGTCCGATCCCCGCCCGCGATGGCTGCTTTTCAGATGAAGGCGCAAAGTGAAACGCCCGTGAGTCGAGATTTGGGCGCACTTAAAGGTTCCCAGGTGGTCAAAATTTACCTAGAGCCCTCCACTATGGCGCGCCCGCTAGCCCGGGTGCAGCCTCGGTGCTTTAAACCCCCAAAATTTGATTTTTTTTCAAGCGCATTTTTTCCTCCTCCGCCCTGCGACGCACTTGGATACACTTGTATAGCTAAGGTAGGCGTATGTGGTGCAGCACGGCCGGTCGCTCGTGAGCTCACGAGCGCAGAGCTTACGGGCACGTCCAGACAGGCCGTGGCAATGGGCACGTGAGCTCCTACGTGTCCTGTTTTGGGCGCGTACTGATGACTGTGCACGCAGGATGCCCGCGATGAACACCGGGGTGCGAAGTTAACGTCAAGCCACCAAGGCGCTTGCCCAAATGGATCCAATGGCGCATAAAAGCAGTTCTCGTGTAAGCGGACACGAGAGAGAGAGAGAGAGAGAGAGAGAGAGAGAGAGAGAGAGAGAGAGAGAGAGAGAGAGAGAGAGAGAGAGAGAGAGAGAGAGAGAGAGAGAGAGAGAGAGAGAGAGAGAGAGAGAGAGAGAGAGAGAGATTTGGCGAGGCTCAGTCCTAGTAGAGTGACGTAGAATATTCTAGTTCACTCTTGTCCTAGTCAGTGTCCCGTAGGTGAGGAAGGCGCACCAGGTGCGGTGTCCAACAGCCGGATAGGGAGCGGCGAGTGGCGGTGAGCCACAACCATGCACGACGCCCGGACAGCGAGCAGCCGCTGTGGGCGCTCAGACGGCTTCGGCCTAAGGGATTGGAGTCAACGTTGTGACTGGATAGCACAATGCCATTACTTGTTGCGCAAGCCCCGCAGCATTTCTTTCGCCGTAGTGCTTGCTGTGCCTGCGTCCGCTTTCATTTTAAAGCCAAAGCCTTCTTTCTTAATGGGACCGTCCTGGCAAAAAACTGATTCTCTGATAACATGTTCAGAGAAGGTCTGATAACATCACTGGACATGCTGCGCGTGCGCGAAACCGGGATTCCAATGTGTCAAAACGGTTACTTGAAAATCGCGAAAAAGGAACGCTTCTAGGTACGACAATGCACGCACCGATCATGAAGGAGGAGTGCAATAGTATACCTTTATCTCACAGACCACGTATGGGTATACATTTAGATCATTCGCAGATGCGTTTACTTAGTGCGTACAAAATCGTTCCAGGGGTTCAATCTTCGTTTGCGATTTGGGTCTTTAAACGTTTGACGATCGATAAGACGCACTTTCAGCGAAAATTGGGTGCACTTTTAGCTTTCACGCTTCGCTCAACTTTATTTTATTTTGTTTTTGCAGAATAAACTGCTGATTCCTACGCGGGTCGGTGTTATTTCATCGGACGGGTTCCGGCTCGTGAATCCACCTCACACGAAGGAGATTCTTTTAATGCTAATAAAACGACATTAAAAATGCACAGAAAATGCACAGGGCACAACTTTGCATAACTGGGAGTGTACAGCCTGAGGGAAATACTGCATTTTTGCGACCCTAAGCAGCCTCCCTATACTTTATGAAATAAATATTGGAAAACAGTTTGCATGCGAATCTAAGCCCCCCCTTTTCTAAGCAACCATTGCAATGTGCAAATCCGACGCGTGGAAGCGGCATCGAGTTGACGTAGTGGCCAAGTCATTTACGAAGTTTTCAATTACAAACCACTTCAATGGAACAGAATACGACCTGCTGGGGGACACTGAGAGTGGAGACCCAATCGGCACAACGGGCTCTAATCGTAGTGAGGGTGACTGAGGATGAGACGTAAACTGTGAGTTCAGTGTATGTACCTAATTTTCGTTTAAATGTTTGCCATATATAATATTATTTCTTTCGCCCGTCTCGTCGAGATACGGTCCCGAAAAAAGGTGGCGGGTTGAGGGGTAATTTAGGTCTTTAGAATCTAGACACCCCCTCCCCCTCACTTTGGGCATCGCAATCATGGAAAAAAGGAGGTGCTTAGAATCGAGTAAATACGGTACATGAAGGAGCTTACTTGGAGTCAAACTTCTGGGCGTATGATTAGTTTGCGGCCTTGCACGCAAAATCACGGAGTCATTGTCAGTTTGACGCCAACATAAGACACCAACCTGCCGAAATCGCGCCATCTTGAAGTTCCACGGAGATTCTTGAGCCATAAACAACGATTTGGGGAGGAGTCTCTGCCACTCCTAAGGTCCCTGCGGATACCTTAAACTGTTATCGTCCTCCATCGTCAAAGGATGTGATATTGCGGCGCGCCGCAGATTTCTAAATCGCTTGTTGGGTAACGTGCCGGCGCCGAAGAGAAAGCTTAAGTGTTATTTTTTCAAATGGCAGTACACCATGGATCACCTGCGAAGAATTCTTGCAAAACTGAAGCCGTTCTTCACAACACATGCCAGAACAATAGCACGGCCAGTTCTCTAATCAATCGTGCGATAAGTGATTGGCAATTGTTGAAAGGCCTCGACAGCTCCAGGAAAGATTACGGATGCTACCGAGATTCCGATAGACGTTGAGTGGCCGTTATCATGAACTCCGCTTTGACTTCGACCGTAACTTAGGAATAGCGCGTAAGGACGTGGTTTAGCTTGAGAAGAGATTTATCCGCAGTTTGCTAAGCCGTGTAGTGTTTTTTTGTGAGCTCGCACTCTTAACCATACTGTTTTACTTACATCATTGATTTTGTTTAGCTAATTAATTACCAGTTTCGTGGCAAGTTTTCAGTCTTTTTTGCTTATGGCGATGGAGCTAGTACAACATTTCGCGGTCTTCGCGCAGGTATGTGTTTTGTCTTTGGAATTTATAAACTTTATTATCTCTTGACTAGCCCGAATCAGTACTGAAAGCTTTCTTTTGTGTGTACGCATCGTTGTATCCACAAATTTTTACTGATTAGGAAAACGCAAGAAATAAAAATAAGAATAGATTTGGAATAGGCAAACACGGGCTGCACGTTTTGGTGTAGTTCGTATACCGAGCAAGAGAAATTGTACCTATTTCTAAAATCTACGTTTCTCCTGTTACAGCAAGTGGCCCCATCACTGGCGATGTTGTATTGTTTCAACGTACTCAAAATACAAGTTGAAGGTCAGCTGGAGTTTGCTCGTGCGTAAGCCACATGGTTCAAAAAGCTTCAGGCCGAGCAGCAGATTTAGTCGGGAGTAGGGTGAGCTCTGCTCCAGTTCTACTTCCAGAGAGCCGGAATTCATTTGGGTTGGTGCAACCATCACTATGCCGTGAATATCTGGAACTTTTTTCTCAATAAAGTTATTGTTGTTGTTGATTATGGTGATGTTGATGGGAAAATTTCCCGTGACTCCTGCTTCCTAAGCCATGTACTTCGCTTAGCAGTGCGGGCGTTCGTTAGTCGTTTTGTCGGGCTGAGGTACATAGACGCTTAGTAGATTTTCGCAGGTCAAGCACCAATTGGCTAAACGCTGAACTCTCATGGCTTGGTGCAGGAAGAAGCGGAGTACTTGGTAGGAAAGATCGGTGAGCGTCGGGGCGAGCCGTTTCTGATCGAAGAGCTCCTCGTTCCAAGCACGTCCAACAACATGACGGCACTTGTGTTCGGCAAGCGATACCCCCTGGACGACCCCCGCAGACAGTTTCTCGACGACAAACTCAAGAAAGGGGCGAAACTTGTCGGTGGCGGCAATATATCCGCTTTGTTGCCAGCCTGGGTGAGTTATGTAGTGAATCAAGCAGCGTCCCTGATGCATGGGGAAGCCAAGAGTGTCCTTGGTGAAGTGCTCTCTTTCTCAAAGTAAGTGTGTTAGCTATGCGGCATGAAAAACACAAGAAAAGCATGGTAAAATGGTTTAGAAGGTGGCACATCACGTTAGGATTATTCCGTGGAATGAGGTCTCCAAGAATAGCCGTCATTTTTATTTTTATAAAAGCACGTCCTTTTAGTTGTTGTGGTTCGTGTTGACGGAGATATTTACGTAATAATGTGGTTCGAATCACGCTCACTGCGACAAAGTAACTCTGCGCTAAACTAAATTTTCATCATGAGAGCTGGGGTCTCGACGCCACTTCAACCATCCAGAAGAATCCTCTGAACGTAGATAAGCTTATTCTCGTTTCTTTTCTTTTTTTTTTAGATTTCGGTAGAAATTCCTGGTTGATTGGACCCTGGTTCATTTCTCTGATAAGTTCACCCTCTTCAATCATCAGAATTCATTAGAAAAAAGAAGTCGTTCGTCTCGCATTCCCGCTGATACTATAATGCAGCTACCGAAATCATATCTGGCTGCAGAAGAAGCGCTTAAGTACTCACAGTGACAAGGCCGGTATACGATGTATTACATTTTAAATAATCTAGCAAGCGTCAGCGTTGCCAACACAAGGCGTTTCATCCACAGCGCCCGTTGGATGATCACTGGGTGGGAGATCAGTGGGGAGTGGTACCATCGCTGTGGAGAAGAGCTGTCAGGCAATCAGGCAAGCAGGCAAACGGACGGACGGAGAAATTTTCCTCGCATGAAGTCTAGGCTTGCGGTCCACGGTTTTAATTGAGTGCTTTGGGGGGAGTGGTTCTCGTCCTCCAGGTTAAGGACCTGATGGGGCCCGGAATGCCCTCCCTGCATCTCGAGAGGTAAAGTGTGCACTGCTTTTGTGTTGCGCCTAAGACGGCTTGGAGGCGAAAGCGTGAGTGGCAATGCATTAAAGACAGGCTTATGATTTACTGATTTTATGGCGTATGTACGCTCCAGCCTACCATCGAGAATTTCTCTCGCCGTGCTCTGGGACGCTTTCACACTCAGCGTTGCCATAACTGCGAATTCTTCCAAGCCTCCCTACAGGCAGCATCCGTTCCCTTCTCCGTAAACACCATTACGGCCTTCGGCTCCGAGATAAAATGAGAAACACGGAGGACACCAACGTCATCTCTTATTAGCCGCTGCCGACAGACCTCCACTGATTCAGCGCTGTATTTCCTTGTTCGCAACTATCCTTCTATGTTTAAAGTCTTCGGCTTGCTTCCGCTGTACCTTTATTCGCTTTCCTCACTCATTGAAGAAATAGCCGCTGCCCTGGCCGCCACTTCCCGCCCTGAACCAGTCACTATCGTCACCGATTCGCAGACAGCCTGCCGAAACTACCAGATTGGCCGAATTTCTTCATCAACCCTACACATCCTGAAAAACTGCTCAACGACCCCTGACATCCGCACCGTCTGGGCTCCTGGACACGTCGCCATCCCCCGCAATGAATCAGCTCACGCCGTGGCTCGCGATCTGATACACCGAGCCATTGCCGACGGTGGCCAATGTTTAACCCCTCAAGATCAACCCCACCCACTTAGTGGCTACACGGAGAACCTCGCCCAATACAGGCAAACTCGCCGTCGCCTCCCACCACCCCACTGGCGCCTCTCCAGAGAGGAAGCTGCGGCTCTCGAAGGCGGCGGCTCTAGACGCATACCTATCAACATCCCACCCGCCTCCACCTCATCTTCCCCACCCAACACCCTTCCCTCTGTGCTCACTGTCCCCAGCCTGGCACCCTCTACCATATACTATAGGAGTGCCAACGTACTACGGACTTGCCCCCACTTCCCAACCCCACCTACGAGCAGTGGAGGACTTCCCTGGCCAGCCCAGACCCGGATACCCAGCTCAAACTGGTGACCCGAGCAAGGACAGCCAGCCGAAGTCAAGGCATTCCGGGCTAGGGATGACTTCCACGGCGCGAAGCCCATTATCAGCCTCTGCTCTATAAATAAAAAAAAAAATATTTGCTCTTTCTGTCTCTATTATAGCTGTGTTCTCATGCTCCCTGTAGGCTTGCGGTATGAAATGGCTCGTGCGCTTTCTTTTTTTTCCCCTTCGAATGGAGAATTTTTAATGCGATATTTCGCTCAAGTACGTTGAAGGTCGACTGAACGATGAGACATACAAAGCTTTCGCCTTAATAAGTCCCCTTCATCCTTTCTCTTCAATCACTTCAATTTTTTTTAGGGAGGAAGTAAAAGAGCACGAAGACACAATGGACGAGTACGGCAATCGCGACTTTATCGACGCCTACCTAAAGAAAATTGCAGAGAACAAAGACAACCCCAATTCAGGCTTTCACAGTAAGTAAATTGAAACAGTTTCTAGGTTTAATGAGAAAAGTGAAAAAAAAAATGACGTTTCGGATGCGGCATTTTTGCTCGCCATCCCCTTCCGATGTCTACATTTCCTCTAACTTGCGCACAATAACAGCGTTTTCACAAGTTCGGCGCCTGCTGTCTGATTTGCGCCTGCGCAGTGGACTCGCTCCTCGGCAACAGTCTGCTCTTCTTCTTGGCTGGCTCGAGCACGGTGCAGACGACACTGTAATGGCACCTGCAGATAGTCGCACAACGACCAGATTCTGTGCAGAGGCGCATTCAGGCCGAGGTCGACCAGGTCATCGGGCGCGAGAGGGCGCCAGAGTGGCGCGATCACAGCGACATGCCTTTCACCGTGGCCACCATGTGGGAGGTGTACCGCTGGCGCACACTCGTGCCGCTCGGAGTATCACGAGTGTACGTTATTGGAGTCATCTGTAGTACACTGGGCCGGTTCTGTAGGTCATAATTGAACGTTCAATGCGCAAACTGCATGAAGACGAAGAAAAAGGACGAGACAATGCGCAAACTTAACTTTATTAGGAAGAAACGCGTTGATAAATACACCGACTAATCACGTCACCTTACACAATCTTCCACACGACATTGCTGGGGAACGTGTTCAGACTGTTCAGTCGTTACAAAGCATCACCTTGGCTTAAAAAGTACTCTTGTTTCACGGTGAGCGTGAGGGAGGGCATACTCACACAATTATCACCGGCACACTTGTGATCTCATGTGTCTCAATAATCTCGCGAGTCCATGTTTGCACGCCTTTGTTTCATAAGAGCAGCATTATCGCCAAACACAGGAGTCAATGGACTCGCGAGATTATTGAGGCACATGAGATCACGCGTGCCGGTGATAATTGTGTGAGTATGCCCTCCCTCACGCTCACCGTGAAACAAGTGTACTTTTTAAGCCAAGGTGATGCTTTGTAACGACTGAACAGTCTGAAGACGTTCCGCAGCAGTGTCGTGTGGAAGATTGTGTAAGGTGACGTGATTAGTCGGTGTATTTATAAACGCGTTTCTTCCTAATAAAGTTAGTTGTAAGTTTGCGCATTGTCTCGTCCTCTTTCTTCGTCATCGAGCAGTTTGCGTATTGAACGTTCAAGTATGATATACCAACTTGCCTAAACCTATACCTTGTTAAGTTCTGTAGGATTTCATAAATAAGTAATGATATAATTTCGGGGTACGAAAAGAAATGGGTTGATCAATTAAATCCGTCAATCATGACCGAGCTTTTTTATCTTGCTGGTGCTGAGGAGCAGCCAAAGTGCACTGCAGTCTTCCAGAACCAAGTTAATAGGTTGTTCTTGCCTCAGAACGTGGCTTTTACTAAGGTGGACGCTACAGATGCTTTTGTCGTAGCATCGAAACCTTGTTCGAGTTAAGTAACAAGAACTGCTCAACTGCCAGGAATCCTGGGAAAAGAAAATGGGAAAGCAAGGGGAAGTGAGGCGCCTGGCAAAAACAGCACTAAGAAGTAGCCTTTATCTTTCCCTGTCTGTGCTCATGAGAGCGTTTAGCAGTTGTGACAGCAGAGCTGGCCTCAAACTTTTTTTACTCGTTACTTTGCAGAGCAGGAGAGGATGTTGTGTACAATAATTTCTTCATTCCAAAAGGAACTATTGTCATGCCAAACCTTCGAGCCGTGCACACAAACGCCGGGAAAATCCGGATGAGTTCAACTTGTCGCGCTTTCCTGAAAGGGGACGAATCTAGTTTTCTGCCCAAGCCAGACAAGCTTATTCCCTTCTCTGTTGGTACGTATATGCGCATTGTCCTCGTGATTATGAATTCTGAGTGAATATTCGAAAGGTACTATACTCGCTTTCAGAACTTTACTACTTCGTTCTGCAGAGACCCACACCTATAAACAGCTTATTTTCTCAAAACATGTTGGAGATTGCCGCTGATTGCTCTGTGATTGCGTTGCACAACGCTGATTCAGAATACAATGTATTAAAGAACAAAAAGGCAACACTGATATCAGAGTGATCAGCAGGAATGTATCGTTTTAGAAAGTCTTTCGAAGCGTTTTCGTAGTTAATTTTCGTCATCACCTAATTTTATTTGGGCTTCTCAACGTAAGAGAGGGATTAAACCCTGACTCGTGAAACAGTAGCCTTCGTTTTTATTACTATCATCATCATCGTCATCATCATCATCATGATAATCATCATAAGGAAACTTTATTGAATGTTTCTGGGAATTAATACAAGGAATATTTAGACCGATAGCCAAAGGCTAGCGTCCGGCTGGCACGGTGCGTGATTTGTTGTGTTGTTAGAGTGCGAGTTTAAGCTTGCTTGAGTTCACATCTTGGACATGTCCGTTGGTTACTAGCGTTGCCATGTCCCTTACCCGCTTTGGTTTTCGTCATATTGCCTCTTTCTCGTACACTGTCCCTAATTTCAAATGACTGCTCGTTTGTGACGCAACAGGCAAACGGATGTGTCCCGGAGAATTGCTGGCCACCGTGGAAATCTCCTGTACCTGACCACCTTCCTGCAGAAATACACTGTGCTTCCGGAGGAGAGCCGCGGCGTAAACTTGTCGACGGAGTTCACATCTCTTAATTTGGCACAGAGTCAGAAGCTTCGCTTTGTTCTACGCGAAGTTCACTGAGTATGTACAGGCAGTGCCTTCGAAATAAAGTGCTCTGGGTCTATTTATTCAACAACATTTTACAGCGTTGGTGATCAATGCCGGAAGTGCTGTGTTCACGGGAAAAAGTCTGCCGCAGTGACACATGCTTTAGGATGCGAAGGGGAAAGATTGAAAGTTGGTTGGTTGATTGGTTGGCCGATCTTTTTAGTTGGTTGGCAAGTTGGCTGGTCGATTTTAACAAATCAATATTTCGCATGAACCCAACTTGTGTTTTGTATGCATGGTACCTTTAAGCGGGACAAGGTGATGGTCCTATTTACTACTTCAGAGTGAGGTATAAGGGTAAGTGTAGTGCTGATTCTGTAGAAATGGAAAGGAACTACGCAGTGATACCGTACGCACACAGGATTACGCACGAATTCTAACATATATACGCTGTCCCCTATGGTGTTACGTGGTTTTCAAGGCTCCAAATAAATTAACAAAAATTTGCCCCTGTTTGCAAAAAAAAAAAAAGTATGTTGCCTATCGCATCCCGTTGTCGTGTGATTTTTGTTCTATATAAGTAAAATTGGTCGTTGCGTAAAAAAACGACTGCGCGAGCACTGCTTCCCCATCAAGAATTCCTGACTATCGAATTTGGCTTCCCACTGCGGCTCATGTGGTTGTTATACGTGCTTTATCTATAACAACTGTCTTGTCCAAACATTCAGTCATGACGGCCCTCCAACAAGGCCCATCATGAGTGACTGATCGCAACCTCCTTCTCCTCTTCCCTTTTTCCCCTTCCCCAATTACGGCCCTGTGACCTTCCCTATCTCAATAAATATTATTCACTTCAAACATTCTGATCATGTGTCAGACCACTAGGGCATCTTCAACGGGCGCCGAAATCTCGTTCACACGGGCGTTTTCGCTTTTGCCCCCATCAGAAAAGCGGCCGCTGCGGCAGACCACTGCTTTGCTGTGTTGTTTTTTACCCTCTCCACGTACTTGCGTTGTTGGTGTGTGAACGCGTCGATCTGTTCTATCTCGCATTATCTAATCTAACCCCGACTCCAGTATCTGGTGTACTGTGCACTGGCATAACTGACTTCTGTACTTCTGTACTGTACTGACTTCTGACTTCTTTACTTCTGTTTTTTCTAAACATAAATTTACTGATACCATTCTTAGTACTGACTGGTCTGGTGTTAATACCGCTGTTGACCCTGTGAAGGCTGTCGATGACTTCTGTACGTTGTTTTTGAAGGCTGTATCGTTGAGCACAACAACTGTTAAATGTAAAAATCAGTTCAAACATGCATGCAACCCTTGGATGACGAATGCCTTACTGACCAGTTTACGCAAAAAAGATAACCTTTACCGGAAAACAAAACGTCAACCTTTTAACACTGCTTTAGCCCAACGTTATAAAAAATATACTAATACTCTCAGTAATCTACTTAAGCTTGCTAAAAGGCAATATTATGAAACTGAATTTACGAATAATAGCCATAACCCCAAAAAACAATGGAAACTAATCGGTGAATTTTTAAATACACTGGCCTCGCGTAATAATTTTCACAAAATTAACTTTAACGGAACCGTCTTTCTTCAGCCATCCGACGTTGCTAATGCTTTCAGCAACTTTTTCTCGTTATCAACCCCAAGCATTACCACTACTGATCAGCAGTCCCTACCCCGCTCCCCACACTCGTTTTATCTGTACCCCGTTACTGCCAATGAAGTGTACTTAACGATTTGTAACCTCAAAAATACCAGTCCTGGTTTGGATAACATTTCCATGAGTCATTTGAAACTTGTTGCTCATATCGTTTCAGAAACAATAAGTATCATAACTAATACTATTTTTAAGTCTGGCATTTTTCCTAAAAACTTAAAGATGGCGAAGGTTGTTCCAGTATTTAAGAAAGGTAACAAGGAGTTAATTAACAACTACAGACCAATTTCGATTCTTTCGAGTTTGAGCAAGATCATCGAACAGTTACTTGTAAAACGCTTAACTAACTATCTAAAAAAATTTAACGTGATAGATAATTCACAATTCGGTTTTCGTGCGGGAAGTTCCACTAGCTTGGCTTTACTAACCTTAACCGATTTTATTAAAAAATCTATTGATTGTGGTAAATATGTTGGCTCAGTATTCTTAGACTTCACAAAAGCTTTTGATACCATTAATCACAAAATTTTATTCATGAAACTGGAAGCATATGGTATAACCGGTCCGGCACTTATTCTATTAAAAAATTACTTGGTTGATAGGCAATACGTGGTAGCTGCAGCTGGCTCGTTCTCTGACTGTCAAACTATTAACCAAGGTGTCCCGCAGGGTTCCATTCTCGGTCCCTTATTGTTTAATATTTATATCAATGAATTACCCAGCTTTTTACACCGATACAATTGTCTTTTATATGCTGACGATACCACAATAACATTATCAGACACATCTATAGTATCTCTAACTGATAAATTAAACGCTGCTTTAACGGATGTAACTGAGTGGTGCTGCAAAAATAATTTAATTATTAATCCTACTAAGACTAAATTTATGATCTTTAGAAGCCACCAGAAAGTGTTAGGTATGTTGCCAGAATTAAGACTTGGTTCTAATCGGATCGTATCATGCGACTGCGTCCAATTTCTTGGTATAATTCTTGACACTAACCTTAAGTTCACATCTCACGTTGATCATATCAGAAAAAAAATGGCATTTGGCATCCGGGCATTGCTGAAGGCACGACCATTCTTTCCAACCAAAGCTTTGTTATCACTTTACTTCGCTTTCATGCACAGTCATATCAACTATGGAATCACTGCTTGGGGTAACACATATCACACCCACCTATCATCCATTCAGCACATTCAAAATCAAGCTATCCGTATCATTACTAGCAGCCCTCGCCATTCAAGTGCATCACCTCTACTCCGCGAAAATTCAGTTTTGTCGGTCACAGCATTGTTTGATTATAACTTAGGTATTTCTTTTTTCAAACTACTCAACAACCAATTATGTTTTGAACTTCTTGACGTAGGTACTTAAGTGAACCATAACACTACTAGATTTGCCTTGAATAATAACTGGTTGTTACCTAAGGTAAAAACTAATTATGGCCAGCAAACTTTCCATTTTGCCGCAATTAATCTATGGAACCGCCTACCACTTAATATTAAATCATCACATTCTATCACAGCCTTTAAAAAATCTCTAAAAAATCTTCTTCTAACCTGATATGTTTCCTAATTTCTTTGTCTTGCTGGTTTGACTTTCGTCATTTCTTTGCACAGTAGATTTTGTGTACTTTTGTAAACCGTTAGTATTTAATTGTGTATAATGACAATTTGTTTTTTGAATGCCGTGTTTATGTACATAGCTTAATATTTTAGTAACTTCCATATGAAAACCATGCACTACAAGTTCTTGCTTATTTGTTTTCTTCACAAATGTTTTATTGCACTCGTTTTCGCTTCCACTGCTGGTTCTGTAACGTTTTTTGTGTATTTCATCATCGAGGGTCCCAGTGCAGTCGCTGACTTCGGGACCCTTGTCTGTAAATTTTCTTTGTAACCGTTTACTTTGTATGAATAAACTTCAACTTCAACTTCAACTTCAACTTCAACTTCTATGAGTTGGGCTTCTTGGCTTGCCTCGCGCGGCAAAGTAGTAGTAGTAGTAGTAAAAAACATTGTTTTAGAAAATATAGGGAATGGTGTCAATTACTGCCGCCTGGCAACGGCCGGCTGAGACGTTCTGTGAAGGTTAGCTAAACTGGCGGCAGGTGGGCGCGCAGTCGCGTCCGAGTCTGTCGTGCCGCCCCCTCTTGAACTGCGGCGGGTATTACGAATTGGTCCACAGGCGGCCTTGAATGTTCGCTCACACAGGCGACCCTGGCGACACTAGGCAAGTAACGCAGCGTGTGCTTACATCCAAAGTTGGTCCTGTAAAAGTTGTTTACATCCACCTACCTGAATTGGTACGCCTAGGAATACGCTATCATTTCGCCCCACGTCGTGTCGTCATCGATTCATTTTAAGCGAAGCCAGGGTTTCTGAGAACAAACAAATCAAACGCCCCTTTCCTAACAAAAACGCGAAACACGAGAAGCTTGACGGTCAACACGCTATGCGCAACGACAACCTAGTCTGGGCTTCATCCAACGCACCTTGTTAATACATTTGTGTTTGATGTTGCTCCTATTTATATGACCAATTTATTATATATTGATGATGATGATGATGATTCCTATTGGTTTCCCCTTTGAAGCGGGGTGATGACATGTCATCTTACCAAAAAGGACTAATATAACCATGTTTTACACTCTTGGTTTAATACTAGCGCTGCTAAGGCAGGCACTAAAGCTTATTAGGCCCGTATATTGTAACGTCAATTTTTATTTTTTTATTTTATTTTTTATTTTGTTTAAAATATTTCATGTTGGTCCTATTTATTACCCGTTTTTATTGTAATCTTTTCTTTTTTTAAAACATTTCTTACTGTTACGTGCGCCTGCTCTTCGGCCGAACGAATCACCCGTGGCTTACCCATACACCTGTGAAGCTAAATTCACCTCGTCGTCCCCCCTATTAATCATCATCACCATACCTCCTCCTCCTCCTCCTCCTCCTCCTCCTCCTCCTCCTCCTCCTCCGCATCATCATCATCATCATCATCATCATCATCACAATCATCATCAACGCTCCTTAGGTGGGCTTTACATCATGGTGTTTAGCATGCACTCGTCGCACGTTCTAGTCAGTTATTTCAAGCTTCGCTTGAAAATTCCGAAATTCCGAGGCTCCACGGGTCATTGAAGCTCGAGGCGTTCTATAGCGCAAGTCGTTGCATAAGGAAGGTGCTGTCAGCACGCGGTCACCACCGATGTTGCACGCCGTTCAAGGTTCAAAACGGGGCTTATACGTCACGATTTTCTGTCTCATTCCTTAGATATGCATTTATGAGTATATTTGATGATAATATGCACCATTTCCAATATCACTGTAGATTCAAAATAAAAGTGCGGTCTTCGTCTTTTTCAGGGATGACCGCTATTAACGCTCGAGAGAAAGGAAATATGCTCCCAGAATTCTGTGGCACCTCTACGTCGTCGGCCCAAAAAGCTTCTCTGGTCATACAGAGTGGAATGGTTCATGATTTTTCTGTCTATTCTTTGCTTAGTGGCCTCTAAGTAACTTAGCTGGCAAAATGACTACAAACCCAGTTTTGGAGTAGCGGAGACAAAGACGGTGACCTAACAGGACCGGAGCTATTCGAAGTCGTAGCTCGCACTGAGTTGCGAGCAGTGTGCAGGTGCCGTCAAAAGTAATGGGAACATCGTCTTGTAAATTTACAGAAATTTCTTCTTCCGGAAACTGCCTGACTGCATTGGAGCGCGTTTAAAGGAGTTCTCTCTAACAGAAAAAGCTTTCTGTAAACCGGTATTGGCTGTCATAAAGCCAGTAAGACAAATATTTTGGGATATTCACAAATCCTTGTTCCAATTACTTATGACGGCAGCTGTACGTCCCGTCTTGTCACCATCTTTGTCTTCGCCGCACTAAGCCTACTTTTGTAGTCATGAACCAACTCGCCCAACAATGCATTTTATGGCAAAACGAACTTCACGTCCCGGAATGGTTAAGTAGTACATACATACATACATACATACATACATACATACATACATACATACATACATACATACATACATACATACATACATACGCACGTACACTACTGAATTTACGAAGTGGGGACGTATTATTAAAATTTCATAAGTTCAGTAATCTAAGTACACCGGAATCCAATGCTGTTCGTCACATTTAGCTCAACGCATAGCATATATATGACTTTAGCTTTATGGTAACGTTTACCTAACTGTGACCAACGCATTGCACTGGTTACGTGTGTTTTCGTCGTTTCGTAATATTTGTGGTAAAAATCATTTTTTATATTTTTTCAAACAAACAATACGAAAAAAAAAGCGCCTATATAAGTGCACTGCGTAGGATTAACAGCAGTATATATAGAATCTTTTGGTACACCAAAAACGTTTCGCAGAAAAGAACAAGACGAACTAACTAAGAGAGAAATCACCATCGTTAAACACGGCAAGAAGAGGTCATAAAAGAGCGTTCTCAGCAGAGCCATAGCTGGATCCTATCCGCAACACCATGTTTCCCGTTTTGCTTCTTATGCTAAAAACACCGGGCAGTTAGCCGAATTAAATTTTTCAAGAACGCACAAGTCGCTGCAGCAATGACCACAAGGACCTCCGCTCGAACCACTAGCTCTGACCGGGCCCAACCGCATGCATAACAGTGTGATCTGGAAAGTCATAGTTATTTTTGTTTGGTGATTTTGTATGACGAAACGTTATCTGCTCGATACAGTGTATAATCGGGTAATGTTAATTCAAATCCAATGTAGCAGTGTACAACTTTTCAAAAGCAATACAGCGGTAATAAAATCCAACGAAGCTGTCTAACTATTCGAGAAATGTTATCTCTAATGTGGAAAATATTTAGCAAGAAATTGGTTCAGAGTACAAGTATGTTTGCATATTGAAAGCGGGGCGGGTGACAACTTTAGGCACCCTACTTCACGTAGAAGCACTGATAAAGCTGTAGTTATCGCCAGCACAACGCCCCACAGTGTGATTTGCTCGCCCGCAACAGATGTGTTTTCCAGTTTCTGGCATGTCGTTGGTGCGATTTTCTTGATGCGTAACACTCGCCATCGTTGTTGCTGGAAATTAACACGTATAGGTAAGTGGGAGTGAATTGTTCTTTGAGAGGTCACATGTTTACGTGCGGCTTCGACAGAAGCGCAGCGAACCAAGCTTTTATCACATAAACGTCACGTAATCGGCAGGATTCACAACGTATACTGAGGGATGCCTGTAGCCCAGTTGGCTCACGCGTGCTTCTTTGCCGCTGCAGCAGCTTGCTGCAATCTCCTTCTGTCGCAGCCATGTAACCACCGCTGTAAATTCTAGCACGAGAGTGAATTGTGTATACGCGCTGTCATATCTCTGTGTTTTTACCTTTGGGCGTAGAGTGATACCAAAGGTTTAGGAAACAGGAAAATACATTGTTTTTCGCCTTCTTAAACGCAGGAACCTTATCTGAGGGACGCAGGAAATGAATCTAGCTTTTCATTCAGACCGCGAAAAGCACCCTCCTCGCCCTCGTTTCAAGTCGTCGACTTCGTGTTCGCCAGAAAAAAAAGACAGCATGCGAATAGGCAAGAACACGGAGCGGCAAGAATAAAACAACATCTGGGCCAGGTTATGCGAGTGTTTATTCTGTACTGTTATCTGACATTCTTGGCTACGATCTTCGCTTCGGTCATATCAGAGAACGCTCGTGTCCGAGCACGGCTGAAGCATGCCGTCATCGGAGCTATATTTTCTTTCGTGCGGCAGAATAAAGCGTGCTTCGGTTTCCTGGTTGTTTTTACACTGCTAGATTTCTGCTACCTGACGCAGCTTTTTGGGGGCGGTACGTGATGCCATCTGTTAAGCAAAAAAGTGTGAATCTGAGTTGGCGCTGAACTGTTGAACCCTCTTAAGTGTTTAAGCTGGGACAACGGCAAAGATAAGACGTGACACACCCAACACTCGTGTGTGTGATAAAATTCTTGTCAGTGCCCTTTTTGGCATCACAGCAGACCTTGAGCTCAGTACAATTTTGCTGATAAGCTTTGTTTATTCAAGGTCACATATTGCGCACGCACTAGTGTGAGTAGGCAGTGTTTTCCAGTCTCCCACCCCACCGTCTCCCGTGAAGCCATATCAGTGGTCTGGAAAGCCCAAACCTCCTCTGTTCTTGCTCCACCCCGTGTCCACTATATACATGGGATCCCCTCCTGCCGCACTTGTTCTGCACCCAACTGTCCTTCCCACCCAATCAGTACACGTTCACTGGGAGTGCCACCCACCAGACCTGTCATCATACCACACCTCCCGCATCACTTCCTGGGAAGAGTAGCTGAACACGGATCAAGGCGTGGACGTGAAGTCTATGCAAGAACTTCTGGCGGCCCACTGCATGCCTTCGGGTTAGTCAGGGACTCTCTGGAAGATCTGTGGACTGGCTGTCTCCTAATAAAGAGACTGTGGCCCGACAGCCCGGACCAGAGATGTCTAGATAATACAGTTTTCTATCTCTCCTTCTGAATGAAATGACAACTGTCTTCATGAAGTACTGTCAATGACAGTAAGGCCTTGCTGTAGAACATCGTCATGTGAGAAGAATGTGACAGTATCACGGAAACATTCCACTAAACCAGGAAAGTGCATGTGGAAATGCGAGCCGGTGCAACTTCAAAAAGCATAAAGCTTAGAATGCTGCCCCGTTTTCCCCAAAGGCCGGCACACAGTGACACAGTGCCAGGCGTTGAGACAAAAATCAGCCTGCTGCTGCCTAAGTAACCACAATGTACTGCTCAAAGTGACCCCAACTCCATAAGACGCTACTCACACAATTTGCAAGGGTGGCATACGAGAGACGTGTTCAGGTCAGTTAAGTCATGGTGAGCCCTCAGTTTTTATTGCCAGCAAAACTTAGTCTGCATAAATCAGTTTCCCCTCTACAAGATTTACGCATTATAAAAGCACATGCATATAAATATTTTACAAATAAAAGTCATTTCTTGGAGAAGAGTTGTTCGCACCCTTCCTGTGTCCAACGTTGATATCAAACGGAGTACGAAATGGGCTATCATGTACTCTGTAAAGTGGTGTGGTCGCAGTATTGGAATTAATTAAGTTCGAGCTTTAAGTGTTGAACATACACATGGGCTATCGCTACTGCAGTCCGGGATGGAAACAGTCCACTGTTGGTCATGTTGCGCCGACTATATGTGCAAGTATCTTTGCTAGCATATGTACACGTTTTATTCCTCGAGAGTCTATCAATTGCTTCCAGTTCGTCGATTTAAATGAGTTTGTTCAAAACTGAAAATTCTGTTAGCAACTCAAGACAAATCCTTATAGATTGTTTCCGTCACATGACACACCGCTAAATACGCTAAACCTCTTCTGTTCAGTATAAGTCTTAGACTACTGCAGGTTTGTGCTAACCAATCAAGTGGGTCGTGTCCCGTTTTTGTGACTTTAAACCGACAGAAAGTGGGGACCAAGAGTTGCACCTGTTCCAATTTGCTTAAGTCTGCGGTTAACAGTCGATAGCATGGCGTGCACAGAAGTTATGGGTGTATTGAGAGAGTCGGCACAAGCTGGCACATTCTTTAGAAGAAAACTTGCGCTGTAAATTGCTCATAACAGAGGATGACGGGAAACATGCAGAGACCAATTGGCACTTTGTTCACATGCCTTTTTTTATCTCACCCCATGATTTTATGTAAACTTAAACCCTGCCCTTTGCATGCGTGGCTACGCAATTAGGTTGTCTCGCATTGCATGACAAGCAAAAAACATAGATTACAAGAGGTAAAAATACACATTTTTATTAAGGGTACGACATGTACATCAGAGTGAATTATCATTTGCTGTGTCATCCCCCTGCTGCAATACTTCATGTATCCTGTATCACATAGGCCTCTCTGCACTCCATTCTGCCATGCTGCAAACCTAGAACGAAAAAAAAAATACAGGTTAAATACTACCATTTTCTGTTTAAGGCCGAGTTTACCATTCCACGAGGCATCAGCAGGAGCCACAATGAAGACGATGCACACGTGCAACGCAGAACGTGACTGTGCACCTTTGAAGCACCGTTTCTATCATGGGCTTAGCATTCAAGCATACAATGTAAAGTAATGGCTAGACATGAGAAGGAGTTTGTTCGTGAAGGTGCAATTTCGCGTGCCAAACAGCTTCGTGGACCGTTCCTGGGGAAACACCTAAGGTGGAGTAAGTTTCGGCAAAGGAAAAAAAATGTAATCCACCTGAAATGCAGCCATAAGGCTACAAAGGAAAGTTATACGGCTTTCTCAGAAACTTCGCGGTTAAAAACTTCTTCCTGATCCCGGATTACAACCAGGGACTACCGTCCAATTAGGGCAGTTGCTCGTAGCACAAGAGCAAATTGGTAGACAGCCCGAAACATGGGACCACTGTTAATACACCAGTTTAGTAAAAACCTCCAGGTGGAGTAATTGAAAAGCTATGAGGATTGCGCAGAGGGACGAGAGAGAGAGAGAGAGAGAGAGAGAGAGAGAGAGAGAGAGAGAGAGAGAGAGAGAGAACAGGACGAGCGCAACGAACAACTGCTTTATTCAAGGGATTATACGCCCCCAAATTTGCCCCTAAAATACGCCCCCGAAATTGGCGCATGCGCACAACATACATATGCAAACCACATAGAAAATACGATCCATCGTCACACCCTACAGGCACCAGTTTAACAAATCTGACTCGCTTTCACATAAAGCCAAGGATGGATCACTAACGCAATTGTGCGCATTCTTTATCAAAAAGGCTTCCATAATCTCACGTGCGACATCGCTGCTGCCCAAGCGTTATTCTTAACGCTTGCTCTGCAGCATAGTACGGTTGAGGTGGGTGTGGCTAAATGCACTGGAACAAGTCGACCCCACCAATGAAGTCAAATAGGCTGCGGTAGCGATATGGCCCAAAAAGACAGCATTTGTGGTTGGGAGGTCGGCCTGCATATAGTCCCACACTGTTTAACTGCTAATGTCAGGAACGCTGCGTAATTACTTCTACCAGATGGACAATGCAAGAGGGAGACATTCAACAGCTATCCCGGCATACACTGTAATTGTGCAAGACTTGCGAAAGGTGTACCTAAAATGTTGAAAATTTTCGCCTAATTGAACAGCTGTTGCACCGGAGGACAGCATTCTATTTTGTCAGCATACCCTTGATCCCTCATTTGCAAGCAGATTGAACTGACAGCCTTTTAGCAATGCTCGGGGCTATTTAAATCTGGATTCCACAGCTGGGACGACCTGACAAGTTAGCTATGATGCAAGAAGGCTGGTGCACGAATAATATGTTTTTGCGCATCAACAGAGCAGCTTCTTGTGTTCTTGCTCACATCAAAAGGACGAGTTATGGTTCAAGAAGCACAGCACTGCAGTTGGGCAAGCAAAAGTTTGTGTCCCTGGACAGACAAATGCCCAAGGGGACCGACCCAGGTCAGACAAGCTTGTGAAATGTGGTGGGCATGGCTTCCAAGCGGGGCCCCAGGCACTTGATCTCAATACAGGTGCTCAGAATACAGTGTAGACCGCTTATGACGTATGTCGCAGGAGCGGCAAAAATCCGCACTATAAGCGGTACCACACTATAACCAAAACATGCGCGAATTCAACCGCATCGCCACCTACCTCTCAAGTCATCCTAAATTTCTCATCACCCAAACCCACAGCCCCTAAAAATGATGGCACGGTCTTTATTTGGTAATATTTTTAACATCAGCCACTGCTGTAGGGTCTTATACATTGCGAAAGCGCGGTCTTACAAACGGCGAGCGCGGCTTTAACTTCCGTTGTGTTTGTGTTTTGAAAGACCATGGCTGTGTTTTTGGCGTCTATGAAGATGCCGCAGGACATGATAAGAACGCCGGCGGGATTTTATTTTTTTACCCCATCTTGTGTTCACGATGCCAAAAGCGGCTGCTTATCAGCGAAATGTACTGATGGTTGAAATCTTCGGCTTCGCGCGGCTCCCTTGTTCGAAAAGGGAAAGAGCGGTGGCTTATCTGCACAACTTTCCAAAGCGTGACCCGCATGGAGTGATTTCTCGTGAGAACGTGCAGTGCACACCACAGGCCCGGTGACGCCGGTGCGGATACAACTGGCATAGTGTGTGCGGTGCAGTAAGAGGCGGCAACATGGCGTCGGCACTGGCTGTGAAGCGGCGCAGGCAGCTCCAGCGACCACTTCTAAGCGCTCGCTGAAATGCCACGCGAGGCGCAAGCGAGATGCTCATGCAAGAAAAGAGCTGATAATGTGGGCGTAAAGTGGAATATAAACTGCCATCCACGCTGCTTGTGAAAGCGCCCATCAAAAAATACCGCGGTGGTAAGCCTAAACATCTCTCGCGCGGCTAGCCAGCTCGTAGCGCTTCGAATCTCCCGCCATTAGGTGCACGTCTTTCCACTGGTGCAAGTCGTCAGGCTCCTCCCACTGCCACGCGCAGAAGCCACCGTGAGCACGTAATCGTCAACACGAGCATTAAAAAAAACAAAAAAAAAACGCACACGCAACGTTGTTTACAATTAATAGAAACAACTTGCCGCGCGTGGATGGGGAGTCGGTCGCTATCTTCCGAGGTGCATCAATCAAGGAGAGTTGTGGTTACCACGTACGCGCAAACTAAAGGGAGGAGGAGGAGATAGCCTTTATTACATTAGGAAGACGCTAGGTCAAGTGGGGGAAGTGGGAGTAGAGGGTGGGATATTCGAGGCTTGGGACATCTTGAAAATAAACCGTTCAAGTTTAAGCTGGTTGGCTCCTTAAGGCGGAAGAGGCCACGTGGGGTGAGGAGAGCAGGCTCACGGCTCTAAACTGCTCGCGCTAGACCGCTTTCTAGAGAGTAGTGCGCAATTAAAGTCAGCGTGGAGGGTTCCAGTGTTCCTGGGTCGATGTATGAGGAGGAGGCATTTGGAGGAGGCTTGAAGTTTCTGTAACGCGTAAATTTTGGACAGTGCCAAATTAGGTGCTGGAGATTGGCGGGTGTGAGGGAGGCGCAGAAGGGACATCGAGGCGGCAGGGATGGGGTGTACCATTTACGGAATGTCTCTGGGGTTAAGCTAGCATTTGCAAAATATTTGTTCATAAAAATTTCGGCTGATCTTGGGAGCGGGGGTAGAGCAGATAAAAAGCCGGTTGGAGTGAGGGTCTTGAGGCGGTCTTTTTTGTCTTTTTTGTACCGTAGAATCTGTATGGCTGGCGGTAATGAGTCAGGAGGCGGAGGAGCCAAGTCGGGTAGCAGCGGAGGACTGTAGGTTATGCCCATTTTTTTCTTCTGTGTCGAAGCTAGAGCAGAGCAAGGGGTGCACGCTGGCCGTCAGATGGCCTAAAACGATGCCCTAGCTACGCCGGTCGATCAGCAGACCCGCTGAAAAACCTCACTGTAAACGCTATTGTGCTTTGGCCAACTGCATCTTAAGCGGTATGCTTATGCATTGAGTTCTATGGGAGGCAAACCGGTGGTCACAAAAACCCGTGTTATAAACGGTCCCGCACTATAAACGGTCCCGCACGTTATAAATGGTCTGCACTGTAACTACACAACATGCCACACTCCCTTGCTTTTTATCGCAGACGCCCTAAACGTGGCTCAAAAAATGCACGCTTTTTCGTGTGTCGTTCCTGGAAGTGCCACAGAGGATGCATAATTAAGAAGGTTAAAGGGGCACTGACACAAAAATTTTGCATCTTGTTTTTTTTGTTGGGATAAGTATCTAGTGACCTACTTATAACCTGTAGAAACCTCATTTGCTTCAGCGTGCGACGGTTGTTTAATTAGAGGCATTTTCAATGCGGCCAGTCGCAGTTTCGGTTTCAGCGAGTGCCGCGAAACGATGGATTTTCTGGATTTTGTGTGAACAAAGCTGACCACGTGACCGTCGGAGGGATATCACAGAGCAGAGCCGCCGTAGCACTGTCGAATCCGCATCGATGGCAGTTTCTGCGAATGCCCCCACGTACTGATCTCGTGAGGCGCTTAATTAAAAAAAAAAAACACTCCGCAGACACTAAAAAACTCACACGCATTCCAAAACGCAACTACAACAACAAGAAAAAAAAATTGCCCGACCACACGCGCGTTGACAAGCGTGCATCGGCATAAAGCAAATGTATAAACATCCCCCTCGCGAGGGGCACGATCAAATGCACAGCATTTCCGAGGGGGTGCGCCGGCAAGTCGTATCTCTCGATCGCGGGACCCGTGTCGCCATCTTTCGGAGGCGCGGGACAACTTGTGGCGCTTTGGAAACAAAGCAGAATATAAGGCGCGTTCGGTGCATCGAAATCTGTGTCGGTTTCGTGGCTCAGTCGGTAGTGCGCCGGGCACCTTGCGCTCCGCCCGCGGCGTCATGGGTTCGAAACCGGGCGCTGGAAACTGTTATTACTTTTATAGTGTAGCCTGGCTGCGGACTACGACAAGGCGCGCCTGCGGACTACGATTGACGTTGTGAGTTACTGAAATGCTATGCATTTAAAAAGCGACCGTGGATGTGACGCAGGCGCTGCGAGTGCAAATGGTACCGCGGCTATTGGCGGTGAGATCTTTGAGTGGCGCCCCCTGGCTCTGACGTCGGCTTAGGGATTCGCGCCGCTGTCGTCTGCTACACTCCGCTTGTGAGGGGCAACAGTGCCTGGGCTAGAAATCGCCCGCTTCGTTGCTGTAGTGCGTTAAAAAGCGTATTTCTAGAGACTCAGTTATTTTGCCAGCTTCTGACGCATCTGAATAATTTGAAGCTGTATCCCCCACAAGTTTGCAACACACGAAGAGATAGAGAACAACTTTCTTCAGAGTATCGGTCAGAAGATCGTGTGTAACTCGTCCTTTCTTGCTTATTCGCGAGGATCAGCGATCAGAGCTTCTCGATAAGTATTCAAAATGCGTAGGCTTCCCTGCAGTATTTTTGAGATGCTCCTATGAAGACTCAACAGTCTAATACTACGTACCAAGCAGCGGCCTCTACACGCTCATCGCACAGCAGGAAATAAAGCGGCTTTCTTCTGTTTCTTTCGTTGTTGTCTTGTATCGGATTAATGTTTCTTGCTTTTTTTTCTGCCCAACGCATTAATTTTTCTGCGCCGGCACCAACTTCTTATTAGGAGGTTTCGGGATGTTTGGGAGCCTCACAAAGGTCGTGTGGATATTTCCTTCATTTTGTATCGCATACATTCCCTTCTTCACAAATTGGCTTTCATTACTGCTGCGTGCAAGAAGGTGCATATCCGCAGCGTGCTTTGTTTATTCACATGCAAATACAATGAGAAGGTTTGTGCTACGCCACCGCGATCGCGCCCTAAACAACGTGGTCCACAGTACTCGAAGGCGGCTTTTGTGCTCCGAATTTCTATCGTAATTATATCGTTATCATAACGAACTGACTCTCAACTCGAACAATGATGACATGATTACGGTGTTGAAGGCATGATATATTCGCTAACTAACGTAATAAATAGTATACCTGCATATATTACAAGACTCGAAACCGAAGAATTCCAAGTAGCTCTTTATTGCTTTTCAACCCTTCCAGGCGCAAAGAACAAATCCTATTCTACTCGGGATGGCGTTCTATGATTTGAAGAAAATTACTTTTAATCTCTTGTCCTGGACTGAGGACCCGGCCCACTAACCAGATCGATTTAATTGTTAAACAAAGTTTTCCCCTCCTCCTCTTACTCCTCCCCCCCTCCCCCTCTTGAGTGCAGTTTTCTTATAACGCATATCCGAATATCGGGAAGATATGGCTGTGCAAAATGTTCCGAAATATTTTTCCAGGTCTTAACAAACATATATGTGTTACTATAAATTTAACGAAGACGTGACTCGTTTTGCTCAATAAACCTCCATACTGGTTAGATGCCTGGTATAGAATCAGCACGCGCGTATATACACACTGGATTATTTGGAACTCAACCTACAGTTTTTGCAGAGTATAGTGCATGTCGGCAAACTTTCATGCCTTGACAACGTAAAGTGATGTGACAAAACGCGTTCGAGCGTTCGGCGAGGTTGCAAAAACTGTTTTACCTTACGTATGATTACCGGGAATCGTGATGCCTTCAGCCAAAGCCGACAGCCATGAAGGCATAGAATTTGTTTTGGTCTTCCATTTTCGCTGTTGTCGGTTATTAGCAGCTGACTGTTCCTTTTGTTCGAATGTTTACATTAGAAGCTGACGCCTAGCTCCGACTCTTCGCGCTCCCACAGGACTGGCTTCGCAAGGAATGGGGTGGCGCCGGCAATGTTTCTCGTGTATACTTTATGTTTACAATGTTTCTCGTGTATACAAAAACTATACTTTAATTGACACTATGAGCTATTGTATGCGATTTTAAGCCTATTATTATGATAAAAACGCCAGTTCTGGTGCGGACAAGCATCAGACCTTGACCGACCGCAAAGAAACAGCAGGGAGAGCGACCCTGAGTGAAGCAGACGACAAATGCGAGAATCCCTAAGCTGACGTCACGGAGGCGCGCTTCGCAGCGCCGCCTGTGTTCGCGCTCACCGCCAATACGCCTCGAGCGCGGCCTGTAGAGGCGCCACTGAAATCCCCCTAGCGGCCCGTTTCGAAAGCAGGCGCGGGAGTCCCCGGCCCGCTCCCCCCTGTCGCCGTTGCTTTTGGGGCTTGTTCAAGACAGCGATTTACCGTTTCTCCCCGTTCGAAATACCGAATAACGTAGAGCAGGCACTCTGTTTGCAAGCGTGCTATGTTCACGAGAGTATAAACGTTTATGACGCGATCTTAGTGAGATCTATATGAGCGCCGGGCGTGTGTCACAAGCCGGCGTCCCGAAGCCAGCATGTGCATGCAGCTGATTGCAATTCCGCTGCCCTGAAATTTAGTGACAGTGTCTCTGTAAGCAGTGTTTCCTCCATGTTGCGGCCATACACACTATGATGTAAATCGACTTTGTGCACTTACAAAATCCAGCGGAGCACACATACCTGACAGCACGCAAGTTACGGCTGCCAATATCACATATCAGATATTGATGAGTACCATGAACAAGCCAATGCGGCTTAAATTTCTCAAACATTGTACCAAAGAAGTACGATGGATAATGCAAAATTACACTCCGGTGTCAGCACACGACGACAAATTTAATGCTGGGTCGTCTTGTCCCGAGGTGAGCGCTCGCAAAGATTCATCTGTTACATTTATCCTCCACGAGAAGCGCGAAGATGGGCTTATAGAGTAATCCGTGTCCGTGACCAAACTCTTCTTCAAAACATCGTCATATGACACAGGGAGACTGCAGAATCTAGCATAAACCGAAATCAGAGACCCTCATCAGATACGACACTCTTCCAACGAGCCCGTGTGTACGAGATTTCGGCGCACGTTAAGGATCTCCAGGTGGTCAAAATTAATCCGGAGCCCTCCACTACGGCGTGCCTCATCGTCTCCGTTGCGTCGGCCCGATAAACCCTGCAATCAATCAATCAACTCTTCCAACGACACCTCGTATCGCTTGTGAACTGCCTACCCTGTATTCTTCAAAAAATGAGTCCGCCGAGTGATCAGCCATTTTTCAAGGCGAAAAACAAACGAAATGTGAACACGCAGCTTGTGTGTGATTACTAAAACGTTCATTCGTTGATTTCGCTCCTCATTTGTAAACAACGATAGTTGAGCGTCCTCCTCCTCATACCCCCCCCCCCCCCCCCCAATGTCTAGCGAAATATCAGTGCATTTCGCATCTAGTTGGTCTGGTGAATACTACCTTGCTCAAACAAACGTCTTTAGCATTTCAGAAGCTGCACTCGGTTTTTTTTTTTCATTCCCGTACGACTATTCTATTTATTCCTTACTTGAAGACCATTCATTTTCCCGTGGTTTCATTAACATATATACCTTGGTTCTTACTATAAGGCATGAGTGGGCACATATCTGACAATGCACAGCCTTTGAGTGTACTTAACATTTTCGCGTGGCTTATATTCCCATAAAAGGCACAAGTTTTTGTCAGCTATTGAGTTATCACGTCCCCGAAACATATTTTTCTACGACGTACATATTCGAAGCAAAGCCGCATTTGTTGTCGGCGCTGCAAAACGAACCTACCTCTTACAGTGCCAATATCAGGTCTAAACGAGGCGACAATAAATAGAATTCACTTGTGCTGACGTGTTCGAAGGTGACAGCGGTGATATGTTGCTGCCATCGCCGACGCCCGCAAGAGCGGCCAAGAAGCGCGCAGAACCGCCTCCCCGGGTAGCTCTTGTTGGCGTTAGAGCGCTCTACCAAGACGCAGCTGTTTTTTTTAAGTGCCCTAAACGCGCAGTTAGCTTACAGACGTCACCATAACAAGTTTTTTAGAGCGCGGAAAGGCAAAGAGAAGCGAAAGAGAACCAAAACACTGCATGACCACCTATCAGCCACGCAGCGCTAATCCCGCAAACGCCGTGGAGAAGCGGCGGCAGGCGGCGCAGCGATCGCGAATCTCGAGACGTATAAAACGACGCGCGACGCTCGAGACGGTGGGTGGCAAGACGCGCGCTGGGAGCAGCCGGCCGGTCTGCCTACAGGTCCGCCTACGGATGTGTTCGGCTTAGCACTGCGGCGGATATTCGAGTGCCGCTCTCGTAAGCGGTGCAGATGACAATTTTTAATGCAACCCACCATCGCATCATTAACTCCTTTCTCATGTAAGCCGCCATGGTCGGGACCTGGGGACAATTTCGTGCAGCGGTAACAAGCTATCACTCGAGCTACCTGCGCCGGCCTGGGCCACTTCACGGCCGTGGCCGCCGCCTGCACAGCGACCGTGCGGCTAGTTCAGTGGGTTTTAAATGCAGAGCATTTCTTAGCCTCGCCTGTTCCTGCGTCGGACGGTGTCAACAGTTCCGCGTCCGCAGCAGGTGCGCCTCTCCTTCCCTCCTCTCTCTCAACAGCAGCTGGCGCGCGCATGCGTCGTAGTCAGCCCGTTCGCTCCGTCGCGGTCTCGGCCTAACAGGTGCGTGATAGCAGCGCGGTGGGTCGTGGAAGGGCGCGCGCTGCTTGCGCATGCGCTCTCTTCCCCCCCCTCCCCCCGTACTGCTCTCCCTCTACTGCGCGCGCTGCAAATATAGCGGCCAGCGGTCGCTCGTGCTTCAGTCACTGCGTTGCTCCTTCCTTCCTTGGTTAACGCTCGTGCCCACGTTTACTCGTGTCTGCTACTCCAGCATCACGGAAGAAACGATAGAAGCAACACTGCCTTCAATCAGTACTGAGGCCCCAATGCTCTGCATTTACTCGTGTTCCCCTCGCGGGAAGGCGCGGGAATTTTTTTCGTGCCTCCGCCGCGTTTTCGCATCCAATGGTAATAAACAGTAATAGAAACAGAGTGCCTGGAATCGCTGTAGAACTTTGGTCGCGGCCAGCTGTCCGATGAGCTGACGAAATCACGGCGCCTCCGCCGCCAACGATCGGGTCGTTCGTTCTCGAGAGCAGAAGCTCCGCCCTCCGGCCCTCCGATTGGAGCGGCGAGCCGGGCGAGCCGGCGGAAAACGCCGGCAGTGCGGAAGCGGCAAACACAAACTCGTGACGTGTTTGGGTATTGTTTATTTACACAATATCCTCGGGATGTCGATTGCGCGTGGTCCTCTGCTGGCTGCTCCGTTGCGTTTCGCACACTTTAAAATTGATTTTAAATATGTTCTAGGCTGTATTCGCCGCTGATATTTTGCAGATGATGTATATGTGTTCCCACCAATCTATCTCCGAAATTATCTCGCCTTCAAAATTTTGTGTCAGTGCCCCTTCAATCTCCTTTAGTCCCGGCCTGCACCCGCTTTTTTCGAAATTTCGGCAATGCTCCGTCAAGTTTGTTCTACTATCTTTATCTCTCAATGTGCGCTCATGCTCCCCTGCACGATCATTCACGCAGCGCCCAGTTTGACCAGTATAGGCCTTTCCACATGTCAGTGGAATTGCATACACGACGCCTTACGCGCATTTCACTAAGGGCTTGTTATGTTTTTTGTCACAACCGCTCCAAAACATTTGCTCAGCAGCTACGTTGTTAATAAGGAGAGTCGTACGCGATTTCTTTCTTCATAAAAACATGCCACGTGAATGTGCCTGTGGCTACAATATCTACACTTACTCGTCTATCTTGTATACACCGTTTGACTCCTCGACTGTCGCCCAACGCTCATGACTCCGCACGCGTATTTTTATTTTTCCTTCCTTTGTCGCTCCTACAAACCGGTTTTGGCTGAGGGAGGAAAAATTTCACAATAAAGAAAACCAGGAGGCGAAGGCTGACGACTCGCTCTCCTCACCTTCCTCACTCTGTATAAGCCCCGTTTACATTGACCCGACGAGGGCGCGTTGAGTCGAAATAAACAGGTTTTTTGGACTCGACCCCCCCATGTATAACCGGACGGGGTGGGTCAGAGAGCCGTCGCGGCGAGTCCAGTCAACTCGGAGGCAGGGGGTGGGTTAGCTCTCTCGTCGGGCTGAGTCGGCGGGCCGCGGGGAGCAGAATACCGTATCTGCGCGGTTCTAACGCACCCCCAATCGTAACGCGTGGGTAACTTCGCGCAGGAAAATTAGAAAAAAAAAAGTGACACTGACGGTACTGCGCAGATGGAAAAGACATGACACCACGTACCTGGAAGAGGGAGATTTTATTTGGCGTATGCAGCTCTGGAAGTCAATAATGAATTGTGCTTCACAAGGTTGCTTATCCAGCTGCAGCTGGAAATAAAGTTATAGCGGGGAACACTGAAGCTGCCTGCGATTTCAAGTGCCTTGATCTTCATAATTCTAAGCGTTAAGGGCTAAGCAGAAGCACAAAAAAATGTGCAACAGCTGACCAGGGTATGCGGCATGCCATTGAGGTATCAGTGCGCCGAAATTCACTCACGCGGTGTTGACGGATTGTTTGTATTGGATTGAGTTGGATTTTGCGGATACTTAGTGTCCGTTGCGCATGGGCTTTAAAGCCTATTTCGGTTTCGAGCCCGATTGTAACGCGCACACAAATATGAAGCTACCTTTTAGCAAGAGAGGGTGCGGGTTAGAATCGTGAAAATACGGTAGCCCCTTTTCCGGGAACCCCGCCGTTCCCCTCACCTCGATTCTTTGGACGGGGTTCATATAAACTCGGACGCGTCGAGGTAAGCTGAACCCGCCACTCAACTCACCCCGCCTCCGTCGCGTCCATGTACACGGGGCTATAGATAACACGACCTAACCTTGCATACGTGGAATAAGCCTTCGTTTTGCCTGTTTTTGCACTCGGTGGGAAGGTCCACCTTAGCGGGGAGGGGACGCGATGCTCGGCCTACCAGTTCAGCAGACGGATTTAGGGCCGACTGCTTGGGCCGTGGAGCTGTCGTTAGAAAGAGGAACGCTTTTCTATGCTGTTACGTGTAGCAGCCGCATTGCCACTTTTATTACCGTGTTACGTGTTACCCTGTTTCTTCGGCGTGTGCTTTTCGCTGTAAGTTAGAGCCAGTTTTCTGGAAGTAGTGATGGTTGTGGCGAACGCGTTTGTATGAGGTGCAAGCCGGCGAAGAGTTTATTGCCGAAGAAGGAAATTTCTCCTTTACCCAATGTTCGGATGCAGTGTTGTCGGGAGCGCAGGTTTCTGTGAAAACAGCCTTCTCGTGACAGCATATGATAATCTGAGCTCTCCGCTTGTTGGATTACATGGATACCCACGCAAACATTCAGGTTGGTCAAAAGTAACATCGGAAGCTTTTGTGTTGTTTTCAAGCGTTTTTTATGTATGCTAGCTAACTGAGGCCGTAAATTATCTTTTAATTCCAACTCATGACTGCAGCGGTCATGTCTGATGTTCTTTTTTTTTTTTTGTTAGGTGGTGTAACAATCACTTTATATGGAAGATTTCGCTGCATTTTTTTCTGCACTCGAGCGTTGGGTGTATGTAGCATCATGCAGCATGCGGACAAAATTTAGTGGCATTTTCTTGTGAAACAAATTTGTCATGAGGACGTGAAAAACGTGTTCCTATAGATCGAAGGTGGTCATCGTGATTTGTGTTTTATGCTTCTGAAGTATCCTCCCGTAGTGGCCGTAACAACGCTTGATTGTTTTCGTGGGCATTGCTGATGATCTTACAAAATCAATAAAAACAGTTCGTACCGTTTAAAAGCATCAGGTCTATTTTTCACTCTGAGAACGTCATAACTCTTACCGGAGCCCTTACTGGTTTTCTCCCGGTAACTACAAATAAGGTATTGCGTTGTTACTCTCGGTTTTAATTGGCATGTGGGTGGTGGCGCCGTTCCACCGTACTGTAACGGCGCAGACGACACATTTTTTTGAGTTCACCGGGTGGTTGAAAACTGCAGAAATGTCGGCACCTTCACCAATTCAACGGGGAATTGCGCACGATATCTGATTTGGTAGATTGGGTTGTCGTGGGGACGGCAAAACATGCGTACAGACGCGGACAGCGCTTGTTGCGTCAGGGTGCTCCATCGCTTGCCCCAGCGCTTCGGCCTCGAGGCGTACCTTGGTCGTGGTTTTCTTATCGCCGTTTGAAGATTGAGGTTGACTGAGACAGTCACGGAACACGTCGCGCGTGTTTCGGTGCGCATATTCGCTTAAAAATGGGCCCAGCTGGCTAGCCCTGTTTTACTCACAAAATCCAGCAATATTTAGTCATAGTCCTGCCAAAACCATCCCCTTGCGCGACTAAAATATTCCTAGTCCCGCCCTTGATAGTCCCCGCTACTAAACCCGAAGCCCGACCTCTGAATACGAGTAACGCTAGTAGCGGTACAAAAGGTGGTCACGTGTCATACTTAGTGACGTAGGATAGTCGGCCGCTAGTCAGGCGTTATTAAGGGGACGTGAATACGAGCCTCACAAGGTTCAAAAGCTACAGCATCGCCTGCTGCAGGTTGTATGGCAGTACGAGATTATGATGATGGTGATAATAAAACTTTATTGTCTTGAGTCGAGGTGCTCGTATTAGGGCACCCACACTCTGGGAGGCGTCCTTAGTCCGGGATACCTTATATCTTGTTGGCCAACCGTAGACCTCTCCCTTAGTCGTCGCTGGTCTGCGAGGTCGGAGCTGGTCACCAGTTTCACCCACTGCAATATGAGAAAAAAAAATCAAGAAAGATCAGCGTACCGACAACTTTTTGGCGGACTTGTAAATGTCGCGATTACCACAAGTTCGTTTACAACTACCACCCAACTTTTGGTTCTTTCTTTCAACGCTTCGTATCAGCACAGTGAGATTCAGGCGTAACTTGAGTCAGGGAAAAGTAGACATTGGCCTTCCCTTGCTCGTGTAGTATAGTTTTCCACTATCGATTATTCCTTCGTTCCTCCTCTGTTTTTTCGCCGCTATCGCCCTCTTATTCACATCAAAGAGTCCTCGTGAATGTAGTAGCCGGAATAAAACGCACACGTATCCGGTGCATGCTGCAGTAAGGCCACGCCCTACAACAGCTGTCGTTACGGCTCCGGTTTATCGGGACCCGTGTAATTTAATTCGGAATTGTCGTCACGACCGGCTTGCGGGGACCACAACTGAGAGTGGACCCTCGATGAACTATCCCCTCTGTCGTGTTCGAGAGGGGATGCCGGACTACGCCAAGCTACGTGACCGGGTTATCAAAAGACCCTTGGGGTAGATGTAATGGCGACGTGTGGTTACGGCGATCGAATTCGTTTTAGTGGAGTGTGATAGGTTAGTGCGATTTATGTTTACAAATTTTCCGGTGAACGCAAGATATAGCGAGTGAAAAGAAAAGTATACAGGCTTTCGTAAGGGCTCATAAAATTAAAATTCTGGGAGTTTCGCGACGAAGCTAAACGTGGTCTATGAGGCACACTGTTGAGAAGGGTTACGGGTAGACCACCTGGGGATCTTTCACTTGCGCCTAAATCTTGACACCCGGTCAAGGTACTAGCGCATTCTAGAATTTAAAGCAACAAGCTCGGTTCGCTTCTCAGCTCAATCCGTGAAGCCAGCTTTCCAGTTCATCTGTCCGGCCAGTTTTCTTTCGGTAGACAAATTTCAAGACACAGAATGAAGAATGACCATCTTTGATGAGAGGTGTTTAGAATAGTCGTGGCGAGTCGCTATCTAGCTCTTTAAAACCGGGATACAAGCGCAAATAAACCTTAAAAGTCGCTGTGAAAACAACGCACAAATTTACAGGTTTACTTTATTGAAAGAAACAGCCTTCTATAAAAAGACATTATTTTCTCAGTTATATATATATATATATATATATATATATATATATATATATATATATATATATATATATATATATATATATAGCGAATCAGAATAGGAAATGAGGGGCTCGTAGAAATAACACAGAAATAACGGTTGGCAGTCCAGAAAACGTCGGAAAGCAAAGGGGAGGATGCGGTAGGTCATTGAAACAGATAAAGAATTTGGAAAGAAAGAAAGAAAGCGGAGAAAAAATGCCCACCAGGTGGGATCCGAGGTCGTGGGTTCGGATCCCACCTGGCGGGCATTTTTTCTCCGCTTTCTTTCTTTCTTTACAAATTCTTTATCTGTTTCAATGACCTACCGCATCCTCCCCTTTGCTTTCCGACGTTTTCTGGACTGCCAACCCTTATTTCTGTATATATATATATATATATATATATATATATATATATCGGCGTAGAAGGAACTTCTCGAGGAGCCAGAAGAAATTTTGTGGAAATAGATGACTCACGATTCAAAACAAAAACGGTGTTTTACTAACGTTTCGACTGGAGGACCAGTCTTCATTACTCCAGACTGGTCCTCAAGTTGAAACGTCAGTAAAACACTGTTTTTGTTTTTAATAAGCGCCCGCGCGAGAGAGAGACATACATGTAGAGGGGGGAATGACAATTCATCTGTTCTCGACGATGCTTAGTTTTTTCACGCGAGAAAGCAGGGCTACAGTGCTATAGCAATTTCAAAGGAACAGAACAAAAGCATGAAAAAAATGAGGAAGCGAAAGGTACAGGCAGAGCATGGGTACTTCAGAAGTTACTCAAGGGCCTGCAAGTAAAACAGAAAAGAAAAGGGGGCCGTACTATCCCGAGCTACTTATATCTCGTCGCGTACAACCGGTTCGCTTGATAGCCGGCATCGCGATCGCTAGCCAGCGTAGTGGCCTTGCGGCCATGGGTATTATTTATGTCCCCGATTTAAGCACTTGTTTACGCGGGGAGCGGCGTCGTTTTGGCTGACGCAGCGAAATGCACCTCGGGAACGACAAGGAGAGTGTGTGTGTATGTGCGTGTGTGCCGAGGACTGGAGAGGAGGAAAAAAACACGACAGGGGAGCTTGAGAGAGCGCGTTGTGTGCTCTCCGGGCCAAGGCTTGTTTGTTGTACAACTCGCTTGTGACTGAATGGCAGCGCATTAGCAGTCTTGGAGGAAAACAGCGGTGGCCCGCCTTCCCCTTAAGGTAAGTGCGGGAAAATTTTGCGCTCGACGGAGTAGTTGAACGTTTACCGCTTTCTGCGTCTAAGCGCACAGCGGCTGTCTTGATTCTCGGCTTCAGCTACTGGTGCGAGCCTCGCAGAGCTAATGCGAGCTTAATTATTTTTTCAGTTGTAAACAGCCCATTACTGATGGTGAGTCCTCGCTTACGACGCTCAATGAGGTCCTCATTTTCACATGACGTCACCACCGCCCTTTCCGGTGCGCTCCTCTGAGAATTCTTGTAGCGCTCCTCCCGATAAGAGCACCGGATAAATTCCCAGCCCGTGCACGCCTCCGACAAGGCAGCTACAGTGACGTCAGTGCAAGCGCTGTATACCCTGTATACATACATGGCGCGTACACGTACCGATCGGGTATTTTATGCAGTAGCTCTGTATATACCGTAAAGTTCCGAAAGAACGCCCACCCAAATTACAGAGATATGAAGTGATAAATAACGGGATGGGCGAACTTTCGGGTCAGGTGCGAAAAACTACAATAACGTAGCGGCACCACCAACCAAAACTGCGTAGATGTCAAGTAAAAAAAATGAAAGAAGCTCACACTAACACGTAAGACTTGAAGGTAACGAACCTGCATGCAACCTTCACGATCAACGACGGTTTATGTACACGATTGCAGCCGATCTGCTTCTTCTTCGCTGCCGCAACGACCTTCACCCCATCATTGTTGCTATAAGTGTGAGCTTCTTTCATTTGTTTGGAAGTGATAATCATTGGACATCACCTTGGAGAGGCGTACGCTATGACGTGTCTTTCTCGTTCCGAGCAAGTTTTGCCACGATTACGGCTAACGCTGGAGTTTTCTTTTTTTGTTTTTTGCCAGTCTTGGCAAATCTCTTGACAAACGAGCGCGGGTGACGCTGGGCGGTCGCGCGCTATGCCCGCTCTCACGTGCGCGTTCGGCAGTTTCTTGGTATTTTGAACTGCGGTCACGAAAAATTACGATTTGCTAAACAGCTTGGCTGTTAGAAAGTCGGACAGGTCGCGTCTCTTTTGTTCAAAAATCCAGGCATCGGTGGTTCAGGGCCGCGGGACGTTTCCGCAGAGGAAGCTCCCGGTGCTTTCGAAGGCCTCAGAGCTTGCGCGATTTTAGGGGTAGGCGATCTTTGGGGTCTTTTAATAAATCGAATAATTCACCCCTAAAGGGGGGTGGGCGAGCTTTCGGGGTAGGGCGTCCTCTCAGGACTTTATGGTAGGTTGGTTGTAGCTGAGCTTGACGGGGTGACATTGATGCCGTGTTCTGTCCTGTCTCATTGCGCGGAATGCCAGTATATCAGGGGCGAAGCCAGGGACGTGTTTCGGTGTCAGAACGGGCAACCGAAACCCGGCCCCCTGCTTTCGGCATTTTTATTCCCATGCTTTTTACACACTTCATCTATAAATTTAGGTGTGAAAACGAGAACAGGTTAAAAAAAAACGAAAATAACATAGTGCTTGTGTACAGACTATCTTTTTAAAAATTTTTACCGGAAGGGGTATAACACCCCCCCTCCCCTCCAAAAAAAAAGAAATATATTTCTGGCTACGCCACTGCAGTATATAATCGTATCTCGCTATGATATGACTAGCTGAGCCGTTGTATAGGCAGTGAGCATGAGGCAACAGCTTTGGGACCGCTAAACTTTGAATCAGTTACGCTTTTCTATCAACTGGATATGCTTGTTTGCGACGAATTTCAGTTTAGCGTTTGCCTCGAAAATGTACAACGCACTGTCATCCTGACTCTCGGGCGCGGACGCAATTTGAAGTGTTTTTTTTTTGTACGTTTTCTTTGCAGATGTGGCCCGCAGTTGGGCTGTCAACGTTACTTGTTGGCGCTGCCACAATATTGCTATGTGCATTTATGTGGCTACGTTCCTGCTTTCGAGTACCCAGCAAGGCTCCATTACCTCCTGGGCCATATGGAGTTCCCCTTCTTGGTTACCTGCCCTTTATTCGGAGACAGCAACACGTCGTCTTTAGAGATATCGCCAAGAAGTATGGTGCCATTTTCAGGTATTCAGCTCCAAGGATTTGTCAATCAATCAATCAATCAATCAATCAATCAATCAATCAATCAATCAATCAATCAATCAATCAATCAATCAATCAATCAATCAATCAATCAATCAATCAATCAATCAATCGATCAATCAATCAATCAATCAATCAATCAATCAATCAATCAATCAATCAATCAATCAATCAATCAATCAATCAATCAATCAATCAATCAATCAATCAATCAATCAATCAATCAATCAATCAATCAATCAATCAATCAATCAATCAATCAATCAATCAATCAATCCAATCAAATTCACGGAACAGTATTTTTGCGTGTATGTATCCCTAGTGTACCCTCACGAACATTCGTCGTTATTTCCAGGGTGAAGCTAGGAGCGAAGAGCGTCGTCGTGCTGAACGATTACAAGAGCATCTCCGACGGTTTTTCTAAAATACAAGGACGACCAAACTCGTCGTTTCTGGAACATGCTGGAATCACGGGTAATCTGTGCTCCTTACCGAACTTATTCGATGCGCACGTCATGAAAATAGGCCGAGTCATACGCAACGCAAATGGCAGTCAATTTAATATCGAGTAAATCGCCTAGAATTTAAACTAGGAAGGAACTAAGAAAGGAAAAAGAAATCTAGTAGAGGATTGGCGTGGAGCTTAAACAGGGAAGCGTCGGGTTTACTACACTACGCATGGGAAAAGCGAAAGGATATGGTGAACGAAATAAATGGTAGAAAAAAGAATGAGAGGGGAAAAAACCCGGGAGTGTAGATGTAAGTAGAGAGACAAATCACGGACGTAAAAGAAGGCATAAAACAAAGCAGGTTCAGCGAATTCGGCTAGAATTCGGCGAATAAAGCATTGACAATAATTACCGCTAGTAGCAATCAAGGTAACAGTCAGGTCTAAAACCAATGTGGTCACACCAGCCTTTTAGCTTAGTGATCGTTCGACTAAAGAGCAACTTGGAAGATACCATCAGCTCAGTGTTTTTGTAACATACAATCTACACAGCCATCATTGTTTTTTTTTTGTTTCCACGTGGTATCTATTGCAGTACAAGTAAATCCAGGAAATGATAGTTACAACACGTATTTACAACCATGTACACATAAATACGAGTTTAATACAAGATGAAGAACAAAACTTTTACAAAATTTTCTAGGCCAAGCCGAAAGTGCGCAGGCTGCAAAAAGTTCAATGTACAAGCTTACGTCCCGAGCGAGGCTGAAACATTTTGTGCCGGAAAGCTTAAGAAAACACATTTGTTTCTTGCTGTCATAAAATATTTTTGCCACATTTAAAGTAAAGCTTATTCTTCGAATTATTTGAAGCCGAGAAGGTTTACCGTTTCCCTGGAAAATTTTTACAAAGGACGTACAAGGTTTGAAACGGGGGCAACAGTGAACAACTAATAAGCATTGGATACCAGTAAGGGCGGCAATCAATTTGGTCGCACTCATCTTTAAGATTTATGATTATTTTGCAAAAGTGGGATCTTAGAGAAACCATTGATTCACCGTGTCTATCCAGCATCCGCGTTTTCTATAAACTATGCGAAGTGATTCGGAAAATACGGCCCATCGCACTCTTCGGGTGATACAGGATACCTTACACTATGGGGCGTCAATTCAAAGTCCTTCTTAAGAGTTCTTTAGAGGACATCCCAAACGAGTGTGTCATCTTAACAATATATGATGCAGTGCTCAATCGTTTTCGGCATACCGAACAAGAGACAGCTTACTGAAGAGACAAAAATATTCTGGTTACGCAGCCACGTCTCTACAGGCAAAGTTTCGGTATAGTTTGAAGAATAACGTTTTTGTTGAGGAAGAAAGCTGCATTTTACGTACACGTTAAAGCGCACCTCGTCCAGGCCAGTTAGAACGATTACAGTGATGCTGGGAAAAGCATGTAAATTAAGTACTTGGAGAGTTTAACACGAGACACAGTGAACATATTAATCTGTTGAAAACCGAACCAGGAAAAACAGTTTTGAGGAGTAAAACATCGGCGAGGTTGATTTACAAAAAATAGCGAATAACAGGGCAGGTTGAATCCTAAAAATGAAGAACCGTGCAAGTATTTTGCCGCACAAAGCAAGGGGTACAGCCCGCACTGCCAGCACACTGGTCTAAAAAGGCTATCACGCCTTATTGGTTCCGTGGTAGACGACCTCACAAATTTTGCAAAAACCCAACGGAAATACCGCAAGTGAATGAAGAATTTGCATTGCATAGACCAATTTTGATACGAAGACCATGCTACATGCCTGGACCCTTCAAGAATTAACAGGTTATACGGCACGTAAGCCTGTGAATAACAACGAAGGGCATTGATGCGCCCCCGCCCTATGATGGGCGCTGTGTCGGTAAGAGTGTAGAGGTGAACGGGGATATTTAGGTCATACACAGGTCCATTGGATTCCGCAATACGCGGTTAGTGTTATAAACCATGAGCCGAATCAAAGGTCACAATTCTTCAAAAGGTTGACTGTAGCACCAGAAATTAACTTGAATTTTTTCTTTGTAGAAACAGCTTTATGAACGCTCGGTTTAAAACTACAGAAAATGACCAACTCATCAGTATCAACCAGTAGCTTAAGCTCGGTTTCGAGCATATTAAAACCACGTATGCTACTGCATTGGAGCACACTGCGGCATAAAGCATCTAAGTAGAGTGCATAAAGTAAAACGATAGCGGGTAACCTTGTTTTACGGACGAGTGCATAGGCACGGGCTTCGAAAGCTAACCCTTCCTTAGGAAAGTTGAGAGAAGCGTAAAAGCTTTCTGTCATCAAAACTGCGTCAAAAGTGAGTCATAAGCTTTGCCAAAAGTGCGCCCAACCTTCGCTGAAAATGTGTCCAATGGATCGTCAAACTTTCAAAGACCCAAATGAAAAACGAAGAACGAACCCATGCGACGATTTTTCGCGCGCTAATTAAATGCATCTACGAACAGTCTGCATGGATATTGATACGTGGCCTATGATATAAGGGCATACTGTTGTACTACTCCTTCACAGTCTATGCGTGTCTTGTCGTATTTAGAACCGTTCCTTTTTAACGATTTTCAAGTAACCGTTCTGACGCAATGGAAGCCCGGTTTCGCGCACGCGCAGTGTGGCCATAGATCTTATCACAGCTTTTCGGGCGACCAACCGGTCTATGCGGAGAAGCTTTAGTTGTCCCCGGAATGCATTGGGACATGATGCCATCGGTCCCCCTAAGAAAGTTTCACTTTAAAAATGATCCGGGCACCGATGCCTACGTTTTTAATGATGGCCAATATATAGTCACTGCAGCCCACATTGCATTACTGTAGCGCGAAATTTGAAATCTGTTCAATATTTATTGCATTCTTCCCTGTTAAAAACGTTTTTTTCTGGCTGTAATACAGCTGAGTGAGTTACCAACTTCTACTTCTTTCAAACTAAGCAAGTTGTATTTTATATTCATGCCCCCTTTAATTTTCGCAGGTGTGGTCAATCTCAAAGGGCGAGCGTGGATGGAGAATAGAAGATTCTGCGTCCGTTCTCTTTCTTCTGGGTCATACGGCGGAAAGAGCATGGACCAGCAGATTGAGGTACACAGGCCCCTAAGTACTCGCTGCCTCAGACATACTAAAAAAAATAGTTTTCCAGCATCCAGAGTTGGTAGTAAATCGATCTGCCGTCTACATCATTGCGTTCATCCGATAAGAAACATATATCATTCATGGTGGGAAAATATACCATCTCTCTTCATCTTAGGCCTTCGGCGTGAGAGCACTGGATGTGCCATTTGCGAAAAACCCGTGCAATATGCTGAGTGAAAGAATGACGAGCCAGCAAGAAACAGGAGGCGGCATCTCCGTTGCTACGCAATGCCCAGGCAGGTTCAGGCCGTGTTCGGCTTTCTCTGCTCGCTACGTGTTCCAAGTGTGAAAGCCGCGTCTGCATTCTGTCCGTAGGGTGTTGGGTTACTAGCTATGCATTGACCGGTGGAATGACTTTCAAACTGTGTACTGCGTGGATGTCCTTGCTAAAGTGTATACGCATAATCACCTTTAACACAACTGCAGTGTTGCTAAACCAAGACTAATCAAGAATTGCCAAAACAGCAGCACGCTGTTCTCGCGCTAATGTCGAATTCACCTTGTGCAATTGCGATTTTTTGTAGTGGGACCAGGTAAATGCTATATTCTGTGGTAAAAGTAAACATAGCTGACAAGATGAAGTTTGATAGAACTACTAAATGAAAACGATGAAACGTAGGGCTGCCTTTTGTGTGTGGTGATGGGTGAATTTATCGACGAGTGCATAAAATGTGACAAGAAATCATTTTAACCGCGTGGGAAAGAGAAGACAACGAGGCAAGGAGTTACAGGAGACGAACGCTGCTAAGTGTTGTCCAGCCAGCCAGTGGAGGCAATATCCAAGCTGCAAAGAAATGCTAGGGAATAGCACTAACGTGAGAGCACGGCACTGCATCGTGCGCAAGTGTGAGCCTACATGGGGTATTCTTCGATATCTGAACTTTGCAAACTTTGCTGTTTGACGCAAGCCCTGAATAAACATAAGAACACTTTTACCAGCATATTGTATAATTTAATTCGGGTGTGACGTGGATATCTATTCACACGCCTTTGAGTTAAAATGCCCGGAATGCTGAAGACTTTATGGCAGTAAGTTTTTATTTACGTCTTCTGTTTTAACGTCTTCAACGTCTTCGGCTTCAAAGTCTTCTGTTCTGTGTGTTAGTGGTTTAAATTTAATGTGGCGTAGGAATTTTGAGATAAGAGAACTGACAGGGAATAGCTCAGGTGAGACAGAAGTGGTTGCAAACTATCGTGCAGTGCACGATTGACGCCTAATGTATGAGCTGTTGAAAACGCTGAGACACATAACTTTAAAACCTCCCCCTTCCTTCCACCAGAAAATGAAGCAAAGAGTAAGAAAAGATAAACTGGAGAACCTTAAACGTAAAAGGGCAAAATATAATTCAGGTTTGAGAGTGGTAGGCGTGGTGTCCTACTTACATTCCTAGTTCTTTGAAGCGTCCGATTTACCAGTCCCGGATAATCCGCAGGCAGTCAGAGTACCCCCTTCGGGCAGGAAGCCACGCAGGAATATATGGGGTCAGTAATTAAACTCCTAGATAGCGTTTTGTGCAGTTCGCGGGCAACCCGGGATTGATAACCGAGGCGGTCCCGAATAGAAGCAAGCAGTATTGTTGCAAGGGCGACGCTGCACAGTTTCATTCTTCAAACAAGCACTTGAACCGGAAATGCAGGTCTTCACTATGCTTACGATGCTTATGCATTGAAAGGACGAGGTGACGTACATGGTGGAGAAGATGGCCGAAGCAAAAGGGGCCGCCATCTACCCTGATGAATTCGTCCTCCCCAGTGTGTCCAACAACATCACGGCACTCGCGATGGGTGCGCGATACGATTTCGACGATCCGCGGAGGGCCTTGTTGGACGCCCTGCTCCTCAGAGCTGTCCGATGCCTGGTCGCGGGAGCCATGATAACCTTCATGCCCTTCGGAGCGAAAACCCTCACCACGCTGCTCTTCACCAGGTTCGGCCCGCTCAGAAAAATCGCCGCGGAGCTGAGGGTATTCTTCAGGTACTGCCACTCTTACCCACCATTTTCATCGAGTTCCTTCCACAATCCCATTCCCGCGATTGATGCTTCCTGATTAACAAATCTTATCACATGCAAGTGAAGTTTTTATGTGGTGCAAAAATTATTGCATTGTGTTGGCATCATCATCATCACCACCGCAACAGCAATTACCATCTTCGCCTGCGCTCCACCATCATCATTATCCACTGGGGTGGTCTCGGAGGAGCTCGAGCCAGGCGTACGGAAGGAATCGGGCACCCGTTAGCGACAAGACGTCTGGGGCCGTCTCTCCCTTGCCTGGCATGAGCTCTGCAGTATATTTAATGTGTTTGTGACTTGATGTATCTAGAAGGCATAGGAGAATGGTTAGACTATTTTTTACCGTTAGTGACACATTATTTTTTTAATTAACTACGTGATAAAGAAAGAGTGGGGACCGAACCGAATTGGTAAGGCATTCGAGATCTAATCGAAAGGCGTGGGTTCGGTCCCCACTGCCGCACCAGATTCACTTTAGTCTTGAAAAACTAAAGCGAATTCCAGATATATTTTTTTAGTTTTCGTTTAACTTTTCTTATTCATAACCGTTAACGAGCGTATACAAGTAGGTAGATGTTTTTGCTTCTGTACTGGCTGGTGGTATGAAACTGTTTTTTTTTATCTGACTAAAAAAGATGACATTGAATTTTAGGCCTTTCAACGTCCAGAATTTTTTGTTGTATCATAGACCTTTTTTTTCTCCACAGAAAGGAGCTCAAGAAGAAAAATACAATTGGAGAAGGGGATAAAAACCTAAATTTCATTGAAGAATACGAAAAAATGATTGCTGACTGTGGAAGAACTCCAGACAGTTCTTTCAAAGGTATGGCCAAGTGCATTTTATTTCATAATTAGCTACAGCTATGAAAAAAAAAAAAACTCATCCTTATGTCACAGGGAATCCCAGAGCGAAAAAATGAAGGAGGCTCACAGACTTGTAGGTAGCGAAGCTCTGCGCAACCTTCAAGACCATCGCGACGGTTTAAGTCCATGATTCCAGGAGATTTGCTCCTTCTTCGCTGCCGCAATGGCCTTTGCTCCGTCATTGTTGCTATAAGTGTGAGCTTCCTTCATTTTTTGGGAAGAGGTAATCATTGGACATAACCTTGGAAAGGCGTACCCTATGACGTGTCTTTCTCGCTCCGAGGAAGTGTTGCCACAATTACGGCGAACGCTGGAGTGTTTTTTTTTGCCACTCTTGGCCAATCCCCCAAGTGGGTATGCTTGGCTTGCAAACGTGCGTCGATGACGCTGGGCGGTCATCGCGAGGCACGCACACATGAGCGCTCGGCATTTTCTTGCTTTTTTGTTAACTACCGAGTGGTCGCCACAATCTTGGCCGACCTCGCTAAGTTGTATGCTTGGCTTGACGACGTGCGCAGGGGACGCTGGGCGGTCGTTGCGAGGCACGCCCCCACGAGCGCTGGGCATTTCCTTGGTTTTGTTAGTGCCGGGCGGTCGCGCGAGGCCCGCGCTTACGTGAGGGTGCTCGGAAATCTCTTTTTTGTAAAGAGCTTCGCTTTTAAAATAACTAAACGTCATTTCGCCCTGCGAAAGTTGTTGGCCAGTGAAACTGTAAACTGCAGTTATTCGCAGACATTTACTGTATTGGGATCGCTGACAAGTGTACATTCCGACGTGTCTGCTAGAAAAGACGACCCGCCTGTGCAAGACGAACAAGACAACTGATCACACACTCCACGACTAAATTCGAATCGTCAATCTACAAAGTCTGTCTTGAACTTCACGTACCCCCTTTAAAGCTTTCAGCTTTGGCAGCATGGTAGTTGCGTCTCTGCCGTGTTTTCCGCTTCGCGCACGTCATCCTGCCTGTCGGCATCTATAAAACGATATTCGGCGTTGTACTCTTTCACTGCACGATGTCGCTGCTTACACTCACGCCTCAGTTCCCATGCAATATTGCTACTCTTATGACGCAACCTTATCCACATCGCCGACCACGCGGAACATTCGGGCTGTCACAACCTGGTTATAGATCGTAGGCCACCCAAAAGCAATGCCTGCTTTTAAACGCAGAAGGTTAGGAGTTTTTGTCCACGGAAACAAAAATTCAACTGAACCCAAGCGAAATACAGCTTCGCTGCAAAAGTATTTTGCAGCGTTTTGAAAAAAAGGTGGTTCTACAGCTCGCAACTATATGCGCAGCTTTTGGCTTGACCACCTACACCCTCAAACAAAAGCGCAACGCATTCAGGCGCTGCTCACACCCCCTGGAGATTATTTACATTTTATTTGAACGGCTAATTCGTCTCCACCCGTGTCGCCTTCTTATATGCATCTAGGTGAAGACTGCTTGCTGTGCGATGCCGAACGGCGCAAAAGCCATTCACTGCACCAACTAAAACCATCGTTTGTAAGCCGATGACTACAAAATTACGATTCGGAAGTCCCACTAATACCAACAATTACTTCCCTTCTGGAGAAAGGACGGGAGAGGGGTGGCGAAGTTCTTTGTACATGAACACGGGAACACAGCGTCTCGTGAATGTCGCGTAAATAAATTACCGCTCGGCGTACCATACAGGGGCATTATTTGATTCGAAACGAAGTAAATTACCTATATCGTGCGGCCAACTTGCGGCTTGGTTAGGCCACTATTTTATTCGCATTTGTTGAGAAACATACGGAATGATCTATTCGAGATTTTTAAATGCTTGAGTATTTATTTCTATGTGGACTCAGTGAGTCACACTCCTACTTGTCTGTAATGATTGATAGGCGACACTTTCGTCACGTGCGAAAGTGTTATTAACGAAAAGTTCTAGGGCCTCCGTATTTTCAATAAAGAACGCTTTCAATTACCCCCAAGAAATGTCTGTGTACGGTAATGAAGCCGACTTAAACGCGGCTTCGTCTAAACCGCTTCTTACGAATACATGAGTTCTTATGGAGCCCGTTTATTAAAGTGTGCTAGGACCTTTATACGTTGATGTCCAATGCCTTATATTGCTGCTAAAAATGTTTTCTTACCATTCCATTCGTGTGTAGCGACAAACCCGACCTAAAGGCCTCGGTGAATAGCGCTTTATTGCGATACACGGGCATTACTGTGGTGCTTATAATCCTAGCACCTTCCCACTTTGATATCACTGCTTATACGACCGCCGAAAGATGTATTTTTAGCACTGAATTCATATATAGCAGTAAAGCTGACTTCAAGGAGTCTCAGTATAGTAGAACGACTTACGCATTCATCCGACGATTGGCACTTTAGAGTTTCTGCTATTTTTATATATGAATCACAATTAAGGAAAAACGAAACCAAGCGACAGGTGACTCTTTCTGAAATCGAAAAATTACCCTTCATACCAAGAAAGCCAGTCTGCAAACAAGATAGCATGCGAGCGACCGTGCGCACGGCTGTAGTTGAAGGCGTCCATCACCCGAGTGGACGCAATAAAATAGGTACCCAGCCGACTCCCCAGCGAAGTAACCAAGCGAACGTGTCACGTCGTCAAAGCGGCGTTGAAGCCAATTAGCACACACGGGGAAACTGAAAAGCTTCGAGTGATCATATGTGTAGCAGTCGAAGCAGCCAGCGTCGAGCCAGCGTCTAGCTTCGACGCCCAGATTAGCCTGAGATTCTGGCAACGTTGACACACAGGCACGAAGATACCGTTTTTAGTATCCCAAACCTGCAGGGGCTTGGTACAGCTGCCTCACCCCCTGCCGTTCTTATTGGTCGCCGCAGAGGAGTACCTGGTGGGCAACGTCCTCTCCCTATTCGGGGCCGGATCGCAGACGACGTACGTGAGCATCGCGTGGCACCTGCTCAACCTGGCCGACAAGGTGGACAGCGTGCAGCGCAGGCTCAGGGCAGAGGTGGACGGCGCCGTGGGAGGGGGCCGGGTGCCGCGCTGGGAGGACAGGCACGCCATGCCGTACACGCTGGCCACGGTGTGGGAGATGCACCGCTGGAGGACCGCCGTGCTGCTGGGAGTGCCCAGGGAGTGAGCGCATTCAGAGTACTGGGAACGTGTGTGCAGTCATGGACAAATTAAATGCGAACACGAAAGTGTGAGCCAGAACACTTCAACAGCGCGATTGATTGATTGTAGGGTTTAACGCGCCGATGCAACGCAGGCGATGAGGCGCACCGTAGTGGAAGGCTCCGGATTAATTTTGACCACCTGGGGATCCTTAACGTGCGCCCGAATCTCGTACACACAGGCGTTTTTGCTCTTCGCCCCCATCAGAAAAGTGACCGCAGCGGCCGGGAATCGAACCCGTGACCTCGTGCTCAGCAGCGCAACGCCTTAGCCACTGAACCAGCGCTGCGGGTAACAGCGTGATTTCTTTCCATGCAAGTCGGATTGTCAGGTGGTTTTATCACAGCAACAAAGATTGAAAATTCCTCGCATTTCCCCGAGGGGAAGAATGTGAAAGTGCGAATGCACGAGTTGAATTTGCGCGGTTCGGTAATGTTCGCGAAAGAGAGATCACACACACACACACAACTACAAAGAAAGAAAGATGCATTTATTCACAGACACCTATTTGTGTTGTCGTTGTACTTGATTGCTAGAGCGGATCTCAGCTTTGAAATTTCGTGTCAGTACTCCTTTAAGCAGGTGCATTAGCCCTTCTCACGCCCCATTCTTGGCCAATCCCCCACGTGGGTATGTGCCATGTCAGCGGCCAGGCAGCGCGCGCCCATCTCCCCCCGTTGCCAAGGAAGACGAGGAGATTCCTGGCCAATCCCCCACGTGGGTATGTGCCATGTCAGCGGCCAGGCTGCGCGCGCCCATCTCCACGTGCGCGGACATCGCCGGTGGACGCAGGTTCAGGGTCGCTTAAGAAGTGCATTGCACTTAAAATGTATCTTTCTAAATATACCACTAGCGGGCCGTTTCTTCTTCTCCGCAATTCATATCCTTTGATTTTGCGTGTCCGGGTTCGTATTTTTCTGTTCTCGTTTCATTTGTTCATGACTGTAGATACCCTTCAAAATTGTATTAAACACTTCGAACTTGACCAGGGTGACAGGAAGGAGCCTTTGTTACCACTAAGTTCACGAGTCTCACCAGAAACGTGGTTTTGCGTTTACTTTTATGTATGCAGCCTTTCTCGTAGAACCTACATGACAAAAGATTTGTTCTATACGTGTTTTTATAAGCAGGATGGAGTCTATACCGCCATAGTTTGCGCTCCCATTTTGTGACCCCATACACATTAAATATTAATCCCCAGGGAGCCATAATTAGATATGCCTTTTCTTTATGGACGTGTATAGCCCCACAGCGTGTACGGGGGGGGGGGGGGGGGGGTTAAAAGAAATGCGAACAACAGAGCGCACAGCCTCCGATGCACGCTGCACCATCTGGCTGTAAAGTCAGTAAATTGCGCGCCTGCGCACTTCTTTAAGAGCGTTTGAGAGTGTGACATACCTTTATGGGAAATGCTTGATCAAGAAGGGACGCTGGTCATTTATTTTGAGGCGCCTTTCACGCTGTGTTGCCACTGAGCAGGATGATCGTTGAAGGGAATCATGCTAGCTGCAATAAACCTTCTGCGCGTTTGGCTCCCGAACGTAGTAGATATGCTAAGTGGCGACAGAGCATAAAAAGACGCCTCAAAATTAATGACCGACGTCGCTTCTTTATCAAACACTAGGCCACACTCTCAAACGCTGTCTAGGAACTACGCATGCGCACAGATTACTGAGAGTGCAGCCAGGGGGTGCGGCATGCGTCGGAGGCTGTGCGCTCCGTTGTTCGTATTTTTTTAATCCCCCCATGTACATTATAATCTATAGCTATTACCAGGGAAAGCGTGTATACGAGGAAGTGGTCATAAGCGGGTGTACCTGGCACAACAGAGATAACCCGTAACGTCTTTGTAATAGAGCGTAGTTGACAAGCTTGATGTGCAATCAACGAAATATGGTCGCCTAAGGCAGGGGACGGCAACCTTTTTTGGTGAAGGTACGAGTTGCATGAAGCCGGCACGGGTGGGCAGCATGGTAATCGGGTGGGGGCGGAGGGGGGCTTTGCAGGCGAAGAGAAAAAATCATCGAATTGACAATAATATTTGGCAATAATCTGGCTAAGTGTGAAGGTGGGGCACAACGCCAACTGGAAGCGATCAATTTTCTATTGTCTCCGTCTAACACCATTTGAGGTCAAAACTGGCGGGTCGGCCTTCAGATAGAACGTGACATTGGGAGGGGATCACTGGCTTCTGGCGACGTGCTGGGGTCGCATAATATTCCTCGCCGACCGCATGCGGCCCTCGGGTCGCAGGTTGACGACTTCGGGCGTGTTGGATAATACGGGGACGAGGGAGCAACCGAGCAGGTGTAGAGAAAGAGAGGAATGCGCTTGTTGGGCCACTCCGTACATGTTCGAGGTACTATCGATCAGCACTTACTGTACACCGTTGCCTGCCCATACATGAGTAGGACGGACCGATCACGCTATGTCTCGTGCACCATCGATGTCACCACTGATAAAACGTCTACAGAAGCTGAGTATTGCTTATCGCCTTTAGAGTGTAAACTATAGCCCTTCCGCATGAGATGATCAAGATAACAGACATATAAGTTGCACAATACCCTCACCAGGTTCATTGCTTGCACGCTTGCATGCTCCAGGGTGGTTTCCGTTTCCTGCGGTAGGGCTTCTAGCTTGAAACCTAAATACGCGTTCACTATCTTGAACTGCTTTACTTCGATCGATGCACAGGGCCGAAGAAAATGTCGTAGTGGGCGGCTACCTCATCCCATCCGGGACAATCGTCATGGCCAACATATGGGCGACGCACATGGACCCTGACCGCTGGGACGAGCCCGAAAAATTCAAGCCGGAAAGGTTCCTCGCAAGAGGAGGCTCAGCCGTCATTGACAAACCCGACTACCTGATTCCCTTTTCCACAGGTAGGCGACACTTCTTCCAAGGGAGCAATTTTGATCTGGGTATGCCTACTTGATCGGTCAAGTTATACTGCAACCGAAAACTTAATTCTACGTCACGCCTGTGAGTACTTGGTAGGTTGCTGTGGGACGTCTGTAGAGACTCTGAAGGCATGGTTAAGCGGTTTAAGCGTTTCACATAGTATTTATTTTATTGAGCTACGGTGCTGGCTCATTATGTGAACACAGCGTGAACGGGCTACTTTTGTGACCCAGGCATCCAATATAGCGCACCAGATGGTACTTTCTAATTAAGAACTAGAGAATTCAGATGTTGAAACGGTCCAATTACGTTCCATGAAGTCTGCTTCCTATACCGGAAAAACAACAATTCTAAAGCGTCGCGCAACGTGTAAACAGATGTACTATAACTGGCAATATTATTGGTTTATTTTCCCTAAATTAAAATGGTAAGCTGACTCTCCTAAAAAAAAAACCTCTTGAATTGAATCGCCTCAAAAAGAGAGTAACAGTCGTGGAAGAGGAAAAGAAACATTTACTTCGTGGTTATATTTTCGTTTCATTTTAACTATATACCGCTTTGCTTTCAGGAAGACGCATGTGCCCCGCCGAGCCTTTGGCGAGCGCAGAGGTGTTCGTCTACTTAGCCACCATCGTTCAGCGCTTCATAGTTCTGCCGGAAGAGGGCGAAGCCATCGACCTTTCCTTCGACAGCGAGGTTTTTGCACTGCCAAAGCGTCAAAAGCTTCGTTTCCTGCCACGATAGGAGAAAGAGGAAACGTAATTGAGCCAAATTTCACTGTTATACCTCGGTGAAACGGGAAGGGTTTCAGTTAATGAGCCCGTTTAATAAAGTACATCAACATAATCACACCCTCATAGGGAAGAAATAATTCCTCCCACACCATGAAGTTATTGTTTGAAATAAATCTTTTTTGTTCTCTCGCTGCTGTGCCATGTGCCTACCGCCCCAACGGGTGCGCGAGAACAATCTTCAGTATGTTGCTGATTTTATTGCAGATAAGTTGCTAGAGTTCAAACGCCTCCTACGCCGCTCTCCTCAGGTTGTGGGACTTTGCCGGAGTGCCGGTGTTGCACTGCACATGTAGTCACCATTCAACCCCACATTCCCCTTCCCCATTTTCTGCTTTGGTCATAGGCCATATCGTTTTCATAACATAACAGCCGAAAAGCAGGGTCACCAAGACGTCACTCCTACAGGCGCAATCTACTGGAAACATCTATGTCAATAGGGTCATCACAAACGCAGCCCGTACAGAGCCACACAGCACCCAGTGATCCTCCTCTCATCTTCCGCCAAGATGCCCGTACAGTCAATTCTGCACGCAAGCTGACACGCTTCGTCATGGCGGCCCGAGCTTCAGATAATAGAAAACCCCCGTCCTAACCAACACGCCACCACCAGACAAATAAACCGCAGAGTACGCCTAGACAAGTACCTATTACATCTCCAGGAATGTATTCTATTAAGAATGGCCTCGCATTAGCAGTGCAAGCAAATTCAAAGAAGACCTAACCGTCGTAATAATTTACAAACTATCCGGTATTTGAAAAGTTAAAACCAATGGTAAAAGATGTAGTGGCCGTCGGTGTTTTTTTTTTCTCCTTAGTGCAGCATCCTTTACCACTGGCTTTCCCTTTTCAAAAATAATGAACCAGCTGGCCCAACAATCTACATTTGCCTACTAGATCCTGCCATTACCCCCACTTTAACCTATGCGACCTCTGGCCCATCTTTTTTGATAAAGGTGTTGCATTGGTACAAAAATGAGTGGGTGCTATCGAAAAAAAAAAAAAAGATTCGCATTGCACATGAGGAATCCGTAGGAAACTAGCAATCGAAGGACTAACTGTGGTTGATTCCTCTGTCATAGGAATCGGTAAAACACAAAAGTGAAATGTGCTGCCAAATCTGCAGCTGAGCGTGATTTGCAGGCCGGCGGCTGTTCTGTGGGTGTGCGTGACGAGCAACATCCTGCTTGCGGGTCACTTCGGCAAAGGTGTACTGGCGTCATTTTCGTATATGACGTCAGTGAAATTTCTGTATCCCGACATAAAACACTCTTGTGTTAACATATAAACCCGAAAACGAACAACCCTAAGTATAACGTAGTCTTTCGTAGTAAATGTTGCTTCCCCGCAAGAAGACACTGTGTGCAGGAGTGCGCCCTTTACAGGCCGCTTGCTTCGTTGTACCGGCGTCATTTCCGTGACGGATATGACGTCAGTGAAATCTGCGTGTATCCGACAATAAAACACTTTCGTGGTAAAAGAAGTGGAAATTCTTTATGGACATATAAATGGGATGAAAGATGGGGTCAAGAAGAAAAACACCGACAGGCGTCCCGGCCGTGCCGACGACAGAATATCACGTGAAAGCAGCATACATTTTTATTGCTTATAAAGCGTTGTCCAACATCACAAATGCGAGTGCATGCTACTCTGAGCGCGTGAAACACTTCAGTAGCTTCGGTGGACGCGTACAGAATCCAGAGCATAGTCACGGCTTCGCCATTCCGCCGAAGGCGGGATGCCGCCTCTTCGTGGCGCCATCAGGGCCGTCTTTAGCGATTCCCCAATATTTCCCATTTTCTCCTCTCCGGTGAGAACTTTTAACTATTCGGTCGTATTTATCAAGCCTCACTTATCGTTTACTTCAACGTTATAGGGAGCAATGCCGTTTTCGTAACTCTCGTATCCACACACCTAGAATAAATACTACTGCAACGTGCGGTACGCCGGAGACGACACGCCCCGTTTTATGCGAGTGCCCACGCTACGTAAAGGGGAGGGCAGTACGTAAAGGGGAGGGCAGTCCTGGTCTGGCAACCATGGGGACGAAGCGAAAAAAAACCCGGGCTCGAGCCCGAGCCCGCGGCGTGAGCGCGCAGGGGTTTGTATACCCAGAGCGGGCTGACAGATCCGCAGCCTTTACGGACGATGCGAGCTAATCAACAGAGGGAAGTCCTGGTCTGGCAACCATGGTAGCCCCGCGAAAAAATGGCGCGAAAATTTGCGGGTACGCCAGCCGAAATGCTACCCGCTACTCGCCTGAAAGAAAGAAGCTGTCGTCAGCACTGAGGAACCTGGACTCTCGGCGGCCATTTTCGGAAAAGACGATTCTGTGTCACTGGCCTTCTCTGTCATATGCTCAGAAGGCGAATTATGAACTCTTACGTATTCTACGGGCGACGAACTTAAACACCATACTTTAGACTGGAAGCCTCCAGTGGCAATCACTGGACTTGAACGTTTAGAGCTTCAGTGCTGGGCATACGTGTCTGCTCCAACTTTTCTTCATTCTCTCCTTTCTGTTTTTTGTTTATTTTCTCTTTCCCACGAGCAGGATAGCAAACTTGGCTTCATCCAGGTTACCTTTCCTGCCTTCCTTCTACATCCTTACTTCCTTCCTTAAGTTATGTAGATTGAAACTTCCTTTTTTTTACACGATCTCTTATTCCCTACGATCATCTTCATACATCATGTGTCTTGTCAAAAAAGGAGAAGGCGCCGCTATCGATAAATGCCATTTCACATACTTAAAACGTCGTGAATTGAAATTGTTAGTTCTTCCTTAATTGATTCGCTATTCTGATTTTCCTAGCGCTCCTGAAGCACAGTAGGCGCTATTCCGGAAAGTATATCGCAGTGTATTCAGAAACTGAGGAGAATATTCACTAAACGTATTAGTGATCTCACATTTCACCTTAGTACGAGGGAGCATAACGAATATGTCTATTATATTGTTGAATGGTGACGCGCGGCTTCGAAGTGTTTTCCTAAAAATATATCTGGTCAATCTCTAATGTTTCGTATAGTGCTCACTGCTTGAGATTAAATGTAGTTCGATAGCAGTTATCGATGGCTTGCAATGTTCTTATTAATGCACATCAAAAAGAAAGACTACGCAGCTTCTGTTTTGCGTCAACCCGGGCGGGATGGGAACCAAGAGCAGACTATACAACGCGGAACGGCCGAGATCAAGTTCCACGCACAGCTGTCAAACGGAATTACATTCCGACGCGGTGTCTACCACAAAATGCAAACGTAGAGAGCTACAACGTGACGCGACCCGTTTACGCCGTTTACGCTATTCCTTCCTACACGTTAATACGGGTGCCCGCCGTCCCGACCGGTGGGACAGTCATTTCGCGTGTCCCCCTTTTCTAAGATAGGACAAGTTTGATTTTTGAGGGCCGAAGTTCCTTAGTGCTTGGGCTGTCGGCGTCTCCTGCAATCTTCTCCGTAAGTCACGGTCCTAAAACACCGGAAAACTCCTCTTCCAACGCCTCGCGCTATACGTAACGCGCAGTGAAAAACACACACCGGGAGACTCGTTATCCAACGTCTCGCGCTAAAACGCTTCGTGCTTCAAAGACACGAGGCCTTTACAGCAAAGCTCCACGGAGAACTCTACCCCTCAAGGGTTCATCTCCGTGAGGAAAAGTACGGCCAGTCTGTCTCTCATTTAATGGCCTAAATCAGGTTCAACGCAAGAGAGGGCGCCACCGCATCAGCAAGCAAGCGCGATTGCTCCTCCCACCGGCGCTTCTCCGGCTCCCAATCAGCGCGCGCTCGGTGGCAAGAGAGAGTCTTAAAATCTTTGAATACACTCATACACTGCATGCTTCGTCCCTACCTCGGTTTCACGTTAGTGGAGATGACCCGGGTTTTTGTTTCTTGAGAAAAACTGGTTGTAAGACCAAACGCTGTACACTTTTTTGGGAATGAATAGCCTAGACGAGGCGTTTCAGCTTTGTCTGCCTCGGTAAACTAGATGGTGTAAAACAGTAGTGAGAATCGGTAACTTTGTATTACCTCAACGTTTCAGTACATTATAAAAACTACGGTTCGTACATTAGGCGCCCAGGTCGTCGCAAAGGTGAATTCGGCTTTCCTAAAAGAGAGTTGGCGTTCTCTGACATAAAATGCCCGTTTTTCCTTTGTGGAATAAAAAAACATCTTTGAAAGGATTTTGTAAAGTTGGGATTTTGGTCCCAATTGCTAAGTCCAAAAGCTGGCAAGTCCAAACCGGTTGTGAAAAATGCAACATTTGATTTTGTCAAAAATTGAAACGTTCTTTTTCGGAATTATTCTTCAAAGATTCTGCAAAGCAAATGAAACATTAAGTCATCTGAAATTATTTATCTTTATGCGGTTTCTTTGCCGTGAGAACACCTGAACACGACAGTCGTTTCTGCATGAATGCGACAAAGCATTGCTGATGCGGAAAATATATTCTGAAGCCGGACGGTTCTTTTCCTAACTTGATTTAAGTTGCTTCAAGAACTTACCGACATCGATGCTGCGTTCATTATTTGAGCTTTTTTTAGAAACCGAGACATACCAATTAAATGAGCGGTGCCACCCGAGCTGCTCACGCAGGAAGCAATGCCTAAGTTGAAAACGGCGGCAATGAAGAAAGTGGATTCGATGTCTTTGAAAAAAGACCATACAAGGCATTTTTTTCGTTTGCTTCCTCGGAAACTAAGAAAAGTTAGGTTTATTGATTTATTGCCCTGCGAGTTTTACGCACATGCTGTGAGAAGGAGAAATAATTTCCTGCAGCGGTGTTCCAGGTTCAGAGAGTTCAAATGCCGTAGATCGTAATGGATCCTATCAAGCAATAAACTTTCAGTTGCACAAGGAACAAACGTCCTCTTTGTCAAACTCGCTAAATGAGTTGTCCAAACGTTACTTCTTCTCCATCAAGTTACATAGGCTAGAAGGCGTCACCAACACCTACACCGCCAGCACCAGAACCACCTCCACCTACACCCACGGCAAGCCATTCCCTGACATCACCCCACGACCTGTCCACAGAAACGCTGCCCCCTCAATGCCAGCCTACACGGCAGGAACTGTGATCCACCGATGACACACATCGACGCACCCACCACCAGTCGTCGTGGCATTGCGTGTCCCGTGTGGCGTGGCAGAAGCGGGCGAGGCGGGCGGTGGTCGGTGAGCGCGCGCAATGTCGTCGGGTTAGGTCCTGTCGTTGAAGGTGCGGTTGCCGCGCTGGAGATGGAGACGAGGGTCCTGGTCAACCCACTTGGGGGGTTGACCAGGATCGGGAGCTTTATTGGGGCTACTGTGCTCGATTTAGGAAACTAAGATTTGGAGGAAAAAATTGATGAAAATGATCGCACCACGAATATTGGAATTTGTAGAAGAAAAGTGCGTACTATGCGAGAAGTTGGAAGAAAAGGGTCTTCTTTCGTGTGTGTACAACTAAAATATCTGCCTGAAGCGCGTGACAGCCTGACGCTGCCGTGCGAGAGCCGCTGACGATGGTGATGGCGCTGGTGAATACTATTATGCGCCTCAGGCAGATCGAACGCCACTCAACAGCTAGGCGGCCGCTCGTCTTCGGCGCTCCGCCCATTTCCGGCCGGGCCCACTCTTCAATAAAATTCCCCGCATTTCCCCGAGGGGAAGAATGTGAAAGTGCGAATGCACGAGTTGAATTTGCGCGGTTCGGTAATGTTCGCGAAAGAGAGATCCCACACACACACACAACTACAAAGAAAGAAAGATGCATTTATTCACAGACACCTATTTGTGTTGTCGTTGTACTTGATTGCTAGAGCGGATCTCAGCTTTGAAATTTCGTGTCAGTACTCCTTTAAGCAGGTGCATTAGCCCTTCTCACGCCCGATTCTTGGCCAATCCCTCACGTGGGTATGTGCCATGTCAGCGGCCAGGCAGCGCGCGCCCATCTCCCCCCGTTGCCAAGGAAGACGAGGAGATTCCTGGCCAATCCCCCACGTGGGTATGTGCCATGCATTCGCACGAGCGCGGACATCGCCGGTGGACGCAGGTTCAGGGTCGCTTAAGAAGTGCATTCGCACTTAAAATGTAGGAAGCTGCATCCACACCAACCGAGTCTGCTTCCTATACAGCACAAGGCTACTTGCGTGCCTCTGTTGAGCAATAGTATAGCCGCCAGTCTCTTAACAGAATAGTTCCTGGTTCAATCCCGACCGAACGGGGATGTAGTTAAGGCGGTTTTAATCGAAAACTGCATTTTGCCAACACCTGGACAGGTGGCGCCACTTCCACCCACAGAGGGCGCTCTGGTCGGTGAGTAAGATGACACGTCATCACCTCGCTACAAAGGGGAAACCAATAGCAATCATCATCATCGTCATCATCATCATCTCTACCGCTCGTTAATAGATAGCACCGCCCGAAACTAGTGATGATGATTGGCCGCACCCCCGTTTCAAATTTCCCGGGCACGTCCTGACATGCAGCGCGTGAGGGCGATGATGATGACTGCGGTAACGCAGCCTGTTACTGTGACGTAGGACGTTACGAGGGGCTCAAACTGGTATAGTTTTCCACCAGCGCCTTGTTGAGAAAAGCTTAGGGGTTTGCCGGTGTTTACAATCGCCTGCATGCCTCTCTGCTCAGGACTTGGGATAAAGAAAGGAAAAGCCGAAGAACGCTGGGGAGCGTAGCATCGGGGTTTTCAGCCCAGCACTTCGGGGATCTACCACCAGGGTCTACGACCCGATTATAAAAGGCGACGTCATCTTGAATAAACGCTCTTGGTTTTAAGTGCGAATGCACTTCTTAAGCGAGCCTGAATCGTCCGCCGCCGTTGTCCGCATAGCAACAGCTGCGGGTGCGCGCGCTCCTCGTCTTCCTCCTCGTCTTCCCTAGCAACGGGGGGAGATGGGCGCGCGCTACTCTCCTCCTCCTCTCTCCGCTCAGTGACTGCGGGTGTTGGGCGCCTCCTCTCCACTTCGGGCGGGAGAGCTCTCGCTCGCGTAGCGGGCGCTCCGCATTCCGACGCGTGAGGGCGCTCGTGTAGCCCTCGCCGTAACGGCGGGCGCTACTCTCCTCCTCCTCTCTCCGCTCAGTGACTGCGGGTGTTGGGCGCCTCCTCTCCACTCCAAGATCACGATATCCACCGTAATCGCGCAATCAACAACTGTGCATTCGCACTTACACACTCCCCCCCTCGGGGAAGTGCGACGGATTTTTTTTGTTTTCCTTTAACGAGCGTACATCGTGCCTCTGCCCTGCCTTTTGGGGCCGTCACCATAAAAACTAGAAGAAGCTGGTGTGGAGTTGTTACGCGATTGTGGACTTGCTCGAATTTTTTTGTTTTGAGGTCGGGCCAGATAATTTGTAATATGTAATTAGGCCAATGTCATCCAAATATGCTGCACTTCAACCCCAGCGCAGGGAAGTTATAAACTGCGAAATACGGGAGGCTTTACAATACAGAATTCCCGAATTTCCTCCGAAACAGGCAGATGTAGAGTATAGTGCTTTCGCCCTACGAGGTAGAAGAACAGGCGACCCTAAAATCGGGCCATTCTTGCTAAGCTAAAAATCCAGGGTGGGGATTATAGGCTTTGACAGGAAAGACTACAATAATAAGAAAGAAATATACATGATCATCCTCACATAATCCAGCGAGAGTTAAAGGAACCCTGCAACACTTTCGATAAGCACTTTCACTCTTTCTTTCGCGTCTGGAACCACTGCGAAAGCTATACTTATCGCCAGCACGGAGCGTCACTGCGTTATTTGCCCGTCGCACCAAATACGCCTTCCATTTCTGCTTTCTTTCGTGGCTTTTATTTTAAGTTGCTATCGAAAAGCGTTCATTGCTGTAACTGAAGGAAAATGGGGCAACAGCCGCTACATGGCCTTGGTAACGTAATTCGAGCCGTCAAAGAACGCCAAGACCGAAAAAAAAATCTTCTAAGCCAGTTTCTAAGCTATCTGATGTGCATAGAGCAGTAATTTCTGGCTGAGGCACTTTGCGACCCGCTAATCTAAGTACTGGGTGTGTTGGGCGACTATGTTCTGCAAGCATTTAAGATTTCAAAAAAAGTTGAAAAAATGTTGCAGGGTCCCTTTAAGAGAGGCCTTGGTCTCGGTAACTCGGTAAGCAAGCTTAGCGATACGACATGCAAAGCGATAGTTATGATGCCACATCTTAGCGATAACAGAACACAAACTAAGAAATCAGTTCATGACGTATTACCAAGGGTATGATCAGACAACGCAGACATAAAATAACAAGGGGCGTACAATCAACAACCTCTTGTGGCAAGATATTCCACTCTCTGATGGCTTGCGGAAAATATTAATACCTGAAGGTGCCTCTATCAAATCTGTGCTCGGATAATTGTGCAGGTACATCAGCACTGGCAGCTTGCTCATCGTAAAGCATCCATCCACATTTCATAGTAATTAATTACTGGGATAAATGCCTCGCCGCTTGGGTGTTTAAGACTACGTTTGATCCCTTCATATTTATCCTGAAGTGCACGAATACTCCCATGTTCAGTTGCAGTACCATTTGATAGCGTGAGGTACACTGGCCGAGGTTGAGCAGTTTCGCGTGGCTCCTGGAGAGCCACGCTGCGCATTCGCGAGGAGCAGTGACGTCTCACGGCGAACAGCTGGCGCGCCGGAGCCGCCGCCCTCCGCCACTGGACTGGATTGGATTGGATTGTAATAAATTGGATTAGATTAAATTGAATTGGAATAGATTGTATTGGATTGGAAATCGTTTTAGCAGCAGTAAGCATGATGATCAGTTAATTCTAGGCAACCAGGAAACCTTCGAATAACCAGCTGAACCTTAGCTCACGCTACGTATATCCTGGCATAGCCGAGCTAAGCCACTGCTAATAATTTTTTCGCGAAGCGTGTCCGGCCCAGTAAAAAAGACGACGTCCGCAAACGCGAAGTGGCTTAAATATTTCTCTGTTACCAGTATCCGTGACTTTTCCCAACGAAGCTTCTTTAATTCTCCACTGGTGTAAATTATTTCGGACAATGCGAGCTACCCGGTCTGACGCCCTTCCTACATGAAGAGGGGTCAGGGAATGCGAAATAGCGAAGAGAAAGAGAAGCTGAGGCGACGCTCGTGCCTCGCGGCGCAGGCAGGACTCACAGAAGAAACGAAAATGCGTCACGCCATGGGTCTGGACAACACGCGCACCAGCCCCGACGTGGCGGCCCTCAGGGCTCGCATCCTGCTCGCCTACCGCGACACCTCGCCCACCGCCCTAGAGCCTCCCGGGGCGAGCCCGATGATATCGAACGCCGAGTCGCCGCTCAGCACGCATGGGCCCAACGCTCAGACGGCCTCTTGGAGCTTCTGGAGCATGTACGGCAAGAAGCTCGCCGACGAACGACGGCTCAGGTGCGATGCTGCTTCACCACTCTTGTGTAACAGCAAAAGAAAAAGAAAATGGTTGACGATTAATATGCTCCCTAATGGGAAATTTGTGCTCAGCGCGACCTGCAGTATTCTCGGTCACAGCGCATAGCTGGCGCGCCCCAGGAAACGACCGCGTGATGAGCGAACGCACGGAGGTGCCCGCTACTATGCCGTTATCTCGCAGCGCTTCGCCGCTACCCAGCATGTTATTGTAAACCGTCACGCGCAAAGGTCACGTGTTTCGGATGAACCACCGGTTGCCTTACTGATTGTTCAGCACTCACTCCTGAGTGCTGCGGTGCGCAGGGGCAGACTCACGCGTGGGTTCTCTCGAGGGCAGCGATTGTATAGGCCAATGTGTCGGCGGCGCGAACTGAGTCTCAGGAAGAGGACACACATCATTGTCGAGTGCGTGACGGCACGCGCTGCTATGGCGTCATCTCGCAGTGGTGGTGGTGGTGATTTATTAAGAAAGCAGGGAAGAGAAAAGAACTGGGGACATTGTTGAACTCAACGGGGAGTTCACCCTCATCCAGGGACGGGAAAGGGGGAGTTTAAAAGGATAGGAAGACAGAAAGAGAGGGAAGAAGGAGGTGAGTGGGCGACAGTCTATGTAGCGTTTGTCTCGTCCAAGGCTCGACGGCTAGAAACGATGCACTAGTCCTGTCACAACAGGAAGTTGAGGAGGTGCAGGAAGACCTCCCGTCGTAAGGCGTCCGGACCCGTTGGGAACAGGAAGTCTTTTAGCTTGTGGCTTGGTGCAACGAGTGCAACCCCCTTGTTGCAATCCCCTCTCCCACTTTCGTTACACTTTCCTCCACCGTTTTCTTAGTCTTTGTTCGCTCAGTTACGAGGCCGACGCCGATGTCAAACCACAGTAGTGGCTGCCAAAGTGCTGCGCACTGAAAGATTACTTGAAACGTCGTTCATTTTGAACGCTATAGCGGACGGGATATTTCGTAACAGTACCATCGGATGACACTCTAGCTCAGCGCTGCAGGCTAGAATAGAATGCCGTCTGACGACATTCTAATATTTAAGACAAAGCTGGCAGAGGTCAACGCGTCTGTCATCTGGCAAGGTTCCGTCTAAGCTTTCTTATGCCAAGGACGGTGGCTAAAAACCGGCTCTCGCCGCCTTTTTTCATCTTTAGATCGAAGTAAATTTTTTAATGTCTTCAGCTAGTTTTCGCTCTCCGAAATTATTGTTTTCTGTTTATTAGATTATGTTAGGTTGGGTTACCTTACGGTACGTTAGGGGGAGCAACGTATTCCCAGACGAGAAAAAAATCGAGGGACTTGAGCGCGGCAGCATCGCGCGAATCTTGTGAAACGGTCGGCGGCGGCGTAATTTTCAGTCAAGATTTCGACATATCCGCAGTTTGAACCAAAAATACTTTGAAATAAAGGGCAACAAACACATGGGATGTTTAGGAAATGGTTCGGTGCCGCGGAAAATTTCGACTCAGCCGATTTAGGTATTACTGTATTTATTGTAACAACTGCTAAACACGAATTCCACTCTGTGGCCTCTGACGCCTAGGGCTAGAATTGCTGGTTTTAACGCGGAAGGCCTGGGTTGGAACCCTAGCAATACTACGTTTTTCCCCCAAGACCTGTGTTTTTTTTTGTGCGTGTGAAATTCAGTCTTTGCTCAATTCTACGCATTATACGTTTAAGGGTGGTTCGATATTTTAGGTTGGTCTAGGAGCGGCACGCACCACATCGACAAGTTAAATTAATGTTCTGCATCGCAGCGGAAGTCTCGGGCTTGCACCATTCTCGGAATGGAATATGTCGTTGGTACACGCACAATTACGCGGAATAAGCCCCGTATGCGGTGGCTGCAAGCGACTGAAGCACTCACAGTGACATAATGAACGATAACACTTCTGCTAAAGGCACGATGGCCAGTGATGTGAGGGTAGCGCAGCGGACTAGAGTGCCCCCGGTACTATAAAACACCGGTGGACTGATGAAGGGGGAAAAAGGTTCAGTGCTCGTTCAGACCCCGCAATTGGGAGTGTCTCAGAGAGGTGAGCAGCGGTTTTCTTCTGTACGCACAGGGATGGTGAGGCAATCCAGGGGGGCACTTGCGTTAATCTCACCAAATGTTGCTTGGGCACAATCGCAAAGTATGCATCCCCGGTGAGTCGTGCAAGGTGCCCTGGAACAGTTTCCTGCCTGCCCTTGCATTCCACAGACTAGGATAGTGCGAGTGAAAGCAACTACAACTGGCGCAACCGACATTTACATGTTGCGTACAAGCGTACAGCTAGCGTCGTGTGGCTTTATCTTTGCTTGCTTGTTTATAGGATCGTTGAGTTCACCAGGGGAAAATCGAAACATTTTTTTTCTGTGCAGTTTCTTTGACATGGTTTGTTATTGCAGAATTCGCGTCCTTATCATTTACCTTAAGTTGGACAAACCTATACACATAGCTTGCACACGACGTCACCAAAACCCTTTCTAGTGACCCACTTCCAGCTTTTCAGCGCTCCCAAAGACAAGTATACAATCTTTCGCCGTGCTTGTGAGTCACAAACATGGCAGCTACTCTGACATCACTGCAAGCCATCTATATGCATCATCTCCACGGGCGCGTTATGGCAGTTTCACCATGCCGGATTTCAAAAATTCCAAAGTCGTGTTGCTTGACTAGTGGATGGAACTGAGAATGTACAAGGAGTAAGTGCTCGTCTGATTTCCTTTTCTGGCCAACTTACTTTTGTAGGAACGCTCCGTTTTTTAAAGCAAAGCTTTCTACCCTTACCAGCCAACGGTTCTTTCGTGGCGTGCGGGACAAGAAACTCCCAATGCGGCTGGGGAGGCGGAGGGCGCTTTTTACTCACGGAGCACAGTGTAGATGGCGCGGCGATAGGGTCCTATTACCACGCGTTCCCCGTGCTCACCCCGGCGGGCGCGTCGGTGGACGCTTCCGTCGGCTTTGTCGTCTGCTTTAGCGACGGTGTTGGGTCTGCTTTGGCGCAGCTTTGCGTCCATTGCGTGCTTACTTCGCAGGGCTTGATTAACTTGTTCGACAGCACCTCCTTGGTAACCGGACCCGACGGAATTTACTTGCCGCACGGCAAAGATACGTTAAGTACTGGTTTGCATGGCGGGAAAACAAAATGTGGAGACCCAGACATTTGGCCGTTAGAGTAACGCCACCTTTTGCGCACTGCTTGTCACGAATGGGACTGCGAATACCAATTCGGTTGTGTTTTAACAGGTATTACAAAATACGAATGGAGCAACTGGTTCTGATAAATAGCGATTATAAAAGTTCGGTAAACTTTCTCGCAATTCTCAAAGTTAGCTGTATAATTAATGGGAATCGCTAAACTCACATGCCGGATTGCTTCGTTGTCTGCGCTTGTGCCGCAATATGGCGTAGCCCCGAGCTAGCACATCAGGATGGCTAGGTTCCGCCATCTCACCCTTCGAAACAATCTCCTCTCCGTTTTCTTTCTTCCGACGCACGGCCGGGCTCGAACGGCGACGTCCGCCGCTCGTGCCCGGCCGTGCGTCGGAAGAAAAAAATGGAGAGAAGCCTGTTTCGAAGGGTGAGACAGCGGAACCTAGCCATCCTGATGTGCTAGCGTCCGCCGCTCGTGCCCGGCCGTGGCCGACGCTGCTGCGTCCGGGACGGCGCCCCCGCAAATCCCAGGTAACGGCTGGCAGAATCTCTGGTTTCACTTTTTTCTATAACCACGTGTGTGAATTCAAGTGACGGCGCATGTGGAATTGTGGAAGTCATTCACAGCTTTGTTTTCCAACCACCTTCACAGCGCGGATTGGAGCCATTGTTTTTTTTTCGCTTGATGTTGGGCCCTTTCCGGAGCCTCAGCGGGGCTCATGGCCCGCACTCGGCGCTTCTGCAGGTGCCTCAACTTCCGCCACCACAAAACGGCATGCCTGGCGTGCTGCGTGGCGTCCATCTTGGCGGCCGCCGTGGCCACGCTCGCACTCCTGCAGTTGGTGTCGACCAAGCAAGAGCGCATCTTCGTGCGCATGCCGTTCGGCCTGGTGCGCGGACTGGCCGTGGCCTGCGAGGGACGGCCCGTGCACGCCTTCCGCGGCCTGCCCTTCGCCCGGCCACCCCTGGGCGAGCTGCGCTTCCAGAAGGCCCACGAACTGGCTCCCGAGGTGGCACCCGACGACGCCGTCGACAGGGTCTTCGACGGAACCCTGCCGCACGCCCCGTGCCTCCAGAAGGACGACTGGACGGGTCGCCACAGCAACGGTATACTGACCCACCCGCTGCGCTTGAAACTTGCGTCTTTGACAATCCGCCTCTAATGTGTCTCCCAGCAGTGTAATAAAATTCATTCCAATTCGTACAGTTTGCCATCTCTGTAAATGAAGTGCCGTTCATGAGAAATTATCAGGATGTTTAAGGGCGTCGAATAAAAGCTTAGGACATAAGGACATAAGTGTGCCTTAGTCTTAAGTCTTAGGACATAAGTGTGCCACGGAAGAATTCGCGGGATCCGGTTGACAAAAAGTTAAACGAATGGCACCACTATGTTGTATTAAGGTCGGTCTCCGAAGGAAAGGCTAAGGAAAGCTATTTTTGAACCGTGCCTTTATTCTTCGGAATTTGTATGTATGTATGTATGTATGTATGTATGTATGTATGTATGTATGTATGTATGTATGTATGTATGTATGTATGTATGTATGTATGTATGTATGTATGTATGTATGTATGTATGTGCGTATGTATGTGCGTATGTAATGTATGTATGTATGTATGTATGTATGTATGTATGTATGTATGTATGTATGTATGCATGCATGCATGCATGCATGTAGTCCTATACATCTAATTATGTATGTGTGCATGTACGTATTTACACCCATAATTTAAGCCTTAAGGTAATCCCTTGTATATGTACGTATTTAGATACATAATTTAAGTCCTAGGGTAATCCCTTGTGTATGTGCAGTCTATGGACTGCGCGGGAGCCATCTAGTGATAACGCCTGGTTTGAGACCGGTGGAATCGGAGCACGCGCGACCCGCATCAACGCGATGGCTGTTTTCCTTGTCGCTGTGCCCGTCGCCTTGCCTTCCGTACCTTCTTTCGCCGTGAGAAGCGCTGCCTGCACGGGCCGGGAAACAATAGTAGTGCAGCGTTGGCGGCGTTTAACTACGTGCAACGCTTAATTTTTGTGACGCCCTACGCAATTTAGACAGGAGTTTTTTTTTTCTGTATACAAGGAAACGAACAACAATCGCCGAAAACGCATCGGTGCTGGTGTTTTTAGAGTGACTAGATATCGGTCCGTGAGTGCTTGCACAGTGCATTAAGTATTGTGGCGTTAGCCCGTCAGCAGTGACGTGCAAAGGGGAGCCTAGAAACCGAATAGTGGTGCAAGCGGCACTTTGCAGCTATTGGCAGAACGATAACGCAATGAACAGCTGTGCGCCAAAGCCAATACAGACGAAAAACTCGCAAAGCGCGCGCTAAGGCGGGTAATCTCCGCTTTTGTTTCCCGGCATGGCAGCGCAGGCAGGCAGCGCTTATTACGGTTTTAAAGAAGGTGTTGGAAGGCAAGACGACGGGCAGAGCGAGGAGGGAAACAGCCTTCGCTCTGATACGGGCTGCGCATGCTCACATCGCTCACATTCTGCCTATCTCACACCAGGCGTTTTCACTAGGTGTCTCCCGCGCAGTCCGGAGCACGCCGTTCGAGCGTTATAGACAAGCTTTTTGCCAACTGTACGTATTTACATACATAATTTAAGCACTAGGGTAATCCCTTGGTTAAAGTTAACAAGGCGTTGTGGGTAGCAATCCATGCCTCCAAAAGAATCAAATTCGGCAAAGGGCAGCAACGCGCGTAAAATTCGACTCCTTAATGTTATCTGCCTGTTGCACTGTGCAATGCAGACCGTCATGCTTGAGCGTTGTGTGGCGCCTCAGCGCGCACCGAACTTTTGAAAAAAATTGTATGCTTGACATTGCAATTCGCCGAAATATTGTTGTTGGCGGCATGAGTCAAAGAAGGTAGGAAGCATAGAAAATGAAATTAGTCAAGGGATCAGCCTCAGTCGAGCCCCAAGGTTTCAGCAAGAACACTTGCCTTCGTTAGGACACTGGTAATGTTGCCCTGGCAAAGAATGTCTCGCGGTATAGGGCCACATCCTTACTGAAATTGGCCCTGAATGCTCAGGTTTACTTCAGAGCTTTTGATCTTTACGGTTTTGTGGAGCCAGGATCAGCTTCTAATCCTGCAGGGTACTCAAGCGCTATTCAAAATGCCGGAAGCGTTAAATCGTTGCTTGTAAAAAATAATGGTGCTTACCAGTACACTTCCGCTCAGTTTTCAACTTTCTCGTCACTAGTAGTAGGCGCAGGACGACTCACGAGAAGCCTAGGTACGGAGGAACAATTCAGTCAGCGCTCCATATTCCTGCCTCCTTTACAAAGAACACAATTCCCTAAAAAACGCAGAGATTATGTTGCCGCGGAGGTTATGTTGCCAGAATTCGTGTTTTCATGCGCAAACACACCCTAGGCTACCACAGGTGTAACAGTCGTTCGTTTTCTCTCGGCTTTTCCTGTGCGCATCCAAGAAAGCGGCGCGGACCCCGCGAGCGGGCTCGAAGGTCGCGAGGACTGCCTGACGCTGAGCATCTGGAAGACGCCGGGGTACTGTGGCGCCCAGCTGCGGGCGGTGATATTCCTCGTGCACGGCCACTTCTTCCACCTGTCGCACGCCGACGACGAAGGTCGCTGCCTGGCCGCTCTCGGAGGAGTCGTGGTCGTGGCCCCCCACTACCGGCTCGGAGTCCTCGGCTTCCTCAACGCGCCGCCCGACACACCGGGAAACATGGCGCTCACGGACCTCGCCTTGGCCCTCAACTGGACCGAGAAGTGCGTGCGCAGGGACTGTCGCCGAAGATAAGAGTGAATATTAGAGATTTAGTTTCGAACTCGCTCTCCCAGGAGGCCTGAACAAGCCCAGATCCTTTCCACACTGTTAAGCGGGAAGTCCACCGAGGCTGGCGCTCTGGTTTGATTTGCGATGTTGGGGTTTAGCTATATTGGCGACTTGCTATGCTGAATTATGAAGACAGTGGCGCGATCTCTACTTCATAGACTGAGGACACACGCTATTGGTGGGTAGAGACAATGACGGTTTATTACAGCGCGGCAATCCGCCAATCACGGCGGAGGCTCAAGAGCGCAGCACAGGTGGTCGTCGATGGGCGCACAGCATTGCACATTGTCAGGGGGGAGAGAGACGCCGGGAGTGGGCGAGAAGTATACACGATTCTAAAAAGAGGCGGTCGTGGTAGGGCCTGAATAGGAGTTCGCGCCCCACGCCAGGCAGTTTCGAGACTCTTTCCTCCAGCTTCCCCATCCCAAATTCCTCATCGCACCGCGGCAGCGGTAGAGAGGAGTATAAAGTGGGGCCGGCACAGTACTCCTACCGTAAGTGGCCGTGCTTCTCTGTGGAACGCACAGTGTGGAAAAGTCAGCTTACAAAAAAATGAGCAGTGGCTTAGCTCGGATATGCCAGGATATACGTAGCGTGAGCTAAGGTTCAGCTCGTTATTCTTAGGTTTCCTGGTTGTCTAGGATTATCTGATTATCATGCTTACAGCTGCTAAAACGATTTCCAGACAAATCCAATCCAATCCAATCCAATCCAGTCCAATCCAGTCGTGGTTGCGGCGGCTCCGGCGCGCCAGCTGTGCGCCGTGAGACGTGACTGCTCCTCGCACATGGGCAGCGCGGCTCTCCAGGAGCCACGCGAAACTGCTCAACTTACACGCTACAAAAACAAGCTTACACCAACTTTTTACAGCGCTGTACTTGGACGCCCGGTTCAGGGGTTTCGCAGCGGCGGCGGCGTGAAGGCGGAGGCGGTGTTCGCGTAACCGAGCGAGAGAACAGGGTGCCCCAGGAAGAAAGAAAACGGAGGAGCGGCGTCAGGGGAGGGGGATGAAGGCACGCGCTGCTAAGGTGTCATCTCCCAGCGCGTCGCCACGGCTGTGTCTCAATGCCTCCCCCTCACACTTTCGCTGATGCTCCTTCTCCGTTTGTAGCTCATCCTAATCACGTGGCATTTGCATGGTAGATGCAAACACGATCTGAAACATGCTCGGCGGCGGCGAAGCTCTGCGAGATAACGGCACAGTAGCGCTCGCCGCCGTGCGTTCGCTGATCAAGCGATAACATCCTGAGGCGCAGCAGATATGTGCCGTGACCTAGAAGACTGCAGTTCGCGCTGCGCAAAAATTTCGCATCAGGGAGTATAGTATTTGTTATGCGTTTTTCCTTTCTTTTATGGTGCGCCTACCACTGACGTCACGGGTCCGGCGCTTTGGCGGAGTGATACACTACATGAGGTGGTGCCGTTCTTGAGTTGTAACCGAGTATAGACTCCGAAAGTTTGTCGTCAGGGAAACGTCTTGATATTCCAGCGAACTATGCATTCTGATCGCATACTTCTGCCTTGTTTTTACCATCCGGCGTCGCTAGGCATTGTTATCAGTGTTTCCAACCAAAGTGGATGTATCGCTTCCTTTCATTTGAATGCCGCACTGGCTATCATTTTTGATACGGAGAGGGTATGGCCCTGACTAGCCTGGAATAATCTTCATCGATCTCGATTGTTCTCGTTGTAATTCGACCTTTCAAGAAACAATCGTGCCAAAAGATATCTATTTCCAGGGCAGCCGACGCGGTATTCATTCTCCGACACTCGCCTGCGGACGACATTTTGTTGACTGCTGCTTAGCCGCCTGTGTATTTCTTTAGTTGTTGGGGGAGCACAAATTCGCTCGAACAAACTTCTCAGTGGTAGGGGTAGGGGCTGGGGCTATTGACATCTCCTGTCGTCATCGTCGCAATCGTCGTTCGTCTCGTGTGTTCACGGCAATAAAACAACGGGAAACGTCTCTACGTCTCACGCTAAAACGTAACGCGCACTAAAAAAATTGGCCGCGTATCTGTCGTTGCAAATGTCGTCGAAAGACTATAGTCGACTGGCGCCCCTGGCAAGTAAATTCATCCCTTCTCTTTCCCGCTCTCTTCTCATGCTGTTCCTCTCCCGTCTCGTTCCTCCCAAGATAACACGCTAGAGGTTCGCTCAAGTCAATTTAAATTTACTGCGTTCCTCTTCTCCAAGTCGGGTGCCTCGACGCCAGCGCTGCCGTACGGCGGAGACGCACGCGAATCGAGGCGCCCTACTACAACGTTTATTGAACCACGTTGCCCTACTCCACGAGCGTTCCAAGCGGAACGCGGAACCTATCTAGTGGAACCTTTCGTTGCTGCTGCCGTTTGATTTTCTAAAATTTTTGGCCGGGTGGCTGAATCGAATCAGACAGACAGACAGACAGACAGACAGGCAGACAGACAGACAGACAGACAGACAGACAGACAGACAGACAGACAGACAGACAGACAGACAGACAGACAGACAGACCAAAATTTCTGCGTTTAGGTAGGTAACCAAAGCAAGACTATCGTCTTTAAAAATCACCGGGACACTCCTCTACGCCTCGCGCTATAGAGCTTCGTGCTTCAAAGACAAGAGACTTTTACACCAGAGCTGTATATCTGTACCCCCCAACGGTTTCACCTCCATTGGCAAAAATGCAAAGGCGCCAAGAATACACTTATACAATGCATGCTTTGCCCCTCACCAGGTTTCACGTTAGTGTAGATTGGCCGGGATTTTCTTTTTCTTCAAGACAGCTGCGTCGTCTTTGGCTATGTGACAATATAAACAAATGCTCTGGAGGAGAAATTGTTGCAAGTCAATGTGAAAAATACTCAACTTTTCGAGGACCCGTTGCGGTGGCTCAGCGGCTCTGGCGTTGTCTGCTGAGCCCGAAGACGCGGGTTCGATCCCTGCCGTGGTGGCCACTTTCCAGATACAGGCGAAGAGCGAAAGCACCCGTGTGTTGATTTCGGCGCACGCTGAAGATAGCCAGGTAGTCAAGATTAACGCAGAGCTTTAACTACGGGCGCCTCACAACCCAGATGGAACTTCGGTGCGTTAAACCTCCATATTCTGGTTTTCCACGCGAAAGTGTTTTTTTCTGGGATACACGAAGATTTCACTGGCGTCATATCCGTCACCGAAATGACGCCAATACAAGGAAGCAAGCGGCCTGTAAAGGGTGCACCCCTGCACGCAGGGTCTTTTTGCGGGGAAGCCACCTTTAGTACTAAAAAGTATGTTATACTTAGGGTTGTTCGTTTTCGGGTTTCATATTTTACTACGAAAGCGTTTTATGCCGGGATGCAACAAGATTTCACTGATGGCATAGCCGTCACGAAAATTACGCCAGGACACCTTTGCCGGAGCGAGCCGCCAGCATGACGTCGCTCGCCAAGCACACCCACAAGACAGCCGTCGATGCGCAAATCATGCTCAGCTGCAGATTTCGCTGCACATTTCGCTTTCGTGGTTTACCGATCCCTATGAATGAGGAATCAACCACAGTTTTCTTTAAAAAAATTTTGTGGTCCATGGAGAACAAGGACTAGAGTATATATTGTTATTCGAGGTTTAACAAATGATTACTTAGGTCGTATCCCTCAGTTTTGTTAATGAGAGTCCTTTGCCTGCATTCTGAAGGCATTTTTCTGGCATTGGACTTCTTCAAGCCGTAGTATTTTAGTTTTTACTGGAGAGAATCTGGCGCTGTGATTCCTTTCCGGTATGTGAACCATAGGTAGTATGAAACGGAATAGAAGTCAAATGCTTGTACACGGTGGCTGGGATTGACTTGCCGTATTCACTGCGCTTCCAGGTTTTTACGTGAGTTCTCGCAATTAATCACTGATGATTTAATCATATCGACTGTATTATGTTCTTGAAATCGAGAAGTCAGTGTGCAACATAGCGTGGCCGGAGCCTTTGCATATTCGGGACATAGCCTCTGAATAAAAAGCTGTAACGCGTCGTTTTGCTGAACACGCGGTGATCTAACTGCTCAAAATTTTTGAACCACTCAACCACTCAGGAAATTTGTCTGTCTGTCTGTCTGTCTGTCTGTCTGTCTGTCTGTCTGTCTGTCTGTCTGTCTGTCTGTCTGTCTGTCTGTCTGTCTGTCTGTCTGTCTGTCTGTCTGTCTGTCTGTCTGTCTGTCTGTCTGTCTGTAGTTTTTATCAAGCGAGCTTTCCCCAAAACCCATTGTCTTTTCAGGAATGCCCAGTATTTCTGTGGCGACGGGACGAACATAGTTCCACTGGGTCACAACGCCGGGGCGCACGCGATCGGCTACCTGCTTCACAATCCGGACGTGGTGGACATCAAGAGGGCCATTCTCATCAACGAGACGCCCTTCACAAGGTACACAAGGCGCGCGAATAAAAAGCGTTTCTTGACTGCTTCGCTTTCCCTGCGCGCCCGACCAACCCTGTTACGTGGACTGCATGCTTCAGCGAAAAGTTGCGTGCCTACGCACGTCGCATAACTTTACAGGAACCGGCAACTCGTCCCTCTCTGCATCAGGAGTGAGGGAATGGCAGTGCATTGCAATTTTTGGCTACGGCGAAGATATGCCCGTCTGTACGCCACACGTGCTGAAAACAGAAAAAAATTGCGTACCACGGTTGAATTGATCTTTGATGCAATCTTATTAACGTTTTACACCAGATACTTCATCCCGTGTGAAGGCGATTTTTAACTTCCACAGTAACCTGAAATACGTCACTTAGTTAAGCCTAACAGTCAAAGGAGAAATTTGATCAAATTTCTCCTCTCGGGAGCCGTCAACCTGCTCCTGTTAGAGCATCATAAAATCCGCATCCGCTCATGGATCACAGAATACGCTGGAGAAGGGATGTATTTCGGAGACGATTTACCCGCGACAGAATTGTCTCACCCTAAAAGTGTAGATATGATGACTGTCATATTGTATTAAGATCGGTATAATGAAATCCCTCTTATTCGATCGCACCTGATTCAAACCACAGTATTATTCGAACAGATGCTTGAGTCCCGTGTATCCAACTTAGGTTCAGAAGTATGGCGCCTTGCGGTTACGCAGCAAATATAGGCACGTAACAGACTATTGAAACGTCCTCTGATGCACTGCAGTAAACGCTGCCTCCCACACTGGTGCACTCGCAGCTAGCGAATGTTTTAAATCACCACGAAACTCAAAGTTGTCAAATACAGAGCACGTAAAAGTGATATATACTTCGTGGGCCGCTTGTGAGAGCCCGTGGTTGCTGTGGTGAAGTCCTGAAGACGTGACACTTGTCTCAATAGGCGGCGAGCACCTGCTTCCCATTCTGAAACCGAGGGGTCTTACCTTCGACACCTTCACGATTCGCCCCACAATGTGATTACAGATGCTCTTGTTGGCGTCATCCGGCGCTAGGTGACTTTCGACGCGGTTCTGTGGTGCATCCTGGATATTGTGTTTTTACTACATTGATTTATGTATGTATTTTTGTTTTTCTTCTTGTATAAGTGTACCCATTTGTTTTATAAATTCATTAGGTGGCACGGAACCCGTCAAACCGTTTCTGTTGGCTTTTTGTTCGCGCTCCTGACATCTGCATTATGGTCCGTAGTAATATCTGTATTTCGCTGTCTAATAAACTTGTCTTGACTTGACTTGGCCGGCACATCTCGCATAATACGCCACTAAAAACTGGGAAGAAATTTCACCTGAAAGGTTGGTGATACGGGCGTAGGTTTAAGTGGCCTTGCTAAGTAATGTCAAGACTTCTACTGGTGGTGTCGTGAACCTGCTTGCAGCGCTGTTGCAGCTGGGATTAGACAACCCGTAGATCCGGCCTTTGCGTTAACGTTACGGGCCCACTTCTCGCAGGTACTTCGATAACACCAACAACGCCAAGGCCAACGTGGAAGTGCTGGCCGAACGACTTGGCTACGACTTGCGCGTTCCCCTCCCGTTGTCTGTGCTCAACGCCAGCGCAGCTATGCTAGTGCAGGCAGCAGCCAGCATCGGGCCGGTCTTTGTTCCGTCCTTCAGACATGCCCTGATGCCCTACCCATCCTACGATCGCCGCTTTCTGAAAGATGTACGTCCAATGTGCCAAGCGTGCGCTGGCAAAGACAGATATTGCAGCACCGTGCTCATGGGAATAACGGAATGTTATGTCTCGTCACCATGAAAATCGATCCTGTAATCCTTAGAATTGACCTAAGCAGCCCAAATTAGAGAAATAAAAAGGAAACATCAGATTCCTGGCACGAATTTTCGAATTTTCGTTATACTGAGTAGAATATACTCAGGAGAATGCCAAGTGCCTATCTTTTTCAAGTTCTTTTTAGGTGACTCAGATAAGCACACATTGTGTGCATTGATGTATTTATTACTGCTGGTGGAAAATAAGATCTCATAACGCGGCGTGAGGTTTCATAAACGTTTAGAGAGAGGGGACGGTACGGCTTGGAAGATCGTGTGCAAACAAGGGACAAAACTTTGAACAAGGTAGCGTGCTCAGCCCGAGCTATTGTTTCGAATAGAGGACTCGATTTCGTCAAGGCACCCACTGTCATCCTTGACACACTTAATTTATTATTTATTTATTTATTTATTTATTTTTATTTGGTAATACTGCGAACCCCAATCGGGGGGGGGGGGGGGGGGGGGGTGTAGCAGAGTGGTTAATACATGTGTGCAGGTTTGGATGAAGAAACATCAAAACAACATCAGAGTACTTCAGCGGAAACAATAGAGCAATACAGGAGTTAGGTCCATCACAGAGAAAGTGAGTTAGAAAGATACAGGAGCTGGTAAAAGAGACAGAGAAAATAGGATGTACTTTTGAAAAGCTACAGCTAGTGAGAGAGTAGCCACATTTGAAGGAATTTCCTTTAAAATTGCGGAAGAGGGTCAGGGGCTTGGTATTGCCGCCGAGTGACATCGGGTAATATATACAGGGTGCCCCAGCTATCATGCACCAAGTTTAAAAAAAAAAAGTAATGACGTAACTCGAAGAAAACCTAGTGGATAATGTTTGCAGTACTGTAAAGAAGCGGTGACTAATTTTTTCGTTAATGAGACTTCACTAATTAATTGTAATTCTTTATCTAACTCGATAATTACTGTTCTAATCACTGAAGTGTCAATGAGGCATTTGTAGGCATCGACGAGGGGCATCTAACTGCGGTATTTTCAGCGACGAAATAATTGCGTACTCATTTATTCTGACTGATAAAGCAAACCCGCGAAATACGAAAAATACAACGTGACGGCGCATCCGCGCGCATTGTAAAGCAGCGTCCCCAAATAAGCTGATTGAAAGCAACTGCTTCCGGTGTTACCCGCCCGAAGAGACAGCGCATCACCTTGATAAGGCGCGTGTGCAAATAAGGCACAAACTCGGTGGCGATTTCTTTTTTCTTTCTTTTGTTTATTTCATTCTGGCTAACTCAGAGGCAGCCTGTTTGAGGGCGTTGCTTTACGATGCGCGCGGACGCGCCGTCACGTGGTATTTTTCATATTTCGCGGGTTTTCTTTATCAGTCAGAATAAATGTGTACGCAATTAGTTCGTTGCTGAAAATACCGCAGTTAGATGCCCCTCGTGGGTACCTACAAGGGCCTCATTGACACTTTAGTGATTAGGACAGTACTTCGCGAGTTAGATAATTAATTACAATTAATTAAGTCTCATTAATGAAAAAATGCTGTTCGCTTCTCCACAGTACTGCAAACATTATCCACTAGGTTTTCTTCGAGTTACGCCATTACACTTTTTTAAAATCTTGGTGCATGATAGCTGGGACACCCTGTATATATATATATATATATATATATATATATATATATATATATATATATATATATATATATATATATATATATATATATATATATTTCTTCACTTTCTTTCTTTCTTTCCAAATTCTTAATCTGTTTCAATGATCTACCACATCCTCCCCTTTGCTTTCCGAGGTTTTCTCGACTGCCAACCCTTATTTCTATATATATATATATATATATATATATATATATATATATATATATATATATATATATATATAAGGGTAGGCAAGCAATAAAGCCAAGGAAAGCAAAGTGGAAGATGGGGTAGGTCATTTAATTATCATTGAAGCAGGTAGTTTTTTAAGAAAGCGGATAAAAACATACCCGCAGGGTTGGATCCGAACACACGACGTCAACGAGCCCCTCATTTCCCATTGTTATGCGCTTTTTATATATGCAAGTGTGTGCGTGCGTGTGCGTACTTGACAAAAGACCCCTTGACCTGTGTCCACGTTGCATTCTTAATTAACCAGTTCCATTTCCGAACAACTCACCCTACATATATCTGTTGAGTCACGCGCCAATTCAGTTCCATAATGTTCCCAAGTGAGAGTGAGCCTCCGTTATCGATTTGCAGCCCGAACGCCTTCGTGTCGACGTACTCGTTGGTTACACGGACGGCGGTGTCTACAGCCTCGCAGATGCAGTAAGGTTCACGCTGCCGCGTGCGGACGAGGTGAACTTCACCGCTACATTCCTCGGACTTTTAGGCATGAAGGCGCCTGGCGAGGTCATTCTTTTCTATCAGAAGGTGAGACAATAGAGGTCAAGTATAACGTGCAGGGGCCGTCACAACTAATTGGGACAAGGATTTGTGAATATCACAAAATATTTGAAGCGTTTTTTAACACGAAAGTGTTTTATTCCTGGATACACCAAGGTTTCACTGACGTCATATCCGTCACGGAAATGACGGCAGTACAACGAAGCAAGCGGCCTGTAAAGGGTGCACCCCTGCACACAGGGTCTTCTTGCGGGAAAGCAACCTTTATACTAAAGAGTACGTTATATACTTAGCGTTTTTCGTTTACGGGTTTTATATTTTTACACGAAAGTGTTTTACGACGGGATACACTAATATAATCTGTCATGGAAATGACGCCAGGAGACATCAAAGCAAAACTTTAGAGCAGCACTCTCACTGGACATTGCTTCCGCAGCTGGCAGCAAAGAGGAAGACCGTGAGCCACGAGGCGGACGGCGGTCTGCTGAGCGACCTGCTGCACGCGTGCCCCGTCCAATTCTACGCCAAGTTCCTGTCCCGGGGATTCAACCGTGTGAGCAGCTTCGTGCTCCCTCGCCATCTGCGCCCAACGCCTGACGAGCCGGCGACGACAAAGGCACCGATTGCTGACGCACGCTGGCCGGAGCGGAACGCGGACTTGGAGCGGGCGCTGGGCATCTTTCTCCCGCACGACTCGTACCTTGAGCACGATGCTGGAGGCAGGGCCAAGCTGAGCCGGAAGCTCATCGCTATCTGGGCCGACTTCGCTGCCACCGGGTACGTGTATCTGCGGTGTACGACGACATGGGGTCGGCACTCGTCGCTTATGCGGCGACGAATTGCCCGGCTCTGGTGCGCGGGAAATGTGCGCTGTACGCCGAGCAAGAAGGCTTAGCGGAACGTAGCGCGATCTATTTAAAGGGACCCTGCAACACTTTTTTCAACTTTTTTTGAAATATGAAATGCTTGCAGAACACAGTCACCCAACACACCCAGTACTTAGATTAGGGGGTCGCCAAGTATACCTCAGCCAAACATTGCTGCTCTGTCTTTCCCCGTCTTGACGTTCTTCGACGTCTCGAATTACGTCACTGAGGCCATGTAGCGGCTGTTGGCCGGTTTTCCTTCAGTTGCATCAATGAACGCTTTTCGATAGCAACTTTAAAAATAAAGTCACAAAAACATAGCAGAAACGAAAGGCGTATCTGGTGCGACGAGCAAATGAAGCTGTGCCACTCCGTGCTGGCCATAACTGTAGCTTTCGCAGTGCTTCCAGAAGTGAAGGAAAGAGTGAAAGCGTTTATTGAAAGTGCTGCAGGGTCCCTTTAAGATCGCGCTAAGTTCTACTAAGCGTTCTCGCTCGGTACACTGCCGCGAATGTGGCTTCATACGAATCAAAATGCCGGTAAAGAGCCATGCTAAGAACGCTCAAGAGGTGGGAATTAAGCAGATACAACTGCTTGTCAGACCCAGATCAAATACTTCTCCGCTGCCCTTAGTTTTAAACCATGACAGATAACTTTCAAAGACACGGAAGTGCCCTTGAACTACTGGTCATGGAACCCGTGGTATATGTCAGAGTGCTGATATTCATTCGCCAAGTGGTTATTATGCCGCATTGCACCTACCTTGGTGGATGCATCGCGTATATATGTCCCCATTTAAGTGCGCACCATTTCATCGCTTTGCTAGTTGTCGTGTCTGTTGGGCTAGCCCCTGGAATACACCACTGTAACTGGTGTTGACGAATTTTAATGTCGGCAAATGTTCTTGTACCAACAGGCCAACGATGTTATTAATCCGTAAGGCTTTTTTTCGGAGTACACGGGAGCACCAACCCTGAAATACCCGTGTCTGCGAAAAATGAGCTCTGAGCGATCACACATTGAACCGTTTATTGTAGGTAGGGATGAAATAAAAACAAGTCAAAACAAAATAAACATATCAAATTAGCCTAACTACCTAATGAAATAAAATACGTCTCATAATAAGCGGTCTCACCCGGCTAAGAAAAAAGAATATCTGCAGAAATTCAGAGAATTATCTACTAGCATATCCAGCATTCTTATGCCGCTTGTCTTGAGTGTGAGTTTTTTCCAGCCAGATTTTTTGCTTCTTCTAAATACTGCCCGACCAGTTATATCAATATAAGATATTATAACGACTAGAAGTGGAACTTTCGTGAAATCTGCATTATTGTGGAAATGGAGGGCGTTACACGGTTCGCCATTTTTCGTAATTTTTTTATATTTTTCTAATTTTAGTGTTTTAAAACTTCTTTCTACAAATTATGTCAGTTAAGCTAATATAATGATTATAGGTGATACTTTTGCGAAAACTGCATTATTGTGGAAATGCCGTGGGTTATACGTTTTGCCAGTTTCAGTAATTTTTATTTTTTATTTTTTATTTTTTAGTCTTCAAAATTTCGTCCACACAATTATCTCCATTTACGTTGTTTTAACGATTGCATTTCGAACTTTCGTGAAGTGTGCATTATTGTGGAAATGCAGGGTGTTACACGTAATTATTTTATTCTTTCTTATTTTTTAGTTTTCAAAATTTCGTCCACCCAATTATCTCCATTTACGTTATTTTAACGATTACATTTGGAATTTTCGCGAAGTCTGCATTATTGTGGAAATGCAGGGTATTACACGTAATTATTTTTATCTTTCTTATTTTTTTTAGTTGTAAAATGTTGTTCGACCAATTATCTCCATTTACGCTATTATAACGATTACAGGTGAAACATTTGCGAAATCTGCATAGTATAATACCATGTGTTATCCGTATTGCCATTTTCCGTAACTTTTTAATATTTTCTTATTTTCTAGTTTATCGAGGATGCTATTAGTTTTTCAAAATTTGCGCCATTACAGCAATTACAGGTGGAACTTCCGCGATATCTGCATTTTATTGGAAATGCAGGGCTTTACACGGTCGTGGCCGAAAGGGGGGGGGGGGGTACTCGGAAAAAAATGCTACGCATTAAAAAACGAAAACAAACAAACAAACCGAAACACACGAGAAATAGCGAAGGTGCCCCAGCTGTTTAAGGGCTTGTATTTGCACAAAAATGCGCAAGTGCTAAGTTATACATTTCATCGTCGTAATAACGTAAATAAATATCATTGACAAAAAAAAAGTGCCATATTCACTAACGTAAAACCTGGGGAGGGGATGCAGTGTATAAATGCATTCAAAGATTGGAAGTCTTTCTCTTGCCAGGTGGCGCGCGCTGATATACGCAACATTCCAATTACTAAGACGGAGGAAGGAAAAGTGAAACTCGAAACGGAGAACTGCAAATTTTAAAGTTAGAGCCAGTACGGAGCGAAATAGAAGCAAACAAGCAAGCACGAATGAAAAAGGAGTGTCCTGGTTGGTTCTTCTAGCACGTCTTTTTGCCCATGGAGATGAAACGCTCTAGCGCGAGGCACTGGAAAACAAGTGTCCGGGTGTTTTAGTACCATGACCACATGAGAATACGACGATTGATGACGACGACATGAGACGCCGACAGCCCGAGCCCCTAAGGTGCCTCGCCCCTAAAGTAACCAAAATTCAACAATAACCAAACGAAACAAATCGCCTAATATAGCGCGAAAATAGCGCAATTGCGCTTTTCTTAACCAAAGATCTGGCTATAAAAATACTCCGAATGGAGTGAGGTGGCGGACAAATGCGCATTATTAAGCAATTCTAGGCATTTCTGCACATTTTTATTCGGCCCGCATCAGTGTCTCGGAATCGCGGCTCGGGCGTAATTTCACACCGTTTAAAAAATGCGCACAGGCGGAATCCTTCGCTCTGATTCCACTACACCTCCACGCGAGGCCTTGTGCAACTCGAGTAGGCCGCTTTGCCTTCGGCGTGTTATATGCCGTAGCGGCAAGTAGACTCGACGCACCAACGGCATACTTCACGACATACGTGTAAATAAGTTAACGCGAAAATATATTTACAATGACTCATACATCCATGCCTCTTCGGCGAGCATAGTCTATGTGCATTTCTGTTTTCGTTTTCTGAAAGTTTACTACATCCATGACAACAGAATGCATTGTAGGTTACGTTAGTCTCATTCATATGCGGGGGCAGTTAGTACAACTACGCTCTTACCAACGTTGAAAGGGGGTCGCTATTAATTTACCCGACATTGTGCAATTGTCTGCCCCCATTGGACGCTTTTTGTGAGCTCGCTTCTTAACTAGTTCTTTGTTTGTAGCGCATCTTTGCATGCAGAAAAAAAAGTGCCGAAATTGTCTTTTTTTTAGTTTGTGACAATTTTGAAGGTGAAACTTTCACAATGTGTCACGAAAATTTCATCGAAATATGTTATAATTTATGCCTATAAAGAGAAGTACCCGACCCGCCGACCGACCGACCGACCGAGCGAATGGGCTGGACCTAAGACTTGAATTTTTGGGAACACATTTCTAAACTGACGTAAGGGCTTACTAAAGCTGGATTTTTGAAAATTCTACCTCTAAGGAAGCAAAAGCAGAATATTGTGTTTTTGCTAAGTAGGAATTATATTGCTCGCCCGTTGAGATATCGGAATGGTGTTTGCTGATATATTGTAGCCCGTAAGGATCTCTAAAAAGCAGTTTCAAGGCTTCGCAGTAACCCACACCGATGTTGCTAGTCTGTATTTCGGCGTAAACTAGGTTTTTTACAGATTCCTAATATGTGTTTGACCGATTCACGTAACTAATTTTTTTTCACTTTAGGCATACAAACACACAAAAACAATTTCAAGGGTTTAACCCTGCGACTGCGGTAAAAGGCGAGAAAGTTACCCCCTAACAGACTACAAGAGCTAAATGGGCGATGTCAACACATAGACAATTGCGGGTCCGAAAAGCTTGAAATTTAGGCAGTACATTCCAATCATGCAAGAGATACTACGGTTGAATTTTTATTCCGGATACACAAAGATTTCACTGACGTCATATCCGTCACAAAAATGAAGTCAGTACAACGAAGCAAGAGGCCTGTAAAGGGTGCACCCCTGCACACAGGGCTTTCTTGCGAGGAAGCAACTTTTAGTGCTAAAGAGTACGTTATACTTAAAGTTGTTCGTTTTCGGCTTTTATATTTTAACACGAAAGTGTTTTATGCCGCGATACCCCAAGATTTTGCTTACGTCATATCCGTAACGCAAATGACGCCAGTACACCTTTGGCGAAGCGACGCGCCAGCAGGACGACGCTCGGCAAGCACACCCACAAGACAGCCGCCGACCCGCAAATCATGCTCAGCTGCAGATTTCGCTGCACATTTAACTTTCGTCTTTTACCCTTTCCTATGACAGAGGAACCAACCAAGGTTTTTTTGAAGCAGGTGAGAATACCTGTACAACTCCTCGGTTGGCTAATTATGACAAGCAATGAATAACTCAATGTGTGTTATTCGTGTTAGTGTCATTATTTTTTTGGGCCACTAGTACATCACCGGTTGCTGCCGCCAGTTAGTCTATATTTTTTTGCATTTGTAATTGGGCCGGATTTAAGCACAGCTACAACTGCAGCAATTTCCTAGCAGTCAAGCAACGGGCAAGTGTCGATGCAGTTGTTACATATGGAGGCTAGTACTACAGCAAGGACAGGACAGAAAGCGTTCAATAATAATAATTGATAACTGTAATATAGATACCCGACTTGTTCGTTATTGCAGGTACCTTCCGGAAGTGAACGGCACCCCATGGCCTCGCGTCTTCGGTCGTCGCTACGTGGCCGTCAACATCAGCCCGGGAGCACTGACGCTCGTCGGTGAAGGCTTCAAAGCCGAACAGTGCCAATTTCTCGAGCCCCATTTCCTGATCTAACGGGAACGTCGCCTGCTTTTATTTTCGTCCGAACAATTTTTCTTACGCATCGCCACGCCATTCTCTCGCCAATTATCACTACAGTTAATTAGAATATAATTATTTTCTTTCTTCGATTGCTTTCAACCTTGCTTGTTTCCTGCTTTTTTGGTAGCGGTTAATCTGTACGGGAGCAGCGTTGTGCTTACGTGCATCTAAATACCCAATGAAAATGGGGAGGAATGCCGCCGCTCCCCTTGTCCGATTGGCCGGATATCGCGTGAGTAATCCGAAGACCGTGGTTTCGGGTTCCACCCGCAGCTCAAATTTTCTCCATTTCCTGTCTTTCCTACAATTTAAATAGTCCTATTTTCCCACAAAGACAAACAGTTCCCCTTTGATTGATTGATTGATTGATTGCTTGATTGATTGATTGATTGATTGATTGATTGATTGATTGATTGATTGATTGATTGATTGATTGATTGATTGATTGATTGATTGATTGATTGATTGTATGGTTTAACGCGCCGACGCAACGCAGGCGATGAGGCAGGCTGTAGTGGAGGGCTCCGGGTTAATTTTGACCACCTGGTTATAAATACTTCCCCTTTGCCTTCCTGGTGGCTCTAGGTTATTTTTTGGTTACGCAGCCAGCGCTTTCGGTGGTGTTACCAGTGCTTCATCTGCACAGTATCATCAGCCCTAGTCATGCGCTACCATCAGTACTCGCCCCTATCATCAATGGTAGTCAATAAAATTAATCGTCATCATCATAATCGGTTGGACATGATCATCATCATCGTCTAGAGTCGTTCTACCCATAGAGTTTCTCAATATTACCTAGAGCGGAAAGTGTCGCTGCGATCGCATGCCGACATGGGAATTGTGGGCAGTGTGCGAATCGGATTGGCAGCAAGTGGCTAGTGCAAAGAGCTACGGATTAGGCTTCTCGGCTCTGAAGCGTTTGTTAGTTCTGTTTTCGGGATGCCCTGTTTGGCATTCAATGGCTATCACAGACATGTCTAAACAGCAGCGTGATTAGCTCTTAACGCATGTGCTCGCGTTAGCGGGGAGTTTCTTCAGATGAAGGGGTGACCACATGCAGCGACGGCGACAAGCGACGCGAAAAACGCAACCCAAAAGGTGCAACAACAGAGTGTACTTGGCCAAAGCGACAAGTGATTAAAATAATTCACTGCCGCCTATGTCCTCTGTCGTCGTCGCTCGTCGCTACAGTTCACTGTATCGCCGCTGCCGCTCGCTTGTGGGCTGCTTCTTGCCGGAAAAAAGCGAGTGAGGGCCCCGGCGGCCGCTTGCTGCTCTATACCGCTTCCCGCTTGCTGCTGTCGACACTAAATAAGCTTCGCTAGCACACACTATGCGTTTTCTGCACCCATTCTGTTACAATTTTCGTGTCGCTCGTCGCCGTAGCTGCGTTTACTTACCCCTTGAAGCATGCGCTGCCTTGGGCAGGCGCAATGGGGCAACACACATAGCAACTCGACAAGCCAGTATTTATTTGCCATTTGAAGCATTCACGCAATTTCATAATGCTTTGCGCGCGTACTTGAAGACTTACCTGCGGTAACAGGCTTCGCTTCCACGATAATTTATACCTGCTTAGTCAAAACAAATAAATACAACGCGATTACATCATTCTTGCATCTATAATGCTGCATCGCCTGCCAAGGCGCGTAGCATACGATAATGAGACTAATGAGATGGAGCAAGAACACAGCTTTAGACAATATAAACAATTTTTTTCAGCTAAATATTACAAAAAATCAAAGAAAACCTCACCCAGTTTGAAGGATGTAATAACTTAAAAATATATCCGAGACGGCCCGCTTTATCTGGCAGCGTGAGCCAAAGGCAGGACTTCTACTTTTTTTTTTCTTAGTAACCCTCTAATTTGTATTGCAGCATAACACCTCGAACACAGTGCCTTACACAAAATAAAATTTGCTGACAGCGGCACTTTCGGCAGCAATTTTTCAAACAAAAACTCAATTTGCGTAGCCGCAAAGTCATTGCCGGCCATGCCATACCGAACTTCCGGCCGAACTACACACTATGGCGGCACTCATGGAGGCGTAGAGCGCTTCCGCCGAATCACGTTGACGCTAGCGCCAGATTCCACTCTAGGTAAGCTAGTGAGAAACTCTATGGTTCTACCGGCCGAGCGTCCGAATAAAAGCTCGCCCCGATTCTCGTATCTCTATATACGAGTAACTAACAAAATAACCTGCGAATAAAAAGGCCACTTTAAGGAACAAGTTCGCCTTTTATTACGTCATACGTAATCTTTCGTCTCTATTTTTGTTTCGTTTACTAAACTTCTGCCTCATTACTCTGGTGGTGGTGTGTGGTGCTCAAAGCCAATGTCTACGACGTCACTTTTCTCACGTGCAGCAGAGGATATCGTGACCATGTGTGTGTGTGTATGTGCGTGCACAAATTGCATGAGCTATTTCTTTGTTTGTGACCGTTCACACAGAGGGCAGCGCACGAGTACCGCTCTAAGAATACCAGCCTAAAAACTACTTGCACTGAGCTGCAATTATTTGTTCTCGAATTCCAGTAGCATCGTGCGCCTCGTCCGCGCAGCACACCATCCACATTGCTTCACTTGTTCAGTCCGAACGTGCAATCGACGGCACATTCAGCCTGTTAGCCGGCTTCTCGAGTAAGCATCGATGTTTCTCCGGGCAAAGCCGTTGTGCGTGGGTGGGGCAATTCATTCGCGTTGCTGGAAGTCCTTATTGCGCTGTAATCTTCTGGCGTACTTCGGTGTGCGCGTAGCGGGAGTGACATGGAGCCAGATCAGCTTTCCCGGCACGGACGCCCGCCCCTGCAGTTATTTACGGCGTGGGCACCCCGGTTTATTGCACAGCGTGTCTGGTAGACGAGCGACTATTGCGTCCGGCCTTTCCCGCTCGGATGACTCGTGGATCTTCGAATATCTCGTACAGCGTTTAGATTAGATCATCGTTTCCGTCGCTCACTTTGGGAGAAGAAATGTGACGACAGCTATTTCGCATGTATCGGGTGTTCTTCCACGTCAACTGTATTAGCTTTCAGCATTATGGGCCTTGCATACGCAGCTTCGTTGTCTATTAATGGTTGCCCGGCCTGTCCGTTCTGGAAATTGAGAGCGCCATGTCTTGGGCCTGGGATTCGACGGGTTCGTAACGCTGTCGTTGCTATATTATGCCTATACAGTAACTGGCGATGTTAGGCTTTTGGTTGTCGCTTTTGTAACGTTTTGTAGGGCTCTGTAATTATGATTTTTATGTCTATTATGCATTACGCGACGCTCTTGCATAGTTAATAGCTACTAAAATGTGGTTGAGTGTTGTATGGAGCTCTCGAATGACGGCGCAATACTCAGGATATTCGTGGGAAAACCCCAATCTAGCTTCATCGCCAATCTTGCTTCTCTTCGTAAGACGACTCCGGTACACACTGGAAAAAAGCAAAAAGCACTCAATTTAATTCAAGATGCGGGTGCCGGTTGACGACGTTGGACGTCAAAGCGGGACGTTAGTTCTTAGTGAGTGTCGTCTTCATCAGTGAAGACGAATGGTATTAAATGGTTGCTGCCACAAAAAGGAAATAAAAGCAAACACCCTTGATTTCGCGTTGGATTTACACCCGAGTCTCGAAACCGGGGGCGAACTGCGTTATCCCTGCGCTCACAAGCACGCTGCCAGAATGAAACAAGGATTAGCTTGATGCCTGCCCCGTTACAGGTGAACGTGGCGGCCCCTGAGCAAAGCAGGTATGTGCGAAGGTGACCTCTGACCGTACGGAAGCTGTCTTGAGAATGGCGACCAGTCTGCCTGCCGAAGTAATCCACAACAAAAGACAAAGAGACGAAAGCGAATAAAGAAAAGAAAACACGATGTAGCATTGAAGAGGTCTTTTATAATCGCTATATTTTCGCCTTCAAATAACGTAGCGGACTAAGTGCCCGAATATTTGTTCCATTTAGCTAGCAAAGCGGTATATATCCCAAGAGTTGGACATACCCGCAGTGGGATATTAAACGACGCTGACGCATAGCCTATCCAGCAGCGGGGCCGTGCACTTTTGCAACACCACCGTTTAGCCAGATGTGCCTGGCGGCAACTACAGACACACGCATACGCCCCCCCCCCCCCCTGGCTTTCTGCATATCATACTACCCACAATATATCTACCAACGTGCCCACACTGCAGCGAACATCCAACGCTCTACGTGGGCTTGCCGGAACCCACCAGCAGCCACCCCTATTCGCACCCCCCACCCTCGAGCAGTGGGAAACCGCACTGTGCAGCTCGAACCCTGAGGACCAGCGACAGTTGGTGGACCGGGCACGCAGGACAGCATCCGCCGCAGCGGCCCTGGATTGAGGGGTAATCCCGCTTTGAGCGAGAACCTCCTCTTACTTGTAGTAAATGTTTTACCACCATTACCATCCGCACGACGCTTTGTAAGCAGGAACATTCGCTACAGCAGGGCATGTTGGTGCAGGCGCCGCCAAGGAATGCACAGGAAACACACAAATCAATCAATCAATCAATCAATCAATCAATCAATCAATCAATCAATCAATCAATCAATCAATCAATCAATCAATCAATCAATCAATCAATCAATCAGTCGATCGATCGATCGATCGATCAATCAATCAATCAATCAATCAATCAATCAATCAATCAATCAATCAATCAATCAATCAATCAATCAATCAATCAATCAAGCAAGCAAGCAAGCAATCAATCAATCAGTCAAAGTGCAAGCATCAGGAGCATCGTCCACATGAAACCTGGGTATATGCTCTAATCATGACTGCGGCCTTTGATCCTAATAATGGGTTACATGTCCACAAAGCAGCAATACCAGCAGTAAGGTATCGGAAAACGCTTTGTAAGTAGGAGTATACACTGCTTTCGCATAACAGCCGAATCGTCTGTCATTTTTTTCTTGCTCTCAATCCTTGTCAGCAAGGAAAAAGTCCACTTTGCCGCCGAACACGTACTTTCTTCAAACTTCTCCGCATAGCGCTACGCGAATACCGTGTAATTTCTGGTTTGCCGGGAGACTTAACACCCAGGACAAAAATTCTTTGACAGTCAACATCCCTTGAACTGCGACAACCATAACTTTTGCAAATCTTGTTTAACTTCCCGACAGAGAGTGAATAAACTTTACCACGGGCCTCGAAAGGCGGGGTAGTGTTCTTAACTCAAGAATTCATTGGAGTCTACCGCTGCATTTGCTCTTTCCACAAGCGAAGCTTGGGGTCGACACCGGAGCCGTACAGCTCCTTCTCCAAACGCTCACGAGAAGGGTGCGGTATTCAAGCAACCTTAAGGTTTGCCGAACACTGCCATACCACGCGATACATAAGGCCGGGACATCGCAGAAGCAGAACGCCGGGGAGAAATGGCGGCACATCATTAGTTGAGACCCGTTATGCTGGCGTTGTTCCCGCAGTCGTCAATGTTTAACAGCAGAGCTGTTGAGGCCGAGCTTTGTCTGTGTCTCGCCCCAAAAAACCTCGAAGCCTCAAGGAAAAATGGGGTGAGAGAATTCTCTGGAATCGAACCCGGGACCTTCATGCCGTGAAAGCGGCAACCTAACCACTGGGCCACCCCAAAGGCACCAGGGGTACGGGATAAGCCGCGTCGGGGAACGATAACACGTGCAGCCATTTGGAAAGAACAAAAAACGCTTCCCGTAGTCGGAATCAAACCTACCCCTCGCTTTATGAAACTGGAGTCTGTCCGTCAGCACATTCTGGGCGCACAGCATCTACTTTGGGTTCGTAGCGCGAGCGATGGCTTTGAACTTGGCCGCGGGTCCTAGCGCGTGGTAACGCGATCCACTTTGGGAGAGATGTGAAAGCCTGCGGACGAAACATCCGGGCCTGCCATTCACGGAGAACTTTCAGCGGCAAGTTCGGAAATAAGCGTGAGGTGCATCACCCGGGTCTACGACGAAAGAAGAGGGGCCGCCAGCTCTGCCGTTTCTCCAGCCCTGTGCCACTAGTGCAAGCTGCGCCAGTTTCTTTATGCGTGAATACGTTGTCTCATAATGAGGGCCATTTTCTCAGCCGACAACGCCATCAGGTAGTCGTTCATCAATTTTCGGTGTACAGGTACGTGGAGAAAAATTCAGGGAAGCTTGCCCTCACGCGCAAGTCTTGAATGACGAAGGTGTCAAAGGCGAGAATTGCCGGACACGTTTCAGTATCATTAATTATTTGCCTAGTTGCGGTGCTAGTAATCGTCGTCATTTGAATCGAACAAGTCGCCGTCTTCTTCACGGCGGGTGGTGGATGCAAAGTCATCCTCAGCATTGTTGACTTCCACCAGCTCTTCGTCATCGACTCGAGGCAGCGGTGGCGGGATCTGAAATACGTCTAGGGAAAGATTGGCACACTCGTAGCCATGCCTCCAGTTATCCACAATGGCTTCTAGAGAAGGCGGCGGCCACGGTTACCCCTCCCAAGCAGGGTGTCTTCTCATCTTTAGCATTAGCGCTGGAGTTTTTTGTTCACATGCGCGGTAGCGCTTGACGAGAGCGCTAGAGTTTTTTTTTTATTCGCTAAAGCCACTGCACGGGGCGGGGACTCGCGGTCGCCGCGAGGCACGCGCTTACGAGCGCTCGCCATTTTCTTGGTATTTTTTCCTGCAACGGCGAACTTACATCTTGTACAACAGCTCCGCTGGTAAAAACATGCGCCCCTGGTGATACCCGAACCCAGCACCATCTGAATACTCAGTTAAAAGTTGGTTCTATATGATAGTAGCATTATTTTCATTTCTTTCATTATTCTCATTCATTATTAGCTTATTATTTCCTTGTTTTTTAAGGCTTCAAACATAGTATATCGAGAAGGCGGGGGTCACTTAAGTGCTTCTGTTGGGATGTTCACAGCTAGTTCGCGTAGGGCGGGACGCAGACTAAATTGTGGCAATCTCACCTTTTATCCTACCAAATCACGCCATCACTTCCCGTCAGATTTTTTTCTTTATCCAAAGTAGTTTTCTTTCAAAGTTAAATCTTAACGAGGGTTTTACTGCGCAGCCCCAGCGCCGCCTGGTCGGTGTCCGGATCAGCGAATCGCGTGAAGCGAGCGCCCGCGCGCGCGCTCCTCCAAGCGGCGGGGAGGCGCGCAAGTGTGGCAAGCGGGCCACGCAGCAGCCGGCTGCCGTCGCCCGCGGCCAAAGCGAAAGTAGTCGCGGAGCGCGCCGGATCGAACGCACGCACCTGCTTCGGATAGGCGCTTCGTCGTGCGTGCGCGCGCGCGCTGTCTGCACGCAAGAGCGGCCGCACGATGCGGATTCCGTGAGTGCGCGTTACGTGAGTGCGTCCTGTGTGCGTGCTTCCTCTTCCTTCCCCTGGGGGAAGTCTCCGCCCAGTGAGGTGTGTCCAGAGGCAAAAGGAAGGCGAGCAGAAGAGCGGAGGATCGGGATGTGGGTCCTGGCGACGTCGCTAGCGGTGTCTTCGGTGCCGGCTACCTGTTCCGCTTGGCCGGCCTGAGCCCGTGCTCTCTTGGATGCGCAAGCAAGCCTCGGGGCCCACGGCAACCAACGGTCGGGAATGTGCCAGCTCGTCGACGCTCGGGGATTAGGAGGAGACCAGAAGCCAACGTGAGTGCTTGTCGCACGCGAGCGCTATGGGCTTGCTGGGAGGGCCGGCAGCATCCCCAGACATTTTCCGTCATATCGCCCGTACACCGTTTTCGGGCACACTTCGGGGGAGTGAACGAGAAATAATAAGCGTGCAATAATAATAAAATAAACTGACGATCACCTAAATATTTTATTCCGTGGCGAACAGAATCCTCTTTTCTCTTTTCGAGGAGATATTGTAAACTTATTAGGAGGTTTTAAATTTCTTCCAGAGGGGAACAAAATAACAACTAACAAATACAATGTACAGTTGCCCGAGCGTGCTCATGCATTTTAAAGGGCTATTTCACAGTCTTGATATGGGTTGAAGAGGAGTAGTGCTAGACGTCAAGATACCTGGAACCCGTGAACGATTAGCCCAAGGGATAATTGCGCGTCGGCTGGTCCATGCTGAAACTAGAGGCAAATGTTTCTGCCGCTTCACGGTGACTATGCGTTTTTTGAAGAAAAACGAAAATTCGAGAGAAACTTTGGTTTTATACTTTACATCATTTTTCTTGGGTTGCTGTAAATAAAGGGTTGATTAACAATTGAAAATTATTTTTAGTGCCACGCATTATATTATGACAGGTGAGTAGACAGTTGATCCCGAATTGTTAATGAAAGGCAATGGCGATGGCGTCCCGGGAAGGTCCTTCAAGGCCTTAGCTGTTCGCATCACAAATTACATTGCAGAAGCGGTCGTTCCCATCCGTGAATGGTCAATCCAAAATGGGAGTCTAGCGCGCTTAGATATGTGTGGTCGGGGAATAATGTAAAGATGATTGAACGGGCTGTGTCCAAAAATTGTGATACAAACAATGGCTTGAAGTGCAGCGGAGGACGAGAAGGGTTAAAAGAGACGAATGTTTTTCGAGGTACAATACACTGGTATTATAGGAATTGAAATGTGGGGTATAATAATGTTATGATAATCGCTTGACTGATGCTTTCCTGGAGTATCAAAGCAGATTAGAACGCTTTGCTTATATATGGTCTCTCTGTAAAATCCAAATCTCTCTCAAAATCACGCAACTCTCCGTCTAACGACGACGACTGTGAACGCGAACCTTTCTCGCGAGGGATTCCTAGGTCGTCGTCTGAGTTCTGGCTTTGGCTCACAGATTGTCTGGACTCTGACTCATTGAGCTTTGAGTTTGACTCGCACGCAGTTTGGAATTTTGGTCGCAGCCGCTTTGACTTTGACTTTTCGCCATGTAATTTCGCACGGAGAAAGCTTCGTGTTCAGCCAGCGTCGTCGCTAGACGGATAGGTGCATTATTTTTCTGTCCAATTTTGCACGCCCATTCCCCCCTTTTCATATCCAAAGTGCTTCAGCCGTGTTGGAATTGTGCAGACGGATAGACCTCGGCTTTATAACGTGAGGGATCGAGGTTCGATTGCGACCACGGGAAGCGTTTTTTTTTTTTTTTTTTTGTTCCAGTGCTTCATATCCCTCCCTCGGCAGGGCGAAATCTTTGTCAACACAGCATGCACGGAAGCCGCCTGCACTCCGGACATTGTTGGCAAATGCTACCAGGGCAGCACATCCCTTTCATCCACACCTACGTGCAATTTCTTCGGTGCCGCTAATACCCTCCCGAACTTGTTTCACCTAATATGGTCATGTCCGGCATTCGAAAGCGGCTGAGAACTGCTGGTAGCCTATTGCCAACCACCACTTACGAATACGGAGCACCCGGAGCGCCTGCACTTCGATGATACTCTTCTCGAACGCGTATGAATTTATTCACTTGCCAGTGGTCTTTACAAAGCAGTGTAGAGCGGTCTGACAGCCCTAGTAGGGCCTGCAAACGGACAAGTTGTGTTTAATAGGGTACATGAGACTTTCATTGAGGCTTTCAACTCCCCTTCCCTCATCTTCCAATAACCTCCGGGGCCTCAGGCCTATTTTTAAATTAAGTCGTTCATTCATTCGTTCTTTCCAATGCTCTCATGACCATCATCATCACCGTCAAAAAAGTTGGCTTTTCTGCAGTGCCTTTTCGACGTGGAATACACTGTCAGTGATACATTGGAAGCTTCGATTTAAAAACAAAAACATATGATATGTCTCAAACCTATAAAGATAAGTTGTGGAGATAAGGTTAATTCATCGCGTGTTGCAATAGTGTGCACCAGGGAGAAATCCCCACGCCGTATAGAGTGTAGCTGCTAGCAACAGTGTGCAGAACAGCCTCCATATGCGCTTACAAGTAGCATCAGGAACGACATAATCGACTATGCCACATTGACCGAAATATCTCGCGCACGCACACGTGCACAAACCAACCCACCGTTTGGAGTTGCGAAGATTCCCATTTTCCATGTCAAAGATCAATCTTCGGTTAAAGTACACCGGTGTAACACCCAGAGAGAAAGGCGAACATCTGCGGCCGCCATTCTGTGCTTCTTGCAGGCGCAAGCGACAACGGCAGTGTTAGCGTCGTAAAAAAATAAAGTAATTAGAGTTGATTTGTGAAAAGTCACCAGCTCTGCAGCGCGACGCAACATCTGCTACAAGTAAACAGGATGGGTAGATAATTTGACTTCGTTTCGTGGTTTTCATGATCAGAGTAAACTGTTTTGTCTGGCAAATGTGGAAAAAAGCTTTTGTACATAGCTGTACTCGCATCGTACAGCATCACGTGATTTCTAAGTGAATTCCATTCTCTCAACTGCAGCCTGCTTAAAAGCCAAGTTCTAGCTTCGGCATGTTAACTCCATAAACTACAAATTTGATTTTTTCAATCATCACTTGAATGAAATTGAAGCATTATTATGTGAGTGCCATACTTCGGGAGGAGGATGAGGAGAGAGAGAGAGAGAGATAGCCTTTAATAGAAAATGATGACCACTGGTCACGATAGGCCAAAGGAATGCGGAGGGTGGGTAAAAGAAAATAAACAAATGCTGGTCGTTCTCAGTAGACTCAATAACTGGGCCAGTTCTTGGAACCTGCAATTCGTGGGCCAGTTCATGGTGATCGCAATAGGGTTTGTGCACGTTCGCCAGTTTGTTCGGGGGAGGACCAGCTCAAGCAACCCGTGCTAGACAGCTTTTAATTGAATAAACTACAATTTCAAATAATAGTTGTGCATCAGTTTGTTGTGGATCGGGCTGGGGTTGGGGCGATTTGAATGTACGGTGCCTGGCGAAAGCTGGGTGACGCTCCGCCAGGCGTGTCTCTGCGCTTCTTTTAGGAAGACTTGAAGAGCGCCTTAAACTCGAGAATGGTCACTCCTTCGTTGTCTATATTGTACTGCCTGAGTTATGGCTAAGTTGAGCATTCTTTATTGAAATGCCCGGCGCTTTGTCATTTGAAGCCAGGGAGTAATGTGTAACGTTACTAACGGGGTCTTGGAGCCGTCATATTAACAGAGAGACTCAGGTGAGACTAGACGCAGTAACACCATTTCTTACACACTAAGGTTGCAAACAGTTAAAAGGGAAACTTTCAAGCAACGCACTGTTTATTCTGTGGACCAGACTACAGAATCAGTTCAGCTTTATTCTGCGCTCCATGCCACAGGGATGTGTTATGTTTTGGGCTACTGCAAAGTCTCCGATCGTCGGCTTCCGCGGTGCAGAGGTAGAGTATTGGGTTTTGGGACTAACGCCCTGGATTTGAGACCCAGCAGTTATTTTTATTTTTTGCTGTAACCTGTTCTCTTAAATCAATTGCACGCATTATTTAAGTGTAAATTGGTATGTCTTAGGTCTCTTTAGACGAATAAGGTTCAGCTATACCGTGGCGGTCCACAGAATAAACCTTGTGGTTGATTAACAGAAAATTGCTGCACATTATCTTGTGTATACGATCATCATCATTATCCTCTGGTACACAGAATAGGCACTGCCTTCAAACAAATTAGGCATGCAAAGTTGAAAACAAAGCCGCGATAAACGCGAGAAGAATGAGCGACCGTCCCACAAGCTCTTGATGGCAGCCAGCGGGTGGCTGCACGGGGTCGTCGTTTGAAGAGATGCCGGCGATTGTGCAGGCGGCACAGTGCCGCAAGAATGTGCTTGGGTTCCCTTGTTGTGTTAATGGCCATGCACCCTGGCATTCCGGTTGAGTGCCGCAGCATATTTCACTACCGCGAACCGGGCGTCCGACGTGCAGCGTCAACCCTTCCTCTTGGACCTTCTGCCCAACCACTTCATGTCCGTCGTCTTCAACACCTACGAATCTGTATCCGTTTTCTGCTTCTTCTTCTTTTTGTTTTGCCTACGTGCCGCCAGTTTCGTTTTTATCGGTAGCTACTGCTACCGCTGGGGCAAACCGTTACACTTTGGGTCCGCTTATCGTATCTTGTTAGCCCAGTTTTAGTGGAAAACCACCTATACCTAAATCTCATTATATCGTTCGGACGTACGATGAAGTCCTAGCAAGATAAAAAGAACGATGGCACAAGCATAGATGTCCTCCGGAACGAGAATCTAGCCCACAGCTTCCCGACATATATATTGTTTGGACCCCTGGACACGAGTCCCTCGACGGAAATGAAGCGGCACACTCCGCTGCCCGAGTACACACCCTCTGGGCCATTTCCAAACAGACCCAAGACACTGAGAAGACCCCCAAAGCCCACACACTCAATGGTTACGCGGACATCCTCTCGCACATCAGACACGAGCGTCAGCGGTTCCCTCCACCCAACTCCCGCCTTTCCCCAGCCGAAGCGACCGCACTCCGCCGGCTCCAGACCAACTCCTACCCACACTCCACCCTCATCCACCATATCTACCTCACCCAATATTACAGTACCCGCAAGAGGACCCCTCAGTGCTTGAAAAAGTTATTGAATACGCACTAACCAGTAGTCTCTACAAGTTGGTGTAATAACCTGAACCGATACCTATCAAAAATCGTCGCACCTATCTCTTCACGAAATTTGCGAACTATACGTTTACGGACTTTAAATGCCATCCCCCCTTTCAAGTGATTGAACCTTGAACAGTGTTCTTTTTCCGATTATTCCCTCCCTTCCTTCGTATCCCTCTCCTTCCCCAACAGGGCATTCATGCCCCCTCTGATAATAAAGGTATTCCTCCTCCTCCCTGGCTTACAGCACGCGAAGGCAGATAAGGGAGTAACGTATAATCGTAAAGGCTAGAGGTGGGTCGGAATTGCAAAGTTGAAGATGTTCGCTGCGTCGAGACCATTCCCCTATAAACTTATTCTTATGGTGATGCGCCGGCCGACTTTATTACCATGCACTCATCTGTGTACAGAAGGCGCAAACATAGCCTGCAGCGTCAACGCAGGAGCAGAAAAAAAATAAAAGACCCACGGCACTCGGGAGATAAATAGAAACAATCATGGGATACCATTTTGCATAGAATAAAAGGTGTTGACGATGAGCAAAGGCAACGCAATACATGCAGATTGGTTTCTGAAAATTGAAAACAGCCAGCTGTCCCGCGAATATCCAAGATGTTCGCTTATTTTCCTAGCCTGCAATATTATCAAGCTCATAATGGACTCAGCCTGGGAAAAAAAACTGCAACTACCGGGCACTGTAATCAGCGAGCCTTTAGAGTATATAAAAAAACCAACACATTTCCTTCGCTTTCCCGGGAAGAAGTTAGCGCCCATCGGAAATTATAATTCGCTTTGCTGCGCCTGCTAGCTTCCCATTTTCGCCAGTTGGTTCTCCCGCGTTTTGTTTGTGCATTGCGTGCGTCGCATGTTGTTTCCTCCCTAGCTTCCGTTGGGGTCGTTCGCGAGGTGCGCTCCTCATGATTTCCATAAGTTATGCAGAATTCTCTGGCGTCGAAGTTAAAAATGGCAGTTCACCTTTCCTCCGGGAGAGTCGTCGAGCGCTTGGAACGCGACGTCTTCCTACTGAGCATCCCTGCACGCGCGGAGGAAGTGAGCAAGCGAGCCAACAAGCCGGCTGTCGTAGCACGTGGCGCGCTCACCTTATTCGTTCTTAAGATTAGCAAACAACTGATTACAGCAAAGTTGTCTGTGGCTATTGTCTAGCAGATCGATTCCGGTAACAGACCGAGTATGTATGCATGCATTGTCCTATAGAACGAGAGGAAGGTCCCCCAGCAGGTGTAAATTGTCTCGCCTAGGAGCGGACACCGGAACGCGTGCTGGTGTAGTGGAGGTGAAATAGGGAGGAAAGAGTACATAGGAATATGGGGATAAGGCAGAGGCTTTACATGAATGATATATAACACATAGGCAAAATTAACAAGGAACATATATACAACGTATAGGTGAAAAAACAAAAAACAAACGAGGAGTTAAATAATTGAGCAATGTACGAATACACATAAACACACATATGAGTTAAACAGTTGTCCAAAGGACGAATACATATAAACACTACACATATACAACAAACATCAAGGTATAGAATGCAATGGTGTGACAGAAAAGACACCTAAATGCATACACACCCACCCACCCACACACACACACACAGAGAGAAGAGAGAGAGAGAGAGAGAGAGAGAGAGGAGAGAGAGAGAGAGAGAGAGAGAGAGAGAGAGAGAGAGAGAGAGAGAGAGAGAGAGAGAGAGAGAGAGAGAGAGAGAGAGAGAGAGAGAGAGAGAATAGCTGCACCATCAGCAGCACTCTATTGCACCCAGGGCCTTGAGCACTTGGGGCCTTGAGCACTTGGGGGACCAAGTGCTCAAGGCCCTGGCACTGCCTGGGAGCCGCAGTTCCTCGAGCGGCCGCACTCCTCGTAGCACGGCCAGAAGCTCCGCCCGCCCTGCCGCAAACTTGGGGCACTCGTACAATACGTGCGGCAGGGACTGCACGGGCGCTCGGCAGTGAGTGCAGGCGGGGCTGGCCACCCGCACCAGTCGGTGTTTCCACTCTGCCCTCCAGCGCAGTCGACGAGGCAGGCGTGATGCTCGCACAGGCGGCAGGACCCCTCCGACACGCAGCCGAGGGTCTGGATGCCTGGTCCGGAGGTGTCGCTAGATGAGCAGGCGGGCGTCGTCCGCTGCCGCATGGGCCACCATGTACGAGGGAGGCAGCGCATGTGCCTCGTCGGCCAGCTTGTTCGGACCAACAATTTTCAGAGCATAGAAAAAATTCATAATAACAGTACAAAAAGGTCCTAGGGTCTCTATATTTTGATATGACGACTTATACCAGTCCAGCAAACATGTCTTTACAGCAGTGCTTTTGTGTTTAGAGGTGACGCCGACTTTAAGGAGTCCAGCGTAAGCTTTGGTTTTTGAAAGCTGGATTTCTCAGATTAGGCGTTGCACAGGGAAGCATGCCATCTATGGAGGATGTATGGTTCCAGCCTCTCTTTATACCTCTCTCCACCGTCATTGCCTCTTTAACGAGTCAGGTGTACTTCTCTCCACGCGCTCTTCAGCTGACACCTGTGCGGCGCACTAGAGACGTCATCGTCCGTACACACCAATCATGTGTGTCCTTCGTTTGCGACGTAGAAATCGCGCCACTGTCCTTATAATTCAACGTAGCAAATCCCCAGTATATCTAAAGCCTAACATTGCAAATCCCACCCCAGCGCCAGCTTCGCTCAACATCCCTCTCCACTTTATTGAAGGGCTCTCAAGCTTTTTGTCGAAATGTGGGTCTACGGCAACCTTTCTTACACACCAGCCTATTGTCTGTCTTTTTGAAGTACAGAAACGGCCTTGATCTTCTAAGTTGCTTGTTCCGAACAGGGCGAATTTTCCATAAGGTGACGAGTCATTCTTCTATCACCTAGGCTTCTAACAGACTGTATAAAGCTTGCGTTGACGTCAAACACGAAGCTGGGTTATGGCCCTGTCGTTATTCTTCCTGTGTTGGAAACCATGTGACCTCAGAAGTTAGTTTTCTTTCCTTATATGGTGCTTTGATAGTATACGAAAAATGACGTGCACAATAGGTTATTGTTAACATTTAATTGGTATTTCTTAAGTCATTTTATGCCTTGGAGTAATCAAGCTTATTTTTATCTGCCTTTTTTCTCCCTTTTTTAGCTTGTTTTTTTTTAGCTTCGTCGACCTTTCCTTTCCCGTTACCCGTGTTACCGAATAGGCAAACCTCTGCCTCAGCTCCAGGAGATATTCCTATAGGTGGCGCCGCTTAAGTTAGGGGGTGCCACCGTCAACTTTCTATAGAGGGGAAACAAACGACAAAAATGCATGGGTTTCTATAGGGCACTAGTCGGTTAAACAATATTCCTTCAATGTACAGAAAAATTATGCGCGGTGGGGCAGTGGAAATCTACGAAATACACTTTCCGAAATATACTTCCCACATTGCTTTCCGCAGCCGGAAACCCAACGCAAGCTTTTGGTATAAAAATTGAAATTTTGAAGGAACGTTGGACCCGGTCGGTAGTACACTTCATCGCAGAGTATTTCAGGCACATCTCAGACGAAAATGATAACAGCACCACAGACATGAAAAGCCGACCCAAAAGGCTTGACAATCATTCGCGGTGGTGAAAAGACAGTGACTTTAAAGAACAGTTACTCCGTCGGACAACCTACCAGTGAACACGACAAGCCGCCGAAAGTTGCAAGTATTTTGAGAATTCGCATTGAACTTTCCGCTTACCGGCACAAAAGAAGTTTAACTCTAGGTCACTTTTGATGAACACTGTGGGTACGTAGTAAGTTCCATACCTATGAATTGAGTCGCGAGTCAGCGCGGCAATTTATAAGGCCCCGCTTGCGAAGACGATAGACACCCCACAGTGCACGCTCTGCTGAAATGAAAGTTAAACATGCTAAAAGCTGTTCTCAAAATATTCTTTTCGCTAGCAACCTTCACTTGAAAACAACGCACGCGACAGTGGTCTAACAACGCGTTCATTCAATTAAAAACACGTACAAGTAACGTCCGGTAACCTGCAATGTTCACCCCGCAGGCCACCGTTAAAACAAGCTGGTGTTTCCAAGATGAAAGCGCTGATGAAAAAATGCCAGGATACGGCTCCGCGAACGTACAAAATAACGAGCATAGCACAATAACCCAGAACGATTTCTTTTAATTTTGCATCTGTTGCGCAACAGTCAGGACGGCGGTACTTACAGGTAGCAACGCAAAACACGCTCCTAGCGCGGACGACGACCCGTAATCAACACACGTACCAGACACTCTGCTGAGTGAATCGGTATCCAATGGCCATTAGACGCCGTCGCAGGTAGAGCCAGCAGCGCATGTAAGATGGGCGAGCTGACACGCAGTGATGAACCAAGCAGCGGGAATTGAAGGCAAACCGTGAGATCGACACACCATGGAGTTTCATTACTCCATGGGACACACTGCACACCGACACAGGCTAACTAACTCAACGAGCGATAAGCCCACATTTCCTGCGCAGCCTTTGTCGAGAAAACCAGTAAGTTTCAAACAGAAGCTGAAACAATCACGTGACTCGTGGCTGTGTGCAAATAAATGCCTACAAAGGAAGACAAGTTGACGTTGAGGCAGGGAACTCTATGCAGGGAACGACACGGAGGGGGAAGCTGGCCGGCGCCTCCCCCCCTCCCCCCCCCATGTATTCTTTCCCCAGCACTCCGCGCTTATTGGATGGTCGGAATCAATACAAACACACAAAAATTAGAGAGGTCACTGCTCTTTTTGTTTCCCTCTCCTGAACGACAGCACGCGGAGAAAGCGCGGGCAGCCGTTGGGGCAGTTCGGTGGCTCCTACAGCCGCGCGCGATTAGCGAACTTAGCGAAGCTTTTCATGCGTATAAAGTCAGGTCAATGTCGCGCGTATTTGCGTGTATATAGCCTGCGAAAGCCTGTGACGGTATTATAACTCTGCCCCCTTAAGCGTCTACTGGGTGGGACTATGTTCAGAGTGAGAGACCAAGTTTTGTACCTGTCGGGGAACCAGTACCAGTACACCGACGCGAATGCACTTTCTTACAAAACTGGAATTTAATTCGAACGCCGAGAACTAAACAACGTTGGAGACTGCGCTGCTCTGTTTCTTCTTTTAGTAACTTTTCTCGTGCAGCAGTTGTACAGATTCTCATAGCCATGGTAAGAATGACTGGGTGTGGCTGCTCTGGTTGAGGGACGGCTCAATGTCAGGTAAGTGGGGTTTTAGTTCGGACAAAACGCGGTAAAACAGCTAGCAAAATCTTCTCGGGAAATGTGTACAGTTGGAGTAATTTTTTCAGATCAACATATGCTCAAAAGTGGTCCATAGAACAGGATAAATGGCTAAATCGGGAAATGTGTACAGTTGGAGTAATTTTTTCAGATCAACATATACTCAAAAGTGCTCCATAGAACAGGATAAATGGCTAAATATCGTTCTCCAGAAACATAAGGTACCTCTTCCGGAATGTGAAAAAGCCTGTGTTGTCTGCTTTGTTTCCCCTCTATTCAGTTTCTCGTTGGCGCCGCTGCGGGCGCCACTTTAAAATCTCCTCCGCAATAATGATTGTGTACGAAAATGACAATGACTGATAGGAGCAAAAGCGCACACCGCCAAACGAGGAGCATAGATATCATTTTTTTTTTGGAGCAAGCGGACAGAACTGTAGGCATAAAAAGACGTAATGACTAAGCGCATGCGTCAATTAAGATCGACTGGCGCGACAATCAGTTTTCTGAACTTTACAAGAATCAAACTTCATGCGCACACCCTGCTTCATGTATACTAGTAAGCTCTAAATCATACCGATGTTTATTGAACAATCGCTGAATATAGGGGTATGTTCGGCACCATGGCGTCAAGCAACTGTCCCTGGATTCCCCACAAACTGTTATGGTTTGAATACGCGGTATAGAAAATTTAATTGTTTGATCAAATTGCATTTACCTGTTCTCCTACATCAGTAGTGGGGATTTTTTCTTCGTGATTAAGGGTAATTTATTTCCGCTTAACCGCATTTGATTGGCGCTCGGCGCCATGTAGGAAATGCCGGTTCGGTTCCGTTGAAGGAAACCAGCGCACGTTTATCTGACAGGGAGGCAATCAATTTCTTGTGGGAAGGAAACAGAGGGGGTGCTGCTCACGTGTGCTGCTTGGTTATTTGCCGTCACTAGAAGAGCCTCGGAAATTTCTATAATGGGTTGCTGGGCCACGTAATTTGGCGTCCCGCTGGGCTGAGTTCTCGCGAAAACCCACATTTGGCGGCACTCGTATCGTTCTTGAATCCGGCCCACAGAATCACGAAATAAAGGTGGGAAGCTTTCTTTTTAACCGCAAATAAAGAAGGCGTTTGCTCGAGCCCCCTTAACTTGCCTCATAAAGAGAGAGGCTGCATTTCTTTAACGTAATCACGGCCAACGCATGAGGTAAGCCTTATTTCTGCCTTTCAATTATGGTTTATTGTCTGTGCCTTCTCGTAATAATTAAGTTTAAAGAATTAACCGTGACGTAACGTGAGCCTTACTGAAGGTAACCCCAGAAGCTACGTTTTCAGGTCAATGTGTTTTTGCGGTCTTCTTTCATTCGTTGTTTGCCGTGTTCCACTCCTTGAAAGAAGGCGGCGTGGCGTCGCCACTCGCCGGCCAGTCTTGTAACGGTTCCCTGTGTTCACATAAGGGGTCCCCAATGTAGTGTTAAGGTTCCATCAGGCTGAAAATGAGGAACATGCAGCTGTTCCTGATTGAGTTATCGCCTCAGATTTGGGCAATTTTGTTCATATTTGTCTTTTTTTAGTGATGGAGCAGTATTGGCTCCAACATCAGAGCTCCACAACTATGCAAACGTTCACCACGTGCATAGTTATACCGTAATGACTACGGATAATCAGTAGATCACTTTAGTCCTTTAGCGCACTCAGAGAAGTTACAATGGTTTGATTTTTTTGTTTGTTTCTGAATTTAAGTGTGGCCCGGTAAACTTCGTATGCGAAGCAGAAATCCTTGCTAATACTTAAAATTGGTAAAAAAGAAAACCGAAATATTAAGACCAGAAAAGTTTAAAAAAAGAGAAAACCAACCTCAGCCCCCAATTCGCTTGCCTAGAGCGAGATGCTCATCCAGGCTGTACGGAGGCAATTGTGATACGCTGACATTTGCGCTCCCCAAGTGCCGCCTAATGCTAAAGGTCGCCGCGTAGCCAACATCAATTATTGTTCAAGTGCCTGCGGCAGATTGCATTGCTCGGCGTTGGGAACAATGTGGCAAGGAAGCAAATAGGTCATAAAATGAAGGGCGGGGGCACGACGTTTTCTAGGTCAGGTTACACGTGTTTTCGCTAAAGAAGTTGTTTCTCGTCCCGGTCATCCAAGTGCGATATTAGGCACGCTTGAAATACTTATAAAAAGCTTCGCGCACGCATCAAAACATGAGCTAATAGAAGGGTTTCGGCTGGAATTGTAATATGCGTTACACGGAATTATGATTACCTTGAATTATAGTTCCTCGGAAAAAGCTAGCATTATGTTTGTCTCACTTTTTTTATCTGGTGCTGGTCAAATGCCTAGACGAAGTTTCAAGTAAGAGTGTGATTTTGTAAAATTGTCATTCACTCATTATCAGCCATATGGCTGCAAAAAAGAGAGCCAAAGTTGAACCTCGACATAACGTCTCAGGTTATTACAATTTGCAACCCACTCCCGAGTTTCGTACACGCCTAATGAGAGGAGTTTAGCGAAGAGCGGGAATATGATGGAGTTCTCTCCTATTGTATGAAAACGGGATTCTGAGGATGTCTCAGTGGTTCTTGGAAAAGTACAAAGATATTTGCTCGCAGTTTTAAGATCATCGCATGGGCAGAAGTGCGAACGTTTAGCATGAAAAAGTTTTGGGTCGATTGGTCTAGGCACTCTGCAGGAAAAGAGAACGGCACTGTCGATGTTGTTTCTATCTATTAAGTACTTTATATTTCGATGTATAAGTCTTCACTGCTCAGAATAGTGAAAATATAGAAAATCTGTAAAGTGTTTTATTTAAACCCATGACAGGCATATTTAGCCAGCTAAAATTATTGACCTGGAATGCGATACGACACAAATGTGCAGTTCAACATCGATTTTTTTTTTTTTTTTTTTTTGCAGAGTGTAAAGTTTCTTCTTCGGTGGGCTTGAGTTTTTTTTTTTTCTGTCGTTAGTTTATAGCTCAAATCGCATTTATATTCGTTCGTCATCTTTTACTGTGCTTGACTTGCATCGGAGGGGCTAGTAGATTGTTCAACCCCTTTTTTATGCATTTTTTTTTACTCTAGTAGGCGCCCCGCTCGAACTGCTTCACGCTTTCTGCACACGTAAGCCGATGATGGTTAATAAACATTCTTCTCTGAAAAGATTGGTATCGGGCCTTATTGGGAAAGGTAAAAAGGAGGAGGGAAGGTAGCAGATTTTAACACTGGCCGCCTCCAAGTGCAGATATCCAGTCGCAGTAGATTATGACTGTCTAGCTGTCTGGCAAAGTCCAGATGTACCAGCAGTGTTAGTTTCTCCCGCTGTTTGTTCCTAAGGCATATCCGTCATCTGTACGTGGGTTAGTTGAGGTCGCGTCTGTATAGCTGTTTCATAGCCGGGTCTTGCGTTTCATCACCCGATGACTGAGGGCGCCAATCGCCTGGTTTGTGGAACCGAGTTTGTACCATTGAAGCGAGCACGGGCCCAGTTCTTTCCTTATGAATGATGATTTTGCACGCCCCTATAAAGTTTTGAGGTAGCTAGTTGGTATTCCAGTGGGGGACCCTTATGAGCGGCTTTTACTAACCCGCCTGTGATCGATGCAAGCACCCGTTGGTCCCTAATTTTATGAGATTTGTGATTTGGCCACGCGTTGTGCCAGTTTTCACGCACGGGATGTATGGAGACTGGGTGGCGCTAGAGAATCGGTCTGCTTTTTTTCCGTGTTTGGGAATGAGGTTTCCCCCTGAGTGCTTCTGAGGCGCCGGTATTTATCCTGACATCTATGCATTGAGGAATTGACGCTTTCCGTGTTTGGAGAGATCACACAGTGCCGGCCACGCGTTCCATCTGTTCTTGTGCACCCACGTGCGTTTACACGTTGAAACACTAGTTCGACTTTGAAGAAGCTGAATGAGTTGTGCATGACCGCCCTCGTCGTGTGCTGGTTTCCACTCGTAGATTGGGGGCGGGGGGGCGGGGGGGGGGGGGGGGAGGTGGTGCCGTGCATGGCTGCGTGGATGGTTCAAGTCGCTTGATCTTTTATTTCTGAGCTGGTAATGTCGGTAGGCAACGTCAGGTTTTGAATCGTATGTCGGTGGCATGACCATTCAACCGTTTTTACATGACACCCGGAAAATAATTTACGTCTTTTTACCCAGTTTTCTTGTTAAAAGAGTGTACCCAAAGGTGAGCGTACCGGAGCGCCTGTGCCATGCAGTGACGTACTCTGATTTGGTCTTGGTGCGTGCGACTTCCGCGCACGCCGCACTGCTTATGAGGCTTTTGTCTACACTCTACGCTGATCTGACGAAAATGGTCTTAAGTTATAACGGTGGTGGTGCGTTACCAGTTCGTAATTGCTCCGTGTCAAGACCGCAATGATATCCAGTTGTTGCCCGCTGAATGCGTGTCTGGTAGGTAATCGAAGTCGTTGCGTGGCGTAAGGCCGGGCACCTCGATACCCGCTTGGAAGTGTAGCCACACTATGAGTGGTGAAAACTGAAATCATCCCAAGGAGATTCTGACGGTGCGGATACGTGCCAAGTAGTTTTGAGAGCCATGTAAACACATATACTCGTTGCGGTTTCAGGCCGAATTCAGGCCGCTACTGCTATCGTCTTGGGGACGATATGGCGTGAAAGCAAGACTTTTTTGATAGGGGGTCCAGTAACCACCGTGTTTACTTGTGTGTGTGGGGGGGGGAGGGGTGGGGGAGGAGCAGGAGGGGGGGGGGGACTTTTTTATTTATGAACATTGCTGCTTGAGCTTCTATGGTCATGTATCGTGCTCCTTTCTGAATTACAATAATATGAAATAATTCCACGTGGTGCAGCCGTGTAACCAGTCAGGGCGGAAAAGAGGGATCTATTTTTGATGAGAGAATGGGGTTTTATCTTGAATATTGCATGCGTGGAAAAAAAATACAGTTGTTTGTCATGATCTTTCTCCTACCATGAATATTGTACTGTTTAATTTCGGTCCGCTTTAGCAAAAAAAAAAAAAAAAAAAGAAGCGGAGTACACGTTCGGGGTGCGCATTTTTGAACAAGTACCAAAGCACCGCTTGTTGCACTAACATGAGGACCACTTCGAACGTATTATGAGGATGATCACAAATGACGTCTCCGAGGCCTTCATTATAATCCCGATGAGAACGCACGTACGTTTCCCGGCTTCAGTACGAAAGGGTGAATTTTCGCTTGGAACCAGGCGCGGTACATTCTACAACAACAACAACAAAAAAAAAAAAGAAAGAAGCTCACACTAACGGGTAAGACTTGAAGGTAGCGAAGCTGTACGCAACCTTCACGACCATCACGAAATTTGAAGCCCACGGTTGCAGTCGATTTGCTTCTTCTTAGCTGCCGCAACGAACTTTACTCTATCATTGTTGCTATAAGTGTCAGCTTCTTTCATTTTTTACATGCGAAGCAGCTTATGGTCGAGCCTGTTTCCTCTGCCGTTGTGTGGGTGCCCGTTGTGCGGCGTCCACACCCCCACTGCGCATGCCTGGCCAGGCACCGCTGATGATGATTGTGGCGGGATGCCCCTAGGAATTGGCCAACCAAAGAATCCATCACGAGATAGCTTCGCGTTCAACCACCGTCGTCATCTTCCCGTAGGGGAACCCTGAGTAGTATGCGAGGCATTCCTCCTCTCCTCTCCGGCATTCCTCCTCTCCTCTCCGAAGCTCCTCTCCTCTCCGGGATTGCGCAACGAACGGCAACACCTGCGGCTCCGCGCGCGAGAATGCGAAGCTGCTTAGGGTTAGAGACGCGACGGTAGCCGCTGCATACTCCGCTGGGGACGCCACTGTAGCTCCGCGGTATAAATGACGCGTGCGCGCTCCCCTCCCCTCATTCTCCTCCCGCAACGCCGCGATCGAACTGAAAATTAATGGGAACTTGAGTGCACCCCATGGCTGCTTTGCATACTACTCAGGGTTCCCTTACGGGAAGATGGCGAAATTTTTTGGGAAGGTATAATCACTGATCATCACCTTGGAGGGGCGTGTGCTATGACGTGTCTTTCTCGTTCAGAGCAAGTGTTTCCACGATTACGGCGAACGCTGTAGTTCTTTTTTTTTTTTGCCAATCATGGCCAATCTGCCTATGTTGGTATGCTTGGCTTTACAGACGTGCGCAGGGGACGCAGGGCGGTCGTCGCGAGGCACATACACACCAGCGCTAGGCATTTTCTGGGGTTTATCTTTGCCGGGCGGTCCCCGCGAGGACCGAGCTAACATGCGCGCGCTCGGCAATTTTTTTGTTATTTTTAACTGCGGATATCAACAATAACGATTTGCGTTTTTTACGCAAATTATGTTTTTACGAACAATTAAAAATTATCTACGGGGATTTTTCCCCCCAGATGTTGAATGAAAGGGGTAATGCACAACGCTGCTTCCCCCCCTTTGAGCCCTTAAATTACGAAATGAGGGCTGACCCCTTGGGCTCAACCCCGCTCGAACCCCGTTTCTTTCTGCTTGTAATTGCACGTGAACTTTCGCAACACGGCGGCCTGCAAGAACCCCCCACAGCTCCCGCGGCTCGTGTTTAGAAGAACTGCGCGAAGTATTGCCCGGCTCCGTTCAAACAAATAGGTCCAAAAATAAAAAAAAAATTCCGCGCCCTCATCTCCCGGCTAGTGTGTGAAGGAAACGCGGACCCGAGGAGATCGTTCTGGTTAAGTTTCTCAGGCGCCGCTGCACTATTGAAATCCGCTTTCGTGTGTGCGTGGACCGCGCAAAAAGCAAGTACTACACCCAGACATAGCGCGAGGGGTGCGTGCCAACCCAGAATTCTCGCATTCCGATCCTTGTTCACGCTAACTCGTCGTAGCTGCGCGCGGAATGCCAAGACGCCCAGCGAGAGCCGGCGTTGCCCGGGTCGGGTCCTCGCCGCAGCGCCCGGGTCGCTTTGCTCTCGTACGCGTAATGAGCCGCGAAACCGGCCATTAGCCCGACAGAGAGCGTCTCCGCCACCCGCATACAGACTGGGGGGCGCCGGGCTCTTTCTCCCGGGGTGCTACGCTGGAGAGCGAGGTCTCTTTTTCTCGCTTGCACAGCTGGAACGGAGGCGGCATGCACGCAACCGGAGGGGACGCCCGCCCTCCTTTTGTGGCAGGCCCAACCATTAGCCGGGCTCTGCAGTCTGAATCAGTTCCCGCAGAGACGAGGGAGGAGATATCACGACACTGTGAAAGCTCTGTCTTGCACGCAAGCCCGGACACTGCGCTCGCCAAGGGATACTGGAGCGAAATTCGAGATGCACATGCACAGTTGAATGGACCTTCGGAAATGGAAAGAGCTAAATGTATGCTGGAATTAAGGCCGTAGTTTACCGCAGTGATTTCGATGAAATTACAACTGAATTCAATTGTCTTGGTGTTCGTGATAACATTGCAGGCAATGTGCGGCGACTTACTTTATGAACGTCTGTTTTGCTGTAATTTTGTTGAGATCCGACAACATTTAGATTTTATTATAATGTGTCGCTACTGGCGCGAAACTTTGTGCGTGCCACCGCCATGTTTTATGTGTAGACTGCCGAAGACAACGTGTTGCAGAGTATAACCGACAGTGCACGTTAAGGTCTCTGCCGAGACACCTCAACTGCTCAAGGGAGCTTGACACAAACAAAAAAGTGGCCGCGCACGCGGCGTTTGTTGCACGTTAAACAACCAGAAGAAGCACAAACTAATAAAACGATATTCAGTATAGCGGACCCGGGATCCCATAGCCGACGTGTTAGTGCAGTGCAATAAACTCCGATTCAGTCCTGTGGAAATGTAATCAGACATGCGGCGCTGTCGAGCGAACTACCCTGACAAAAGTAATAGGGCGACTTCACCGCATATGCCTTAAGCGCTGCCGTGGAACTGAAGTTTGCAGTATTATGTAGAGGGGCCCTGCTCCAAGCCATGGCTCTGTCATACCCGCCATGCGACAACCGAAACCACTGAATGCACGCGCGACCTTTGGCGTTTCACACAACACTTAATGCTGTGCTCTTCCCGCAATAAAAAAAAATTGATCACAGAAGCCGACCCACAATATGAATCCGCACCGCGTTCGTTACTACAAAAAATTTTAGTCGGAAAGCAAGTTTTCTATCTGGCGTAAGGTCTTCATTTTTAACTTGTTTTTTACTCGCCCGAGTAAATTCAGTTATTCAGTCATTGTTTTTTTTTTGTATTCGCATTGCAGTTGCAACTGTTATTTGGTGTATATAACAAAAACTGTTGCTTCGATGTCCCTCTCTCGCAAGTTCACTGACGTCAGAATACGCACGCCTCGCTTGAATTCTTGCATTGCGTATTCCGGCACTTTATTCAAAATCAGTGTGTTATGACAGCGTGCGTGAATATGTAATAACACCGTTAGGCGGGCTAGTTGGTACTCAGAATTCATGCTGAATTTTTGCGCAGCGTAAGACTAGGACAGATAGAACAAGGGACACGAAGACCAGCACAGGTCTTCGTATATGTATATACACCAGGTGAATATGTATTACACCAAGTTGTAAGGCTTCGTCATAACATTCCATTTAACCGGAACTGAGTACCTCCACAAGATATTTTTTTCTGCTAGTGCCCGCTGCCTAACATATTCACTTTTTGTCGTGCGTTTCTCCTCAAGATTTGTTCCCCATGAACTTAAAAGGCAGCCACTATGATTAAGTCGATTGCCGAAATTTCGTTCTCTTTAACGAAAGGATGTAGCCTTCTTGATGTATGCCTGCTCGAACGCTGTAAACTCGATATCCCGACACTCCTTCATGGAGGCTTCTTTCTTTTTAATTCCGGCGAAAGTTTGCGCTGTGGCCTAACAATAAACTGGTTCACAAGTACACGAAAAAAATGGCTTTGTATGTAAAGTTATAATATTTGCGATAAAACGGTCCATGCACCCAGCGCTGCAGTTATAGATAAAGCAAGTACAGGGTAAGTGTTACTTTGTCTTAAAGGGACCCCGCAACACTTTCTCCAAATTTTTTGGAAATTTTAAATGCTTGCAGAACGTAGTCACCCAACACACCCAGTATTTATGTTAGGGAGTCGCAAAGTACCTCAGCCAAAAATTACTGCTCTATGCCCATCAGATAACTTGTTAACCCGCTAAAAAGATTTTTCTCTCTTTCCCGGTGTTGCGACCGGGCGGGGGCACCCGATCCTTTCTCCGTGGCCTCCAACATACGATGAGTAGCGTGTGGGAAGCGAGCGGCCAGCCGGTGTTGCAGCCGTGAAGAAGTCCAGAGCAGTAGGGTAACGTAACTGTTTACTTCATAGCGAGAGGTGAGCCGAAGCCAAAAAACATACAATGCCCCGACGGGCGAGGTTACAATACAGGACAGGAGCAGAGCGACCGCATGGATTCGCTGCTCAGACAGGAATGAATATCAGCGTTTGTGCTGCTTCTTTTATACCCAAAAAACGCCCCCAAGAGTAACACGCCACGAAATCATAGACACACACACGCACAGTCTTTCCAAGATCGCGAGTCATCTTCGCCCCTTGTGGCGTCCGAGAGAGGGGGGAGAGTGTCCTTGAAAGGTGCCGGGGTCGCGCTATCAACTCTGATCGCGCTGATAGCGAAACGTCTAAGCCGGGAAGGTCAGGCAGGTGCCTGAAGGGTGTGGCGCTGGCAACTGCCGGAAGCACGTTGAAAAGCGAGGTGACTGACCCGGCATGTCGAGACACGAAAGTACGATTCACCGAAACGCGGGCGCACATGGTCGATTCCCACGTGGTCGCTGATGCGGGAAAACACGTGGCGCTGGCCGATTCGTAACAGCTTCTCCGCCGGGGGTCCGAGATCCCGATGGATAAGGGTCTTCAACCGTTGTCCGGAGGGATGCTTTCGCAGGGAAGTGCTCAGCAGACGCTCGACTCCAGGCCTGGGCTGTACGACACCGTGCTGGAGCTTCACAGGGCCGATCACTGGACGAGAAGTGGCTCCCCAAGAACGTCTCTGGATTGGTCAGGCAAGCAACAGAACAACACAGCAAGACACAACCGCATCGCCGGCCAGTGCGAAGACAAATCCACACTGAAGATCTACCAGGCTTTTAGTTGCGAAAAAATACGCTAATAACTAACTACACTAGTTATATTTTAGCCCAGCAGTACTTTAGACAAGTGCACAATCCTGAAAGGTGACATTTCGCGTGATTGGAAATGTCCCACACACAAAAAAAACGTAATCGTAAAGGGCGAAACCTGATTCAGGAAAACAAAGAAATTTGAGAAAGTCAGGCATCTACAGGCCACTTCTCGCGCCGAGAGCTGCGATTCGAGCTCTCGTCAATGCCCCGAGCTTTTCCCCTTCGGTACCGCACTTCAGGTGCAGCCGTTCTCTCAACGCTGCTGTGACCGCGTGAAATGACACCGGTCGTCTCGTTCGACAAAGGTCGAGCGCGCGGAGGAGCGAGCGGGATTTTTCCCCGTTCATACGTTATGCGCGCACTGCTTCTAGGCGGCGTTCCCTCGGCGTGATGAGAGCTCACGGCTTTGCTCGCACTGAAACATGCGCCACAATTACGCGCTGAAGTTTTTGCTACCTCCTCGTTGCTCGCCTCTTTACTAGCGCGTTTGGCAAGCAAACGCCGGAATGCGTTTGCGTTCTCTCCTGTAGGCTGGTCGGTTCCCGACTTCGGTTCAGCCACAGGCGACACTGGAACCTCAACTAGCTCAGCCGATGTTGGCCTACCGACGGGAGCATCAGCTGGGAGTGAAACGGGCACGACGAGCCCATTAAACACCTTGGAGTTCCCAACAGTCACTACCTCGTCGTCCCTCGCGCTTTCAGCGACAACCTCGGCACGCGAAGACCGAAGCGTGTTTCCGTTCTCCTTCCTTCCTGCCAGAACCACACTACACCTAGGCTGCCCTGTCTCAAAAGACGGCTCAGTTGCCCGCGAACTGCTCGCGTTCGGGTCGACAGCCGTTTTCAGGGATTCCAGTGATCTAGCGCACTTTGAACATGGCGACGAAACATCTCCGCTCACCGTAGGGACCTTACACACAGTGTACTTACGCTGCCCTCCGTCGTGAGTCTCTAGAAATGCCCCATCATCGCTTTCTGTCTGAGTTTCGCCATTCCTCACAGAGGTGGCGACCCTATCGTTACTCGATCTCTTCGCAGCGAGCCCCGCTGGTTCTTTCCTCGGCAGTTTCTCAAAATGGTACCCCTTTTCCCTTAACAGCTGATCCGACCTGTTCGAGAATAGGTACTTGTACTCCGGAAGTAGTTGTGGGGATACTGCTGCGTGCGTCACAAGTTCACCAAACGGACCTCCGATGCTGACCTTAGCAATCGGCAGACGAACGTTTCGTGCACCTACGGCTGGCTTCACCCAAACACACTGCCCAGTTAGCCGATCCGGTTCAACGTACGAAGGGTGGACCATGTCTACCGTCGCCGCGGAGTCACGAAGAACTCGGCACGGTTTACCATTGACGACTAGCTCCCGTACGTACGGCTCTAGAAACTGTCTGCTGTCCTCACTCTGATCTAGTACGTGAAATACTAGTTTTCCCTTCTTACACCTGGCAGCAAAATGTCCCGTCTCGCCGCAGTTGTAACATGCAGCCTGTCTGCGCGCTTCGAAAGCTTTCTTTCTGCGCTGCTCCTCAGCGTCTGCTGCTCTCTCTTCGTTATCGTGGCCAGTTTCTCTATCCACGAGAACGACATCCCTTGCTCCACCGTCTTCCCGGGGAGGTCTGCCTTTCGGCCCTGACTTATCAGGCCTCGGCCTGAACTCTTTGTGGCCGTCTCTCGGCCCCTGCGCACCTCGACGTGCGACGAACTCGTCGGCTAGTTGAGCTGCCTGATCCACAGTTTTTACCCCTGGCCTATCTTGCACCCAGAGTCTCAGGTTCTCCGGTAGTCGGCGATAAAACTGCTCAAGACCGAAGCACTCAACTACTTTGTCGTGCTCTCCGAAAGCTTCTGCCTCTTTGAGCCACTCTTCCATATTTGCCTTAAGCTTGTAGGCGAACTCCGAGTACGACTCGCCTCTAGCTTTTTCGGCTTCCCGGAACTTCTGGCGAAACGCCTCTGCTGACAGCCTGTACTTACGTAGGAGGCTCGACTTGACTTTTTGGTAGTCCTCTGCCTCCTCCTTTGGCAAGCGGGCCATCACGTCGGATGCCTCACCTGGCAAAAGCGTAAGCAGCTTTTGCGGCCATGAGTCTCGGCTAAACTGGGCCCTCTCACACGTACGCTCGAAGTTGACCAAAAAAAGACCGATGTCTTCTCCTACCTTGTAGGGTCGCATTAGGTCACACATCCGCAACGTAGGTCGCTCAGTCGCCGCAGACTGCACGCTGCTGCCACTCTGATGTCTAGGTCGAGACGCCTCGACGTCTAAACGCTTCATTTCCCGCTCATGCTGTCGCTCCCGTTCCTTCTCCTCGCGTTCCTGTTCTCGCTTTCTATCTTCGCGTTCCTGTTTCTGCCTCTCGAGCTCCTGTTCTCGCTTTTTCTCCTCGCGTTCCTCACGCTGGCGCTCAGCCTCTGCAGCCTGACGTTTAGCGGTCTCCCTGTCATTGATCGTCTCAATGCACTCGGACAGCTCGTCATCGTCAGCCCCAACAGCGAGTATAGCCTCTATCAGCTCTGGCTTTCTCAGCGCGTCCGTAACATCCAAGCGCAACTCTTTTGCAAGTTCCAACAACTGCGGTTTTTTCAACGCTTTCAAATTCATGGCCGGTCTAGAGTACTGCTTTCCCACTGTTCCAAAAAAATTTGTTTTGCGCGAATAACCCACGCGACAAAAACAGACGCCTTACCAGCTATCCTCAGAAGCCTGGTAAAACTCAGTGAAGAAAAGTCCCGCACTCACCCTTGACCGCCGTGAATGCTGCGAAGTCCGAAGCTGCCTTGACGTCCGTGGTGTTGGGTCTCGCACCGCTGGCTCCAGGTGTCACGAAGTTGTCATCCGACCGCTGCCACCAGTTGTTGCGACCGAGCGGGGGCACCCGATCCTTACTCCGTGGCCTCCAACATACGATGGGTAGCGTGTAGGAAGCGAGCGGGCAGCCGGTGTTGCAGCCGTGAAGAAGTCCAGAGCAGTAGGGTAACGTAACTGTTTACTTCATAGCGAGAGGTGAGCCGAAGCCAAAAAAACGTACAATGCCCCGACGGGCGAGGTTACAATACAGGACACGAGCAGAGCGACCGCATGGATTCGCTGCTCAGGCAGGAATGAATATCAGCGTTTGTGCTGCTTCTTTTATACCCAAAAAACGCCCCCAAGAGTAACACGCCACGAAATCATAGACACACACACGCACAGTCTTTCCAAGATCGCGAGTCATCTTCGCCCCTTGTGGCGTCCGAGAGAGGGGGGAGAGTGTCCTTGAAAGGTGCCGGGGTCGCGCTATCAACTCTGATCGCGCTGATAGCGAAACGTCTAAGCCGGGAAGGTCAGGCAGGTGCCTGAAGGGTGTGGCGCTGGCAACTGCCGGAAGCACGTTGAAAAGCGAGGTGACTGACCCGGCATGTCGAGACACGAAAGTACGATTCACCGAAACGCGGGCGCACATGGTCGATTCCCACGTGGTCGCTGATGCGGGAAAACACGTGGCGCTGGCCGATTCGTAACACCGGTCTTGACGTTCTTCGACGGCTCGAATTGCGTTACTGAGGCCATGTAGCGGCTGTTGGCCGGTTTTCCATCAGTTGAAGCAATGAACGCTTTTCGATAGAAACTTAAAGAAAAAAAAAGAAGCCACAAAAACAAAGCAGAACCGGAAGGCGTATAAATCTGCTGCGACGAGCAAATCACGCAGTGCCGCTTCGTGCCGGTGATAACTGTAGCTTTCTTAGTGGTTCCAGACACGAAGAAAAGAGTGAAAGCGCTTATCGAAAATGTTGCAGGGTCCCTTTAATCTGTACGCAGCACTAAGAGACTGGCGAGCGAGCGGAGAGCGCTAGGTCAAGCGATAGTCCCAGTGAAGGGAAGACTGCGGCGGTTCCGCTCGTGGGCCGTTCTGTATCCCCGTCGCCTCGTCCGCTGGAAGAAAAGCACCAATCCTTCTTGAGAGGCTGGCGGGTGACACAGATGCTTCATTATGCACCGCCATTAGCATACACTCGCTGTTACGTCGCTCGGCATAACGTGGGCTAGACGGGCCAAGTGGGCCGTGATATTTCCCTAACCAATTTTGTTTGTTTTTCTTTCTATCTGGGAATATTCCGCCTGCAAGACCCCTACTCGGGGTATAGCTCCGTGGGCCTACTATGTCCGCTACTTCTTCAGTTCATCAGCTGCAAAGGCTAGGCAGCCAATTAGTAAAACACGAGGCTCGAAAGAATGAATCGTTCGAATTTTTTGCTGTGCCAACCGGAGAAAATAAAGAAGAGGATTAGAAATCGTCTTACTCAGAAACACTGTCATCACACTGTTGGTAACCTCTAGCGCGCTACAGAAAAAGAATCTGCTGAAATTCAGACAATTTGCTATTAATTCGTAGCATTCTAATCCCGCTTGTCTAGACTACGAGTTCTTTACAGCCAGATATGGCTATGAGTAGCGAAAGACGTCGGATTACTTTTGTTCAGTTTTTTTTTTTTCGCCAAAGATGTAAATTTCAACCATCATGGTGATGAAACTCCTTTACTACGCTAATATTGTTTTTTTCCCCCGAAGATGTAAGGCATCCTGTAGAGTTGCTACGTTTACGCCTTTTTTTATTCATATTTACAACATTCTTTTGCGGAAATTTTTTCTTTACTCTTCGGGCTTTGGGGGAGATGTTTAAGACACATAGTTTTTTGTTTTGTCAGATAATTCTTGTTAAAACTGTACCTTTTCTATGTTTTTTAGTTTTTGGGTTTTGAAAAGTCGTTTTTCAGAATTCGTTACACGGTTGTTTGTGGCTGTGGAGACACTCGGCAAAGAATGGTGCGCATTAAAAAAACTGCAGGTGAATGTCCAGTTGGTCGTGGTGCCAGGCCGCCTTTTGCGTTGGTGGGCAGTCCGGTTGGCGTATTTATATTTCGGCTTCCCTTTTCCGTTAGTCCTAATTTTATTGCGATAGCATCAATTTCCCCGCTAAGTGAGAAGCGTCCGGGGTCGGCGTGCCCTTAAGATGGTCCGAAAAATGGCCGAAAACAAAAAGAGAATAAAAGCAAAGGAGAGACAATTTAGTGAGTCAGGGATTCGAACTCGGCTCCTGCGGAATTTGTGTTCAACGCGCATTCCCAGCACCAACGCCTAAATGGAATGCAGCTAGCAGTTATTTCACTTATTGTTGTAACGAGCGTGCGAGTCTTAATCAAATTCGGTTTATGTTTTATGTTAAATGCGTGCTCGTTTCCTTTGAAGTACTCCAAGTTTCAAAATACCCTTGGCAGGTCACGTCGGAGGCGTACCGTGAAATCTAGTGGCTCTGACTACCTCATTCGAAGCCTCCTTGATCCGGCGGCATCAACACAAAGTAGCACTTAAAAAACAAATGAATAGCATGTGGGTCATATGATTTTACGAAATACCCAATGAGCCTCGGCGCAAGGGTGGGTTTGCTCAGCTGTAGCTTTTCTATAGATCGCGAATGAAGACATTCATTGGCGAAATTTTATTTTTTAAAAATGATATGCAGGGTGGATTTCCGACTGTTCTTGCATTACCAAAAGGTCCTTGCTTTACCAAAAGGTCGAAACATAACCGAGCATGACGCAATGACGTGTACCATGCGCATGTCACATTTACCGCACGAAACCGATCTCGGGTTGCACCTGAGAATGTAGTAGCGTACAGAATAATGCGTCAAAATCACATAACGTCAGCTGTGTGCCCCGCCACATGTCACGAAAGTGATTGAGAATGAGCAAAAAAAGCGCATTGTGTATTAGGCGCACGAATGAAGGCGGGTCAGGTAGGGGACTACGCGTTTATGTATTTACTTCAAAACTCAAAAACAATGCAAAGCAATACGCGGAGTCAAGGACAACTGAAAGTGCCTCGAATTGTCATCACTTTTTTTCGCCACCACCTTTTGCGCTATTTTCACTCTTAGTAGTGTGGACCAACTCATCACATGTTGTCACCTAGTCCAAGACATCACTGGCGACCTCTCGTGAGGTGCTCAACAAAAGCTTTACTAAGGCCGCAAGAAAATTTTTTTTCTGCCTCGTCTGATGTTTGCTATACTGTACTGCTGAACCGAAAAACGGGGGCTTAACACTAGCTCGGTGGCCGTTTTTCTGATGGAGGCGAAAAACAAAAACGCCCACGGGTCAAAATTTTGTCGCATTTTGAGGATCTCCAGGCGGAATTAATTAATTTGTAGCCCCCCACCATGGCGGGACTTAGAGGCCAGGTGTATCTTGTACGCGTAAGGCCCCATAAAAATTAAAAAAAAAAAAAAACATTGGAGATTGCTCGTCGCAAAATTATAAGGTCATACTTTCTTTTTCGAGGCATGGAGACAGCTTAAGACGTCGACGATTCACGACGGCGGTCACTGAAAATTGCAGCTGCCTCTACAGGGAAAGTTGAAAGGCGCGCAAACACTACTAGCTGGACGACGGCTGACGTCACGGCCGCCGCTAGCAATTTGTCGTCCCTCGATTCCCTGGCTTAAGAAGAGGGCTTGAAACGTCAGCTTCGGGGTCGGCGGGACCAGAAGAGCCAGCGCACGTAATTGCTTTATTTTTCAGGTACTTACTTCGGTCGGATATCAGCAGTATAGAAGAAAACATGGCCGCGCATCTGCTTCTTTGGTTGCAAATGTCGACGGAAGACGATATCCGACTGGTGCCCCTGCCAAGTAAATGCCTCCTTTCTCTTTCCCGCTCACCTCTCAGGCTGTTCCTCTCCCGTCTCGATCCTCTAAAGATAACGCGCTAGAGGTTTCCTCAAGTCAACTTTAATTTAGCACGTTCCACTGCTCAGAGTCAGGTGGCTCGATGCCAGCGCTGCGGTAAGGTGGACACTCGTGTGAATTGAGGCACCCTACAATGTTTATAGAACCAGGTTGCCCTGCTCCACGCGCGTTCTATGCAGAACGTGGAACCTATCTAGTGGAACCTTTCGGTGCTATTGCTGCTTGATTTCTTACATGCCGCTAGGAGGTAGCGCGGGCAACAGCAGGCGACGGTTTTCTGCCGTCGATATAGTATTTCATTTGCTGGCGCAAAAAGCAAGCATCCATGAATTTTTTAATAAAGAAACACTGCAAATATTACTCATGTATTCATGATTTTCGGCCTTATCATTGCGTAATGTCTTGTTCTTGTCCAGCAATGTTGACGAGTATGAACACTCACACCGGACTTGGATGTTTAGATTTCGCGGGGGGTATATGAGACTATTGAACAGCTTTTGTTTCACTTTGGCCGGGTGGCTGAATCTAGTCACAGACAGACATACAGACATACAGAACGACCAATATTTCTGCGTTTAAGCAGCCAAGGAAAAACAATCAAGCTGGCAACAGTACAGAGCTGCGTTCAAATGCATTCAGGTGCGTTTGAACGCAAAAATTTAGGCGACAACAACACTCCACGCAAACACACAAGTTATAGCTGCAAAGCTCCCGCTGAGCGACGCAACCTTCATTTTGCATATCCCAACATTCGCGCATTATAAAAGAGAAACGAATGAATGACTTAATTCATTATCAGGAGAATTGAAAGTCCTGCAGCAGGCAAAATTTGTCACGCCTATTGGCGGATAGCGGTACGTCTGCTGGTGGTGGTGGTGGAAGGGGGGGGGGGGGGTATAGCATGAAAGATTGATAGAGAGGAGAGACCAATAAGAGATAGGATATTAAAGAAAGTGCACACAGAAGGGGTGTTGTAAATTGTATTTGATCCTCGCGCCGAACGGTCACGCGGTTCGAATGAGCCAAGCAACGACGAGGACGAGGAAGAAGATATGTACGTGCAGCACGGAGTGCGTGCTGTGCCTTTTGCTTTTGTCAGTTGAAAAGAACACGACACTTGCTGAAATGGATGCCGGATTTTCCTTCCCTTTTCTTGGGCGCCACTAGACGCAAAGGTGAGGTTTTCCCAAAAGGAGAAAAAGCAAAAAAAAAAAAAGGTCTAGCGAACATTGTCCACAGTTCTTAGTCCTTCAGTCCATTGAAGTACGAACGAAGGCAGGTAAAAATTGGTCCTTTGTGTCTGGCAAGCCCCAGCGCTATAAAATGGTGCCTGCTATATAAGAGCGTATAAGGTACCGAGAAACAGCTAAAAAAAGGAAATAAGAAGAGACGCAAACTTTACGCTGTACAAACACTGCAATAGGACAGTCTCCGTGTTAACATTTTGAGAGTACTCCGAAAGGATGTAATAGGGCTCATTTTTCATTGGTGATAGTGGAATAATGCATGAATTGTTTATACCTGCCGGAAACACGCGCTCAGAAATCCAAAAGTGCAACAGCTGTTGCGCCACCTGGTGGAAAAAAGAAGCAGAAAGATGTCCGGGAACTTATGATAGCGCATAAAGGCAAGGCAGGCAATAAGGAGAAGTGGGAGTGATATTCAAATGCAAAGCCGCATCGTACACGCGACAAACGACCCGGACGCTCAGAAAAACAATAACGCCGCCCCGAAAACTTGTTCCCAGAACCCCACTTTGCATAAATGATGGCTTGCTACGAGCGTAGGCACGCGAGACAAAATGAAAACAACTGCAAAAACTGGAAGAACTGAAATGTGCAAGTAAGCAGCCGTGCGGCAGCGTTTTCCTTTTCGATTTGTACTTGCTTGCGGTTGTTCCGCATGGCTTAGTTCAGCGTTTATAATTACTCGGCCGCAGTTTCTCAGGCGGAAGATTATCTTGCATATTTGGGGAGACGGGCGATCGATAAGGGCCTTTTCACTCTGGCGCGCGTTTTTTTTTCTTATCGATCTCAAGAAAGGTTCTGAAATTCGGACCGGAAGAGAGTATAAATCTCCGCATTTCGATGTACTCGGATTACGCACTCCTTAAGTGACGTAACTTCCTGGACAGTTGTATGAGAAGCACACTTTACATTCGACTCGTTTCCTTTTGAAGCGACGCTTTAGTGCTCTCCCTGATGTCGTCTGTAACGCGAAAACGGGTGAATTGAAAGAAAAGAAAAACACCTTCGATGGCCGGAATCAGACCTGGGTCCCTCGCGCTACGAAGCTTGCATGTACCCGATTGCACCATTTCGACATGGTCGAAGCGGTCTGTATTTGGAGAGGGGTGCATTGTCGTGCAAAAATTTACGGAAAAATCTTGCACCCCACCGTGTGAAGACGACGATGATCCATCACGAGAAAGCTTCGCGTTACACCATCGTCGTCGTCAGACGGAGGAGCGCATCATTTTTTGTTGTTTAGGCACCTGTAATATTAAAGCACTTGTTACGTCATAGACTCGCTTTCATTGATACGGGACAAATTATCACTCACTCAGTGGGGGCGTTCTTGGCAAGGTTGAGTCACGCGTCCTTCGGATCAATCTCGGATGGAACTTTTTTGAATTTGCGGAAACTTCTGCACTGGATTGCAGGCTTTTTTTTGGGGGGGAGGGGGGGGGGCTTGTTAGCTCACTTTGTTATTTAACTATTTATACTCACGGTACTATCGCTTCTATTGTTCGTAGTTATAGCTACACTTTAGCCCTTAAGCTTTACTGGGACAGCCGTAAATATGATGGGTTAGTTTTCGCGAGCGGCCCTATTTTAAAGCACGCCGCTTAACCACATTGCTCCGCTTGCTAGACGGCCCACTTGCCGGAGGAAGGGCTTGTCGCGGTAGTCTACGCTCGCCACGCTTCTCCATGCATCAAGAGGATTCGAACATATTGCAAGGGTTGGTGGTGGTGGGGTTGTTTACGGACGGGCGCACCTAGGCTTGCGTGGTATGCCGGCAATTGCTCACCCGATCAGCACCTTTTACCGCTATGCGCGGGAATTCACCATGATTCGCTGAGGCTTGTGACCCTTAAAAATTGCAGGATCAAACGAAAGATATCCCTCCACGTGATCCAATGGCCTTCCGGGAAAATTAAATCATTCAAAGTGGCACGCGGAGCGGCTTTCCTTCGCAGTTCTTTGAACAAAGCTAACCGCTCCTCCGCATGCTCTCGGCAATCCATAATAAAATGACTGATGTCGCCTGTAGCACCACACGTTCCGCACAGAGGTGAAGAGATAATGTTCAGCTTATGAAGCCACGCCGGTGTTCGCGCTCAGTTGGTCCGGATGCGGAACAGTAAGGTTGCCTCTGTCCTTTTCATTCCTTTGATAACACAAGGTCGATGTTGTGGTCGCCAAAGAGAGCGGAAATGATCTTGTATGAAGACGAGTGCACGATGTCGCTTCACGAGCCAACTGGTCCTCAGCTTCGTTTCCAAGCACTTCTACGTGGGAAGGGACCCACTGGAAGAGAATGCTAAATCCGTTTTCCTTTATCTGCTGAAGAAGACGCAGGGAGCATTGGCAAGTTTTATCTTCGGGAAATCCAAGCTGCAAGAGTTGTAGGGCTGACTTGGAATCCGTGAGAATAACCGCATGCTGCACCCGAAGGGATTTGATCTTTTTCAAGGCCGCCTCGATCGCTACGCACTCTGCCGTTGTTGATGACGTCAACTGGTCAATGCGAGCCGCGCAGGAAGCGTTCATGCCGGGAATCCCAAAGGCCGCTGCGCTGGTATCTGCTTCTCTGTCGACAGATCCGTCCGTGAACACATGAACACAATCTCTGTACGACCGTTCCAAGTGCTCAAGTGCTAGCATTCTCGCTTCCGCCACTGGTGTATGTCTCTTCGAGCGGATGCCCGGGATGGTGAGCTGACACTCCATACTCTCGAAAGGGTTGGCGCGACACCTGTTGCAGTGCTTTAATTACCACAACGCAACGATGTTATTCTGATAGGTAAACCTGAAAAAAAAAAATACCCCACCTTCCCGCGAGGGGAACCCTGTGGAGATGGGACGCCACAGCGAGCATCGGCTGCTCGCTTCAACCGTTTGCGTTCGGTATCACGTTTACGAAGTTCGGAATCGGCTGCTCGCTTCAATCGTTTGCGTTCAGCATCACGTTCACGCCGCTTTGCAGCCCTGTCTTCAGTGGTGCTAGCATTCCTGTTATCACAGTGATCCGTGCTTGTTACGGTTACGCGGGCGATAGCAGAATTGTTAGGCTCCATTCAACGCATCAATGGAAATCGGAACGCCGGTGCTGGAACGACCGCGGCTATGACGCAACATGGCGCGGCTATGACGCAACACAATCCAACACAATCCACTTTAATCCAAATCCAATCCAATCCAATCCAATCCAATTCAATCCAAGCCAAGCCAACCCAATCGAATCCAATCCAATGCCCCTCGCGAGAGAGTGTTCGCTATCGGGGAAGAGAGGGGGTGAGCGGCGGAGAGCGCAGCTCGCGCGGCGAGGAGAATGGGGGAGGGGTGTGGACGGACAACAACAACGCCGTATGGAGGGACAAGGCGAGTGAATGAGATGCAGTCGCATCTAAAATGGTCTCAAATTATTCGCCCAGATGTGTTGTTGTAGGGGCCTGTTAAAACACAAACCCTTCACATCTACGAGCAAGAGAACTCAGCCAATTAATTTATAGCTGAAAGAACATAGTGGCGACACTCGTGTAGTTCACATTTCATCAAGGTTATGCAATATAATATGCACAGATGGTGTTTATTCTGCCGCTTTCTCCCCTCCCCATTATTATTTAAATATAAAAATGTCTGTTTAAAGCTAAGTCCGAACCATTGACTAGTTTATTGTTATTATTTAAATGTTGCTGGTAGCGCAACAAGAACTTGCTGACAATTGATCGAATGGATTTGCTGTGCGCAAGCAAGGATGAAAATGTTCGCAACCCTAATCCCATCGTTGTGGCCATGTTTTACATTGTTTGAACCCGGTTCCATATTAACTCAACCTGGTGCAACAAGTATACAAGGAAGATTGTTGGGGTGGCTCGTTGTCAGAACTACAACAAAACTTCCCCCAAGAGTGTACAGTTAAACCTGGATGTAACAAACCTCTATGTAACGAATTTCTGGATTTAACGAAGTTTTTTTCTATTCCCCATTGCCACCCCCATTAGAGCCCGTGTGTTTGCGATCTCTATGTAACGAAGGCGCTGCCACGGTAAAAATTGATGTAACGAATACGCTACGCTAATGAGTCATTGCTTTTTGCACTTTTTCTGAAAAAACGGTTGGAAAAATGCACTAATTTAGCGAATTTTGCCCGTACCACACACTATCGTTTATACTTAAAACTGCGCATTCGGACGGGACAAGGAGAAGAAGAGACGGACGGGACAAGAAGAAGAAAAGAAAAGAATGCGCAGTTTTAAGTATGAATATGAACCAATTAGCCTAACAACATGCTTTTCTGGACACTATCGTTCGTTTTCACGTGTGCATGCGGTGTCGGTTAGGTGCTAGGCCGTGTAGCCACGCGTCTGCAGTCTATTCACTCCTATCTGTGGTGTCGGTTCATCGGTGATGAGTTCTGCTGCCGAAAAAGGAAACGTTTTGTGTTTTGAAGACAAGCTCGCAATTTTAAATGCCGTCTCCGCTGCCAGAAAGAAGAACGCCGCTACCCGATACAGTATCCCAGCTAGCACAGTCTGAACAATTTAGAGTGCGAAAAAGAGAATCCTCGTCGCGATGAGGTGCTTTTACAGCATGAGTTTGTTTCTTGAAACGCGTTGTTAAGGCACTGAATAGTATCAAAAGTCAAAAGTGATGCTTAAGTTATGTTTTTGAATACGGGAGTCAGTGACCTTGTCTCTTTGGGGTGCCGTTTAGTGCCTAAGCTCGTGGGACAGCACCAGGCGCAATCACGCCGTTTTTCACTGTGAAATAAATCCTTTAAGAGTAACTTCACCTTCATAAATGCCTGGCATTCCCGCTTAGTTTCTGCTGCGTTCACGAGAGCCTCAACTCAAAACCTGCTTGCAACGAAAACTTGGATGTAACAAAAAATTGCTAATTTTGGTCAACTTCGTTATATCCAGGTTTAACTGTATTTGGTAACGTAATACTATCTATATTTCTCTGCTGCGAGCGTTAGAGGAGCTCTGAGCAAAAGTGCCCCAGGTGTATCATCCTCCCGAACCCCCTCTTCAAGCATCCGAGCAATTTACTCATCACCGCAGTCACGGGTATCCGGCTCAGTTTGGAGTACGTGAGTGAGGGCAGCCACTCGAAGCCATAGAATCCTGGACTATGCCTCCAACGTGTTGAAGGCCCATTACGCCAGCCTGTTGCATCGATAAATAAAGATTTTTTCTCTCTGTCTCTCCTATGCCATCTCACATCTATGGTAACGGTAGAATCGGCAGGTGGCACATATTAAATAAACCATTCAGTAGATTTATTAGAAACTTCCTCCTATTTTTCGTCTGTAGAATCTCCACTTTCTAGCAACCCTTTTTTCTTTCCCTCTATCGTTCATCACGTCCGGCTACAGAATGGAGTAGAAAACCAGACAATTGTTTTGTAGCGTGAGCTACACTGGCCGAGATTGAGCAGTTTCACGTAACTCCTGGAGAGCCGTACTGCGCATGCGCGAGGAGCAGTAACGTCTCACGCCGCACAGCTGGCGCGCCGGAGCCGGGGCAGCCAAGACTGGATTGGATTGAATTGGATTGAATTTAATTGGATTGGATTGAATTGGATTGGAAATCGTTTTAGCATCGTAAGCAGGATAATCAGCTGCTATAGTTGTAGGTTTTCTGAAAGAGTGGAAGGACCCTTCCTCCCCCGCTAGCTATTGACAGCTGCTTATGCTAAATTCTCTAGAAGATGATAAACCGGAGGCTTGTGTACTTTCTGGAGTTCAATGGTCTTCTCGAGAGCTGCCAGGCAGGCTTCAGGGTGGGGCGATCTACCAACGATCAACTTGTTGCACTGGAAACTTACAGAAAAGATGCATTTGTCCATAACCAGTTCTGTCTTACTATATTTTTCGATATTGAAAAAGGTTATGATACAGCCTGGTGGTACAGAATCCTCAGTGACCTTAAGTCCTTTGGCGTGTGGAGTAACATGTTGAATACCATTTCTAGTTACATGTCAAAGAGAAAATTTCGTGTTAATGTTGGGTCATCCGTGTCCGGGATACATGTGCAGGAAAATGGTGTGCCGCAAGGTGGAGGTCTAAGCTGCACATTGTTTATAGTTAAGATGAACTCCCTCCGAAAGGCATTGCCACCAACCATTTCCTGTTCCATCTATGTAGACGATGTGCAAATATCTTTTAAATCCTGTAACCTGTCACCTTGCGAGCGTCAAGTACAGCCCGGTGTTAAGAAACGTGCTGGCTGGGCGGTCCTTAATGGTTTTAAACTAAACCGGGGCAATAGTACTTGTGTTGTGTTCTCCTGCAAGCGCGGAATTAATGTGGACCCTGAAATTACTTTTAACCGTGCATCTATTCCTGTGAAAAGGGAGCACAAGTTTTTAGGTGTCATATTTGATAAAAAGCTCACGTTCATTTCACATATCAAAGCACTTAAACATAAATTCCTCAAAACACTAAACATTCTCAAGGTCCTCTCCCACCAATCCTACGGTGCAGACAAAGAACTGCTTCTCCGGTTCTTTACGGTCCTAGTCGGGTCTCGGTTAGACTACGGCAGTGTCGTGTATGGGTCGGCATCAAAAACAACTCTAAAATTCTGGATCCAGTGCTCCACTTGGGCCTGCGCCTTGCGTCGGGTGCGTTCCGCACTAGCCCGGCCCAGAGTCTATATGTTAAATACAACAAATGGTGACTTGAGGACCAACGATTGTACATGGACTTGCTCTACGCTTTTGAAATTTCATCGCTGAATAACCATCCTTTTAAACCTGTTTTTAATGATGCATCAACATCACCACTGTTTGTAAATCGCCCGTCCGTTCCTTTGCCGTTCTCACTTAGAGTGAGACAGGAACCTTCGGATTTCAACAGCTCCTTTTTAAACATATACCCATCTTCTTTTACTGACGTTTTACCACCCTGGCAGCTTCAACCTGTATATTGTGACTTGCCTTTCATAAAAATGGATAAAACCAGGGTACCACAAACTGCAATTTCGCAAAACTTCTTGTCCTTGCAGTATAAGTATCAATGCGCAGAGTTTGATAGTGACGCATCAAAAAGTGAAACCATAGTGTCTTGCGCTGCTCATGAACCAAACTTGGATGCATGCAGAACCATGAGCATGTACACCACAATTTACTCAGCTGAAGCATATGGCGTCTTACTCATTGCACGTGCGACACGTTATTGAACACAAAATTTCAAAGTCCATCATATATACAGATTCCTTGAGCATTGTGCGCGCATTGGCATCTCACAAGCCATGCAAAAACAGAATTGTCGATATGGTTTTCAACACTATCATGTCTATATATGCCCAGAAACTTGTTCTGGTGTTGTGCTGGGTTACAGGCGACGCTGGGATTGCTGGCAATGAGGTTGCTGATCAGAAGGACGCTGTTGCCGCACTCAGGAACTCAGTCGATATAACAATACCACCACATAGTGAAGTTAAGCCACAAATTCGACAACACCTTCGTAGCAAATGGCAAGCACAGTGGAATGAACAGACAGATAACAAACTACACGTAATAAAACCACACTTGGGACGGTACACAACTGACTCACACAACAGACACACGGAAGTCGCCTTGGCTAGGCTACGGATAGCGCACACCCATGCAACGCACTCGTATCTGCTCACGGGATCTTCAAGACCCCACCCCAGTGCAGCAGGTGCGGAGAGGCCCTACCCGTAGTGCACATACTCATTCAATGCAAGGCACTTGACACCACACGACGCAAACACTTCCCACAACTGTACAGACAACGCATCCCGTTTCAACCATCATACTTTTTAGGAGCCAAGCCCATATTTTCCATCAAGCGTGTTTTTAAGTTTTTCACTGATTTCAAGTTTTTACATCTCATTTCTTACCATGCATCATGACAAGCTGGCCCTTTACACCAGTCATCTTCATTACCTTGAGTTTTACTTCGTTTATTTTTACTGAAATGGTTTACTTTTACATTCATGTCACTCAAATGAACTAACTATCCTTTGGCGCTCTTTGCCCTCAGTCGGCCTTGCGCCATAAAAACCCAAACATCATCCTCATCATCAGGATAATCAGCTAATCCTAGACAACCAGGAAAGCTAAGAATAACCAGCTAAACCTTAGCTCACGCTACGTATATCCTGGCATAGCCGAGTTAAGCCACTGCTAATTTTTTTCGACCTTTATTGCCGCCCCTTAATAAACCGTGCTGAGAGACTACAAAGTGGGCGGACGCCCCAAACGAGTGCTTAGACAAGGCTTACGTCGCCTAAACTAAGGAAAGGTCGCCGTCGCCGTCTTCGCGCAACACGCTGGTCCTTTGTTTTCGCTCCGCAGGCCGATCTGTCAGGCCGTAATTACATTTCTCTGACGGCGCTTTTTCATCCCCACTCACTTCTATCCCGTATCTCGTTCTTCCCTCCCCTACTGCCCGCCGTCTACAACTGCCTATCCCCTCCAACTTTCTTTCGCTTATCCTTTCCCGTTTCTTTATATCGCTCTGTGTTCCCAATTCTTTCACTGATAGAAGGGACACGCGGGGCTATCTTTCATCGCTCGGAGCCACAGCACGCGAGCGCGGGCGCGTTTTCGCCCGATTCGTCGACAATCGATTGCGTGCCGCGACTACTGACACACGCACTCCTTGCCGGCTACGGGGAGGAACTGCGGCGGAGGGGGAAGCAAGATATCATCGTGAAATCTAGTTTCCACCGAGATGAGGACGCCGGGGAAAGTTGCCGCGGGGCGCAAAACTTCAACAGCACGGCGGCGACGACGTCCTTAAAGTGAAAGGAGCACCTGCTGCTGCTGCTGCGGGAAACCAAGGCGGCGCGAAGTCGCTGATCAGAGGAACAGCACGGTGGCTCGAATGGGATTTGTCTGCGGACGCGCTTTGAATAAACGAGTTTAGGAGGAATTCCGCAGCTTCGTTTTCTTTCGGCAGACACGGACGTGAAAGTGCAGAGGTGCCGCTTGCTTGAACGGAAAAGGGATTTCCTAACAAGACGAAGGGAACATTTTTTCGACAGATAGAAGGGGAAAGGGAAGGAGCAAAAGACGGGACTCCTTTCAGAGAATTTGCCAGTCTGCTCGACCAGGCGCAACTCTGTCGTCGAGGAAAGCCCATTGAAAGCCCTCTGAGCGAGCAACTTCTTTCTTGTCGCAGTGTTTCTTCGGCACAGTGTTTGTTGCACAAGCAAGCGATTTCACAGTGGGCGTTCTGTTTTTTTTTCTTTTTTAGAATTGTTCTAAGGCGAGTAAACGTCGTTTTTTTAAAAAAGGTATTTCGCATATTTTGTAAATTAACGAAATTTGTGTCTGTTGATGTTGCACTACGAAATGACTTTGACGGACCATTTGAGGACCACATATAAAGCTTCGGAAGGCAGTACCAGACAGGAATAGGAATGTTTTCTTCGGGTCTAATGGCGCTGCCCTCGAGCACGCAGTTCACTCGTTTTGATAAAATGTTCTCTCTCTCTCTCTCTCTCTCTCTCTCTCTCTCTCTCTCTCTCTCTCTCTCTCTCTCTCTGTCTGTCTCTCTCTCTCTGTCTACAGAAGGCAAGACAACAGTCATTCCTGCCCGAAAAGGTGTGGATGAGGAGGAGGAGAGGGTCCGGAGGCAGACATTATTTCAAAAAATTGGGCTGGATCTGTAAAATAGCGCAATCAATCTCAACTTCCGTTTTTAATGGGGCGCGAGCGAAGTGTCTCCGAAACTCAAAATGCGTAATGTGTTTCAACTATTGTGGGAGCTTCTACTAGCTTTCGAACGATTTCAGCAGATGCTTCCTTGCCATGAAGTATTGTTTTTTTTTTATATAATCTACGACGAAGTGCAGCCATTTATTTTTCTTGCAGGCATTGTGAGCATTCCGAGTTCGTGGGTTGGATTCCTGGTCAGGGCAGCTACATTTTTGAAGGAGGTCTCGACTATTCCGTAACTCTTACCTAAGTCTTGCCTGAAAGGGAAGCTCTGGGTTTCGCACATGCGCCACTGGATTTTTATATTCCTACAATTATTTAGTCCCGACAGGTATGGGAGGACCTGACGAAAATTTGTTGTAAGCGCGCAAGCAAAGAGAATTTGTTTCATTTGCGTCGTTAGCCAGGTCGGAATGAACCTTGCTTGTTTGTTTTACGTGTGTACATCAGGGTCAACGCAATTGCCTGCTTGTAAAGCGTTGTGTACTACACCTCCCGGGGTTTGTGATACTCTGTGGGCGTCTGGCACTGTGCCACACATCAGAGTAGCGCCCACCGATTTCTTGTGGCGGACCCATACCGTGTTTGCGCACTAATACACTGCTAAATATTTTGGAGTACTATGAACTGCGCGAGTTCGCACTGATTTGTGATACGACTGCGTGGTGAAACGAAGACCGATAAATAAGTTTGTATAACGCAGGACACGGCGCAGACTAACAACTCATTTTCATTCAGAAAACACGTAATTTACATGAAAGGCCAAATCTTCGCGCATGCTCACAAACAACGCGTCGTACACAAATAACAAAAGTTACAGAAAGGTAGGCACAAGACGACTGTCTTGGTTTTTAAAATCAAGAAGCATTATCCCGTTCTCATGTAGGGCGATGGACGAACGGCTTACACACATGTCCTGGTTATTGTGCACGTAAAAAGCTTTCGTGGTTTCAGTGTGTTATATGTGCCCCTTTTTTAGCCCTCGTTTTACCACGCAGTTATGCCTATAATTACCGCGAAACAATTAAATAGGGTTGCAAAATCGCGACACTCCGTCGTTAACTCTTCCTATGACCGCGGGACGCTGCTGACAATTCAACCGAAAAATCTAAACTATTGCTGGACCCTGTAGCTGGCACCACCCTCTGTTGATATTACAGAACGCACCAAATTGGATTCGACCAGCACAAAGTCGGAAAAGTGCTGTGCTATCCGTGCCCCGGAACTACTCGACCGTATTAAGCGACGGTGGTCGCCGAAGCAGGTTTCTCCACACGGCCTTAATGCGTTAGGTCGAGCACCCTTGCGTGCAACGCCTCTGCGCTGGGCTCCCCTCGCTCGGGCCATCAACGTTAGGAAATGACGCGGGGCAAATCGAAATAACCTGTTTCCGGGAGATGAAAGTAGCGACAATGCCCTGCCACCTAATGAGTTTTGTGGCTCACTTCTTGTTCTCTTCCGGTGTTTTCCGGCGGCAGTGTGCAGGGCTGAGCTCATCAAAAGCCAACGAATTAGGTTCGCGCGGAATACAGCCGTTTCGTGCAAGGCTCATGGTCGCTCGCATGGTTGACTACGGGGTAAAGCATGGTATTCCTCCGGCCGAATTGTCGGCGAGTTACTCATTAATGAGGCTCTATCGGCCCCGGTTTTTCTGACGGAGGCGAAATAAATAAAAATTAATAAAAAAGAAACGCCAAAACGCATGAAGTGGCGTGAATCTCAAAGAACCTATCGGTATTTAATGTATTAAATTATTTTTATATTAAATATACATGAAAAACCTCAAGCGCGGGGTGTTAGGTGAAGAGCAGCCACTGGTTCAGAGTTTCATCGATGTCTGCTTTGAACCGAATCGAGCTGGACTGGAACACGACGTCGGGCGTTGGTTAGTCCTCTGCCGTTTGAACAAAAAAAATTGCGAAGGCACGCAGTTGTGCAGCCATGGTAAATTGCGTTCCGTGGTTACTACAGAAAGAAACTTGGCTAGTGGTCCATAAAATAAATAGATTAATTGGAAAATGGGTTTATTCTATCTACATTTTACTGCAATTTTATGTTAGTATGTTTGAACGGGTCGCATGCTTTTTTTCTGTTTGGGAATACCTTGTGAATGACGTCAGCTGACGGAGTATATTGCCCGGTTTCTCGATTTTGAATAGATTCAAATGTTTGGCACACATATATATGTGGGTTTTAGACGGTACAGGGACATTCGAGATTAGGACGAACAAGAAATGTTCGTCATGTGAGAAAAGAAAGTAGCATCGGATGTTATACCAAATACTTGCAGATAGTCACAGAGGTACTTCGGACCCACAAATTAAGATGTCAGAGCCAGATGCAATTTCCCAAAATGAAAAGTAGGAACCGATGTTTTGTTATTTTCAAAACTTTGGTACACTTGGCACCAAGCCAATGGCGATTCGATCATTTTGAATAATGCGGTGGCCAGGAGTGCGAAGATTGGACGGTGAACTACGTAGATCTGCAAAAGAAGGAATACCTGGCCCTACGTTAGCTTATATGTCGTCAATGTATATGAAAACAGGACAGAGACAGTAACCGTACCCTAAGGTACACCAGAGACGGCACGACTCCGGAAAGTGAGATCTGGTTAGCGTAATCCGACAGTAACTAGAAAAGTGAATTTAATGAAAATAGCATAGTCAATGCACGAACACAACCGGCTAATTAAAATAAAAAGGCGTTCATTGGACTCCCTTGTCGAAAGCTCTTACTGTAAAAACGAAAAATGCGTCGACACGTACATCACGATTAACAGTTAAGGTCGTCATTGTTAAAACGAATAGTTGCGTGTTATGAGATTTGCCGTTCTTAGACCTGTTCTGACTGACGTGAAAGAAACACCAAGAGATAAGAAACTTGGTGTTCTGATACAGTTAAACCTGAATATAACGATGTTGGTGGAAATTTGCAATTTTTCGTTACATCCAGGTTGTCGTTACATGCAGGCTTCGAATTAAGGCTTGCGTGAATGAAGCAGAAACGAAACCAGAATGCTAGACATCAGGGAAGGGGAACTCACCCTTTAAGGATTTGTTTCACTGTGAAAAACCGCGTGTTTTGACCCTGGACTTTTGGCGCGAGCTTAGGCACTAGACGGTGCCCCAAAGAAGTCAGATCCCTTACCCCCGAATTCGCAAACGTAACCTACGTATTACGTTTTGCCTTTTGATACTTTTCAGTTCCTAACTCGTTTCAGGAACCAAACATATGCTGAAAGGGCGCCTTTTTGGCTAACTTGATGGTATTTTTCCCACTCAAAATTGTTTTGAGGGTGCTAGATGCGATAATGTAACGGGCGGCAACGGCATTTAAAAATGCGATCTTTTCCTGAAAAGAGCAAAGTTTTAGTTTTCTGGCAGCAGAACTGATCACCGGCGAACCGACGCCGCAGATAGCAGTTGAAGACGCGCGAGTACACGCCGCCAGACAGGCCTACTACCTCAAAACTTGACTCTCGGAGCGACACCGCACTCACACGGGGAATCACCCGGCGTCCATGATTGAGCCGCACTCAGCTCTGATTGTGAGTCGCATTCTTTACCACTTGCCTCTGATCTCCCCTTCAGAATCCCAGTATGAACGCCTCGAAGCGTTGCATAGGAAAGGGCTGATGATAGCAATTGGAGTTCCTCAGGGAGCGGCGAACGAGGAGGTCATACGGGAGAGCCAGTCTGCTACATTCCGCTTGATGGCGTCACAGAGGTTACTTATGCAGGTAATGCGTCTGGGGGAAGCCAGTGCTGGAAGAGAAATAATAAGGCAGCTTCGAACAAGGACGGCCTCTCATGCGCACACCGCTCTTAACACTCTGAGAATATTTTGCTATCAGTGGCCGGGTAAACTTCCCATCTCAATGCCGCCATGGTCTTACGAGAGCCTTCAGTGTCAGCTACATGTTCCTCACATGAGAGTCAAGCGAAACACGCCAGTGGAAGCAGCCAGATTTTTGGTTCTTGAACATTTGGAGAACTCTTATCCCAATCACCTTCAAATTTTTACGGATGGCTCAGTCGATCCGCACAGAGGGGTTAGTGCAGCGGCGTATGTCATTCCTGATGCACAGGTTTTCTGGTCAGCACGCCTGGATCATGTGGTGTCCTCCACAGAATCTGAGTGCATTGCCATCGCGGCTGTTTTGAGAAACCTTAAGTTATATAAACCGCATGAATTTGTAATTCTGACTGACTTAAAAGCAGCACTACAACTTTTGCAGAGTGGGATCCCCACGAAAAACAACTGTCGGCGTTCCTTACGGCTTGTGCAAGAACTCAGCAGCAAGTGTTTTAATGTGCGGTTTCAATGGATTCCATCCCATGTTGGCGTCAAGGGCAATGAGACCACCGATCAGATGGCACGGAGTGCGCCGCAATTTGCACCGACTGCTAAAGTTTTCCCCAATCACTGGGACGACTTCAGGCGAACAGTGGCCGAAGATTTCAAGTCCTTGGGAAATCCCTATCACCAGCCTTGCGTCACAAAAGGACTTACGAGATCGCAGGCAACATTGCTGTACCGCATCCGAACGGGTTCAGCGAAGTCCACAGCATGGCTGTTCAAGGTAGCTCAGTAAAAGTTTTTCAATCAATCAATCGTGCGATCGCCTCAGTGTTCGTCATGTGCAGTGACAGGGGATGTACACCACTACGTAATGTGTTGCCCAGAGCATGATGTCGAGCGGACTGCAATGCTCTCAGCAATTCGGAAGCTGGCAGCTCCACACAGCACTCTTGACCACATCGTCTTTCCAAGCGCTGGCCGGCATAGCGCGCGCCGTACGCGCCACTGGCATCAGTGCTTCTATGGTCACGTGTTCGTTCGTAAATTCAATGGCTTAGCCCATCACTAATTCTTACAGCTGTAAAAAGAATGTGCACTAAATTAAGCGCCAATAGATTGGTCTCCTAGCTTATAATTCCTGTTTAACCTCTTAAGCTTGCGTTGCATTTTGTCGACCTCAGCCAATCGCAACCAACTCCCCTAATACGTCATAAGTTTAGTGCGGAAAAGTGGCTCTGGTTTCACATGCCCATTCTTTTTTATTCATCATACAGCTTATTTGTGCGAAGTTTGCGTTAAAAGCGGTGTCAGTGTTATTCTAACGAGTCAATCTTCTAACGAGACAAACCAAACTTGCATTTTGTCTTCATAGCCCTTTTAAGGCATCAATAACATTTATAATACAGCTACGTTCGTATACGACGCTAGGCATTCCCCGCTAGGCATACCAGTGCATTTCACTGAGTGAGCCCCTTCAGCTTTTCTCGGCTCTCAGTTGTGCATCAATGCCTGTAATATCGCGCTTAAATTTCCTTCCTAAGGCTTGATGAAGTTGGATTCCCGACCGCGGCGGCCGCTTTTCTGATGGAGGCGAAAAGCAAAAACGCCCGTGTGTACGAGATTTCGACGCACGTCAAAGATCCCCAGGTGGTCAAAATTAATCCGGAGCTTTCCACCACAACGTGCCTCATCGCCTTCGTTGCGTCTGCGCATTAAACCCCACAATGATAGAGGACTGATAAAAAACAATATGCCGCGAAGTACAAAAACTATGCGCACGCCCGAACTGTCGACTCAACAGGCCACAAAGCCACAGTTATTTTATTCTAAGAGCATCGTGCGCGCCATTCTAAGAGTCGTCAATGCTTAAACGCGTGTTGATTTATTTCCGGCTTCATTTTTCGGCTTGTAAGTTTAGTCTGATCGCAGAGTGCGAGGCATGCTTCGCAGAAGTGCGCGACTAATTTGAGACTCCCCGCCGTGTCCCGTCGCAAACGCCGAATGACAACGCTTGAGAAGTGGAGCTTATTTGCGTAAGTGCACTGGCGCATGATTTAAAGCAAGGGCGTCGCACACGAACGGGGGGGAACGCTCTCACCACGCACCCCGAAAGGTCCGCGATAAGGCCCGCGCACTCAACTTTCTCATTTCATCCGGCTCATGCGCATTTTCTCTCATTTCCCGCTCACGTCAATTTAATCTCAATGCCGCTTCTTTCACGTGCTTTTATTTTTGCCAGTCGTTCCTTACCCCCCCCCCCACCCCTCTCTTTTTTCTCTTGCCCCCTGTTTAAAAAATCACTTCGGGTGATTTAAGTGCCCCGCCGTTCACCCATTTCTATCAGAATTATTCATTTCTTTGTCTGGTTTGAGCTCACAAAAAATATACCTTGTTGCCAGATTTATTACAGCCTGGCGTTCCTCGAAGCGGGGCCGGAGCATTTTGAGAGCTCATCACCGTCGCCGTTAGCGAATATTGCAAGCGGAGTCCAGGGCATTTTCTTTAGGCCTATATTTTCGCACTACCTTTCTGGAGATGTTTTTTTTTATGCAGTTACGCCGCGGTTTCATTGCGAAAAAAAAAAACCGTTAAAACAAAGAAAGGCATTTTTGAGATTTTTCTACCTGTTTAGTTTTTGCGAAGAGAAATCACTGCGCTCGCGAAATTACGCGTGCCGGGGGATTGAGAAGCGTATAAAGTGGGTCTCGGGCTCCGTAATGAGAAGTATCCGAAACTCGCCTTTATTTTACTACACTTTTCTCTGTAGAGGGGATACCCGACCGGAGCTGCAACCCCTGGCTTAAGCTCGGTCTCCATCTGAAAAAAAAAAGGTTATACAGAACAGACACGGAGAGCAAATATGCCGCTTGAAAGAGCACGCTGATATTAAAACGCTAACGAACGATAATTGTGGAGATCGTTGACACAGGAAAACAAGAAGAAAATGTACGTATAAAAGGGGGAAGGCTTAAAGTCAGAATAAAAGCAGTACGTGAATGTAATTGTCTGTGAAAAGAAGCCCACCTGAGGAAGGAGTAGAAAGAAGCAAAAAAGAAGCATGGTATTCTTAGTAAAATGAATAACTCAGCATACACTGCAGCACTTTTTTTTTTCTTTTTTATGATTGTATGATTCCTTGACATCGAAGGCGGAACCCATTTTATTTTCCTTCTAACCATTCTTAATTTATTGACGAAGGGATTCCGGCGCATCGTTACGCCCCTCCATGACGAATACGTGAGATAAAACGAAAAAAAAAAATGAAGAAACGTTTTTGTGCGCGAGGCACAAAGTTTGGTTCCCCCGTTCCATTCATTCAGTAATGTGGGGCGTCACGCACCAGCTTCGAACATGAATTTTCAATTAGCAAAGGGTTACGACTCGGCTGTTTCGAAAAACAAAAACAAAAAAGCGCCTCTGGGCCGAGTCGTTCGTTCGCTGTGTGCTCTGGCTGACTGCCATTCGTTCCTGATGTTTGCTTTGTCCTTTTAGGCAGTTCTTTATCTTTACTGGGGAGCTTTCTCGGGGGCACTTATTTATTTATTTATTTATTTATTTTATTTATTTATTTATTCAATACTGCAGGCTTGACAGCCCAAGCAGGAGTGGACAAGAAACGTACAAAATACAATACGTGGGTCACAATTGTAAGGAATATTGCAAGGTATAATGACAAAAACAAACAAACAAAAAAACAATGCATTTAACAGGGGCGAGGCATCAGCTCAGCACAGCGCATTTGGGCTAAAATAAGCTTCGAGGGATTCAACAGTAGAAAGTGCAGAAACGGGCAACGAATTCCATTCTTCAGTAGTTCGGGCAAAAAATGAAAATTTGAAAATGTTATTCCTAGCAAAAAATGGAGTTAGAGATTTGCCATGGGTGTGACGGGATCTGGTTGAACATGGATTTACATACAGACTACTATCTAATCCCAGCTTATTATTGACCAGTTGGTGCAGAAATATCAAGCGAAGAAATTTGCGTCTTATTTCAAGAGTTTGAATGTTATTTGTGTTCATTAGTTGAGATACAGAATCAAGGCGGTTATATTTTGAATAGATGAAACGTACAGCTCTTCTGTGGATTTTCTCTAGATTGTTAATGTTAGTTTTGGTGTACGGATCCCAAACTGTGCAAGCATATTCTAATTTAGTGCTTATTGGGGTTGTGTAGGCCAGGTATTTAACATGAGAGGGATCATCTTTAAGTTTATGCCTCAGTTGACATAACTTACGGAACGTTGAAGCGTTCCGTAAGTTTTTTTGAGCGTTCCGTAAGCGTTTCTTTTACCCTTGTTCCTGCAGATTTATTTGTTATCCATTTTTGTAAATTTTCGCAATTTAATGTGTTGCAGAAAAGCTTTAGCCAGGTCGACAGTATAATGCTCAAGGTTAATTTAAGGTGCCGGGGCGTGGCCTATTCTATTGTTAGTTATATATAATGAAGCGAGTTGCTTCGACAGGAGCGTCGAAAACTCAAAAGCGTCGAACAGTTTATCACGTTTGTAGGCACGTTACATACAATCGCTTGTGTTCCCACTACTGCGCTTATCAGTGCTATTATCAGCGAGGGAAGACCTTAGTCACAGAGCGCGTAAGGCTACCATGCGCTAGTTATTCAAATGATTGTGCTTAGATATCTCTTGGTGAGTCACTGAATGAATAGGTCCACAGTGTAAAAACACAACTTGTAATTAAGTGTAAATTCACCGAAGACGTATCCTCTGTCTATTACCTTGCCCGACTGAGAGATCGTTTGATGCCATGGTTTCGCCAGAAGCAACCGACCGAATGAAGCCAGAGACTCGAATTGTATAAAAAAAAAATCAATCATTTCGAACCTGCTCAGAATACAAGGAACGATATCAGATAGAAAGCGATGACGATTACAAATAATAGCAAGTATGTCCATTCGGCCATATTTTTAAATGCAGCTATCTTCGGTGGAAGAATATAAAACAAAGAACTCACAAATATGGCGCAAACGACACCCTCTCGGGAACCACTTGGCGAAGTAGGTTTAAAAAGCAAGTTACAAACAATTTTCTTCAATATTAGCCAGGAATCGCGGATGTTCTGTAGTCTCGAACTGTTGAGCAGCTTTTACACTGATCGGCCCGAAAGAGGTTACGTTGTTGGAGATGCTTCTGTGCGTAAACTTCAGCACGTTCCTGGCAGTCCGCGTTGATGTCTTAGCGCATGGCCGCAAAAGTCATTCGCACTGGCTTCCCAGTAAGCGCGACAAGGACGTTTGAAGCACAGCGGCTACCTGACACCTCCACGACACGTGAGCATTTGGGATGAGCTGGGAACGCGCAAGCATCAATCTCTTATTAAACGCTGTGGGGATGAGGGGGCGCCAAACGGATACGCCGGAATTGTGAGCGCCGCCATGTAACAGATGCGGCTGCAGTGCCGGCAGTTCACAGGGAGGTGCGCCGCGCAGAGCGCCCTGGGGAGTTGGAGACTGCTGCGGCACCGGCTGAGGGCAGGTAGTTTCCGCGTCCTCCCTTTCGCTGCGCCACCAGCAGTTCGGATGGCTCCTTAGCAATGGCACCGCCTTGATTTTCTATGGATTCACATGACACGCCGCAGCCAATTACGCCGGCTCATACCCGTGTTCCAACTTCCCAGCCAATAGGAATTTAGGTGCCGCTTCGCTGGTACAAGCGCTGACGCCAGCTTTTTTGCTCAATGAACTTGCGCTACGCTTTGCACTTTTTGTCTTATCAGTGTTTTACCAACCTAATGAGGTGTTTTTGCTCCTTTATATCACTAATCACCATGGCATGACGGTTATTTCCACGGTGCTTCACTTAGTTGGTAATAAAATAACAGACGGACGTTCTTTGTTTAAAAGTAGGGCAGGAGCAGTCGCAAAAAATGTTTAAGGGGTATTCAACCCAGTGAGTGAGTGAGTGAGTGAGTGAGTGAGTGAGTGAGTGAGTGAGTGAGTGAGTGAGTGAGTGAGTGAGTGAGTGAGTGAGTGAGTGAGTGAGTGAGTGTGCGGACTGGTGGTAGTTCGGTCGATCAGTCATTCATTCAGCCAATGCATTTGCCCTAATAAACCGAAATAGTATCCAACAAAAGTGCCGTGAAACAGAGTCATTAAGCAAGAAAACGGTTGCAACCTTTATTGCGTGGCAGCATGCAATATTTTGTGATTTTCGAGGCGTGACATGTACTGAAGAAACGATCGAGTTGTCTAGCCTTGGCCACGCACTGGATGCGACAAGCCCATTTTCTATCGCCCTGCACGTGTCCTTCCACGATGCATTTGTACTTTCTTTTTTTACCTCCCCCGTATCGACAAAAAGGAGTCGACGCTAACGCCGTCGTCGTCGTGCCTCGATGCGTTAATATTGCGCGCAGTGAGTGTTGCGCAGCGTATATTAAGCGTCAGACGTCGAAACGGCCTCGACTCACTTGACGCTTCCATCTAGCGGACTCGATCGATGCGCGGCCCGTGGCGGGCGCCGGTGTAGTGCGGGCAAAAATCTAGCGCTCGTGCGCCGGGGCGCGAGCGAACACATTGTACGGTCCCGGAAAGCTGGTCGACAAATAGGAGACACAGCGCCGACACGAGTGTTTATCCTCACCGGCGCCCCTTGTAACTCGTCGCGCTAATTAGGTTTGTTTGAACGGGATGCCGAGCAGCGCTGAAGAGACGAACAGAAGTGGGAAGAGTTGGCTTTTCTATCGATCATGTAATGCAAAGCACTGAAAAGTGAAGGCGTCGCCCTTCTCCCCACTACTAGACTTTTAACTGATCTCCTTTTGTATTCAAACTGCGCGTACAGACCCCCTGAATTTGCGTTTTAGTACTACTGGTAGACTCTACGAACGTGAAGCTTTGCGCAGCGGTTATAGGGGCACGCCCCATGCTGTGCATGTCCCTCTTTCGTTCCGCATCGTGGTACTGTTTCAAAGTACTGAAATTTCAACCAAATATTCCTATACCTTAAATCGAAAAAAAAGAAAGAAAAAAAGAAAAGAAAGCCCTCGCGTTATAAGAGGGAAGTCTTCGTCAGCATAAGAGACAGGAATAAAGCTGCTTTTGTTGCTCTCCTGTCGTTTTCACCGCCATTTAGAAATAAAACCGCAACAAATTGATCTTTGAATTTGCTCGTGTTCGAATCAGAGAGCTTGGGAATGTTACCTTCACTGCCGAAGCAACTGGGACAGTGAGGCAATAAAAGACGTTTTAAGCAGATATCGAAGGGCTTAATCAGAAATATTATATCCATAATTCGGCCGTCTATGCCACTCCCCTGAAAACAGCAGGATGCTCGTTCTCTTTTTCTCTGGCGTTGAATAATTCGTTACCCGCTTATATAAACCAAGATACACTTGCCATGTTATGCCATAGTTGTTCATTTTTCAATTCTTCTGTTCTCGCGTTAGAACTTTCTTGTTCAAAATACATGGCTCAGTACTGCTCCATTATAGGGGAGGAGTGCGACGAGTAGAGGCAAAATCCTGCCCCTCTATTTGCTGTTGAATTAGTGAAATGTAGTCGTGAATGATGATAATGATGACTACGATTATGACGATGAATGCGTAGCGAGGTGCGAACGGGCGGACAGAGCACTTGCTTAGAGACAGGCATGCCTAAGATCGCGCGTAATGATTCAGTCACTTCGCTGCCGTTGAAAGAGCGCTAAACCCTGTGTTCAATACAATAAAGCTTCACTCAACTACTGGTTAAAAGGTATCTCGCCTCCCTTTCCATGCATAGGCGGATGCTGCACAAAGGCGAAAGGCGAGGATCGCGGCAACGTGATGTGCTAACCCACGGCAACCGCGTCCTTTCTTCCTTTCTTGTGGTGTAAAAATCACTCGAGGTAGCGCCGTCTCCCCTGGCAGCCCTTAAAGGTCGGCCGCACGCGGCTCTTAAGCAAACATTAGCGCCCGGCACTCGCCGCCTTTCTCGGCGAAGAGGGAAATCGAAAGCAAATAAGGCCCCGCAAAGAAAGGAAAGTTCAGTTGGAGGCAGTCAATACCCCTTGCAGGTGCGCGACGCTCTGGCACCGAGGTGGGCGCAGGTGCCTTGCATGGAAAGCGAGACGCTTTCAAAGGGGCGGGGCGACGCGGCGCCCTTATTGAATTTGGCGCCACAAGACGCTTCTATCACTGCATCCGCCCCGCGCCCGACCTGAGAGCCTTGGAGTGCTGAGGAGCTACTGTTCGCCTGGAGGCGGCAGTGCACGCTTGTGTAGAGTGCGAGAAAGTAACAGCACACAATTTCGAGCTTCAGGCCCGATGAGGCCCGACGGGGTGGGAGGTAAGGCGTGTTATACGGAGCGCCAGCTCAATAAAGGGGGCTGCACACAGAATGATAACCGTCACGGTGGTAATCGGATTGGCCGCTTCTGTTGGTTGCCGGCTAAGATAACGCCAGCGACAAGAGACAGCGGCCAAACGGGAAGCGTGGGCACTGCCTTCTCCGGGACTGACGTTTGTCGTTTGGGAGCAAAGGCAACACTCAGACATTTTCTCATTCCAAACGATGTTGGCTCTGCGGGCGGAATCTCTTTTTTTCACGAGGATAGTTAGGTATTATTCGTCATATGTACAATTCCCGACAAAACTGACAAAATGGTAACACATCAAAGCGTAGACGGATGCCTGAATAGTAGTTGCAACGACGTCGGTTGCATCAACAACCGTCTGCAATCTGGCCGGAAGACGCTGTTGAAATGGCTACCTACAGCTGTGACGTTGCAACAGATATAGGGTTATAATAAATGGTGGAAGAGATATTGTGCCAAAAAAGCTGTCAAATCTGTTCTCAGAATGTGCCCGACGACGTTAAAAGAATCATGAGCCTAGAAACTGCAGCGTAATTCTCATTGACGAGGAGGGTAATCTCAAGAGCCTAAAAATCACAGACCCACAAGTCTACTCCTTGTTGTATACATGCTTTCCGAGGTAGCAGTAAACCACTGAAGTTAAACTCCTGCTTTCCAACAACCGGGAGGGGAGGCCCGATTCAAATGAGACTTCTCATCAATTATTCACATTCATTTTACTAACCGAGTAATGCATGAATTCGCATTACATAATAAATGCGGGAAAAAATTACACCATCTTCCCGTGGGGACCCCTGATGAGGATGCGGAGCATCATGGGGGTTCCGTGTGGTTCCATTGTGTTGCCGTTATGTTGAGTGATCTGGTGTTTAGTAGCGCCAGAGTGAATTCCGCGTCCGGGTCCACACCGGTGGCAAAGGCACGCAAGTACTGTTGTGTGGCGGTGAGTAGGCGGTGGTTCTCGAGGCGCCGAAACTCGTCCATCATGTTCTTGTCGATGTTGTCGTCTCTGTGGTAGAATCGGTAGTCTCCGTCAGCGTTGGTGAGGTAAAGGTTGTTGACGTTGGTGCACCGGCTGAGAGCAGCGTACACGCCCTCCTCTTCGCAGCTGTTGTTGTTGTTGTTGTTGTTGCGCCTTTAGGTATGGCACATACCCAATCAGGGGATCGGCCAATCAACAGAGGATGGTTAAAATGAATGGATTGTCTTCTCCTTCTTCTTCTTCAGCGGTTCCCCTACGGGAGGGAAGATGACGACGGTGGTTGAACGCGAAGCTATCTCGTGATGGATTCTTTGGTTGGCCAATCCCTAGGGGCATCCTGCCACAATCATCATCATCGGTGCCTCGCCAGGCATGCGCAGTGGTGTTGCGGACAACAAAGACAACGACAAGGGAGGGAGGGACACAGCCCCGATCATGAGCTGAGAGCAACGTACACGCCCTTCTCTTCGCAGCTTTGTCTTCTTCTCCTTCTTCTTCAGAGGTTCCCCTACGGGAAGATCACGACGGTGGTTGAACGCGAAGCTATCTCGTGATGGATTCTTTGGTTGGCCAATCCCTAGGGGCATCCTTCCACAATCATCATCAGCGGTGCCTGGCCAGGCATGCGCAGTGGGGGTGCGGACGGCGGACAACAACGACAACGACAAGGGAGGGAGGGACACAGCCCCGAGCATGAGCCGAGAGCAACGTACACGTCCTCCTCTTCGCAGCTTTGTCTTCTTCTCCTTCCTCTTCAGCGGTTCCCCTACGGGAAGATGACGATGGTGGTTGAACGCGCGCGTGCGCGCGCGCGCGCGAGAGAGAGAGAGAGAGAGAGAGAGAGAGAGAGAGAGAGAGAGAGAGAGAGAGAGAGAGAGAGAGAGAGAGAGAGAGAGAGAGAGAGAGAGTAAACTTTATTTGAAAATAGGAAGACGGGAACGTGGAAAGAGTTATGGGTGAAGTCCTATTTCCAGGACTCCAGTAGCAAGGGCTCCCAGCTTGGCTTTCTCTAGCAGCTAACGCTGAGTCGAAAGGTCCGAGCTGACAGTGCTAAATCCCAGGACTCTCTAAAGGTTTGGTAGGTGTTCTGTTGCCAAATTATAGGGCAGTTCCAGACTGTGTGGGATAAGTCTGCTCGTAATTTGCATTTCTGGCATTCTTCATTATATCTCTCTGGCAACATGAGAGACAGTGTGGATTTGTGTGGGAAAACGTTGGTTTGTATTTTTCTTATGTTTCGTGCGTCTTCGGCATCTAACATGTAATGCGGTGCGGGCATGGTCTTTCTCGCTTGCCTTTGAGTGTAAAGCCTTTCATTAAGCGACATGAAGGGAGGAAGGGTGTAAGAGTGGTCCGTTTCCCTGCGGCTGAAAGGTATCTCGTGATGGATTTTTTGGTTGGCCAATCCCTAGGGGCATCCTGCCACAATCATCATCAGCGGTGCCTGGCCAGGCATGCGCAGTGGGGGTGCGGACGGCGGACAACAACGACAACGACAACGGAGGTAGGGACACAGCCCCGAGCAGGAGATGCTCCGCATCTAAAAAACTTTCTTTCATTCAGCCGAAACCACCTCAGTGATGGAAGCATTGAGAGACCAGGGAGTAGAGGAGGCCTTCACGGGACTCTTGGAGGTCATATAAAACAAAAGTATGTGCAAGATTATACTTCATAAGTACAGTTAGAAGTTCCTTATAAGGAAGTTGGACGAACACGGGAAACCGTTTCTCGAAATTATTTGCAGCCTATCTAGCGGAGGCATATAGAAAGCTTGCTTGGGAGGAGTCGGGGATAAAAAAACAAATAACTGAGCCATGTCATATCAGATGACATGTTCTTGTTCACTGAATTAGGCAAACATCTGCAAAAGATGTTTCAAGAACTGTTCGCAGAAAGCGATTATATTTTCTTATTCACTCATTCAGAAAAACACCTGCAAAAGATGCATCGAAAACTTCACTCCGAAAGTTTCGTGGAGGTGCATGCAGAAAGCATCCATTAGCCTAGGTAATGAAATGCTAGAAGAAGCAGATGAATATAACGATCTTGCACGAACTGCCACTGCTGATCCAAGCCACAGGAAAGAAATCAACGTACTATTACTACGACCTCGAATGCATTCGGCAAATGCTCTCAAGGAATTTGCAGTAGGCTATTTGTGTCGATGAAAAATGGGGCTCAACAAATGCGTGCTGCTGTGACGTCCGTTGGGTCGGAAACTTGGAGTCTTACTAAACACCTTAAAAAAACAAAAAAAAAAAAACATCATTCACCTCTCCGTCGAACAACGGCTATGCTTGAACGCAAACTTTCCTCGTGATGGATTCTTTGGTTGGCCAATACCACACTGAGAGTATGTGCTACTCTGTAGGTATGCGTACCACTTTTCTTGAACACCCATAGCATCTCTGAAGTGTGTACTCCGTAGGCCTAGCATTTTGGTTTTGGGTGTACGGCGCGAATCGGTGCCTACTGCTCGGCGTTCGCTTCGACCATGTCGAAATGTAGCAATCGGATAGACGCTAGCTTCACAAAACGAGGGGCCGAGGTTCGATTCCGGCCACGGGGAGCGTTTCTTTCTTTCACTTCACCCGCAATCATTCATCATCATCGCCAGATAAAGTTGGCTTTCCTGCAGGGCGTATTGGCGTACAGCGGCATCACTGAGGACACTAAAGCTTCGCTTTAAAGCTTAGGCCATCCCAATAAGCCATGGAAAGAAGGATGATATGAGTGAGGCTGAGGGACGGAAAACGAGCTCCTTGAATTTTGAGAAGAAACTCTGGCGGAAGACACCCTAGCTCAAATTAAAGGGAAAGATTGAAGTTGTGCGGGGCACCTAACCGGTGGACCACCAGGGTGAGAGAATGACTGCTGAGAGAAAGGACAAGCAGTTGGGGAACACAATTCCGTCCCTCGGTGGAGAGACCGCACAAGACTGCTCCGGGGCGAAAAAGGTCTCGGGCGCCCAGAACAGGACCACTTGGAAGTATCGAATGGGAGAGACCTTTGTCCGGAGGTGGACATTGAGATAATGACGATGGCGGTGACTACAGTGAAGACGTTCATGACGGCGATAATGATGATAATTATGATGAGAATGATGATGACGGCGACAGCAGACAATGGGAGCGGGACAGCCTTCCCCGGAAGTAAGCGTAGTTGGGAAGCGGCAACTTCTAAGACAACCTGTTCAGTCAGACATTTCGACTCGCAAAAAAAGTCGGAGATCTCAATTCGATATGACCGAAGTTTTTGATACGCCATTACATTTAAGCTTTACAATCAGATCCTGATAGATTGGTACCGCGATAGCGACTCGCATATATTTGCATCATTTCGCAGCGAAGAGTGTACGTGTAGTGACTTTTTTAAGCGACAGCCATGGGCATTGGACAAAACGTAAACAGAGACCCCCATGAAAATAAACCGCACTAATACCCATTCCAAGATAAATCTTCAACACATTAAAATAGCGTAACTGTACGCCTTACTGCACCCATCCCTAATGTTGCTTGTCTTCGTTTTTGTGTTTTCAAACCACGCGTGTTTGGTTTTCTCTGTGCGTTAGCGCTATTCCAGAAGTTGAAGGCCCGTCAAGCTGTAAGTGCTAACAGCGCTCAAAACAGGCTTTCCAGACGGACGTTCGGTAGACACCAGATGCTTACACACCTTCATCGATATACCAGAAGTTATTGCTATGACAGTGTTTTTTTTCACAATTTGCAGTAACCACAACTTCGAAAAGTGTAACTTCCTAAAGTTGCTATTGACAGCCTCATTTATACTAGCTGCTTATTTCCACCTCTGGCTACTTATTTCCAACTTCTCTGTGTGGTAATTTTGTGCCAGAAAGGGGGACATAAATGTTTTATCTTGGTGCTTATTTCAGCAGGAGAAAGGTAGAAGTTTAATTTCTAACAGATGACGCTTCCCTCCCACGTGGGGAATGGTGGAGGCCTTACAAAAGGCTAGAAAAAAAAAAAAACGTTATGGCCGATAGGCATGGCACTAAGCATCTGCAGCACAAAGAACGTTTTCCTTCTTTGTGGTGTTTTTTTATTACTACACGCTCCCTTAACGCGAGTCAAAACTTGTTGCGCTTCAACACAGTAAAGCGATCGATCCGGGGTGTCACCGACCCTTCTCACCCAGACTCGCGGAACTCTCGCCGTGGAAAGGGCGCTTCTCCATCAAGAACGCCTCTTTACCCGCAAAAACAATGGCTCATTCATCACTTCTGGCAGCCCCGCCTGAGGAAGCTTCCACGCCCCTACTGCACTTTTCTTGCCATCTACTCTTTCGAACATCACTCTTTCCTATTGAAACGGCACGTCGGCGCAAAGTTGTTGGACGAAGTGCCGACATGAAGTGTGAACTGCTACGCCCGTGTGTAGCTTTCCCGCTCATGGAAGTCCTTTCAACCGTGATTATACTGTAGTTATTTAGCGAAACGTAAAATATTTTCCCGCGGCTAATATTGGGGGTGAAAACTTGCTTTTTGCACAGTTTCAGGTCTAGCACGTTGCGCGACTAAGCACCAGAGCCAAGGAAACTATTCCATAAAAATGCATGGGGAGTAAGATTTGACAGCGAATTACGAAACAAATATTCAAAATCCTGGAAAGTTCTTTTAGCGTTTTCATCTCCACGTTGACGTCTTGCTTTATGCCAATTATCACTTTCCACGATGTCTTTATGTGTTCCTGAGAGGTCGGAATTTTGAGGGAGAAAGCTGTGGATGGAACAATTCCACGTATTGGGGGTCTAAACCAATGAAAAAATCTGTACAAGATTCTATCGAGGGATCGGGGCGCACCAATGCTTCCTATTATGATTTCCGAATGCCTAAGCAGCGATTCTCTGCGCGTTAGGCAGTTGAATCAGGCTGCTGAGTTTAGTTAGGCGAGTGTTGTACTGCTTCGTTTAGTGTTACGGAGTGTACGATGTCGTGAAACATGCAAGACTACAAACGGCCCGTTTATCGACTTTTATATACATCCTTTCCCTTTTGCGACTTTTTCTTGTGGGTATGTAGTGAGGTAGGTCTACGTGGGTAATTAGAGCGCGCTAATTACGGAAGTAGGAATTACAGGAGTAGCAAAGTATGTTCGCGCTATATGTTCCCCCTACTTGGAAATGTGAATCGGGGTCTGCGCCCTGTCATAGTGATGGAGAAAGAAGAGGACGCGAAGAGATTAAGATAAAGGGGGACCTAGTGAAGGCGGCGGACTTCGAAACGTGTGTTAGCGACGTGTACTTTGGTTTACGTGAGTAATTTGAGCATACCAATTACGGAAGTAGCAACTAGGAGAGTAGCAAAGTATGTTCCAGCTGAACATCCTCATTGCTGGCGATGTGGACGCGGTTGTGTGCCCACTCAGTGAAAAGACTTTATTTGATTATCCGGCGGACGACTATCCCAGCCCCACGAGGGGAGGGTCATCGCGATGCGGCCACACATCATCTCGGCGTGGTGTCCTTTACTCGGCGAGCAGCCCTAACTACTCCTGCCTTCTGGCACCCGCGCCTGTCCCTGTGCTGGGGTGGTAGCGAGCACCTGGCGCTCTCCGTATTAACGATGAGAAGAAGAAAAGGACGCGAATGGGAAAGGGTAATGATATACACGTTGTGCAATTGGAAAATATTGCTTTCGCAAGGACTACACCATAGCTGTTCATGATATATATCATAGATGTACCATATCATAGGTTTTCACGTGATTTTTGATCTGCTTGGCCTTATCGCCCATTTAAACAAACCGAAGATAAGCATTGCCACATTATTTTACTACTGTTTTCCCCTCGAGACTTGCAGCTCCCTTATCCAATACACTAGCACAGGGGTCGGCAACCTGAGGGCCGCGGGGGAGTATTATGCGGCCTCCGGCGAAGCCGCCCCTCTCCTCCTCCCCCTCCTCCTCTAACTCCTTCTCTTTCTCTCTCTCTCCCTCTGTCCCTTCGTATTTGGAGGCTGACAGGACAGCTTAGGTCTAAAACGGAGTTAGACAGGGACAAAGAAAGATCGCTTCCAGTTGGAATTGTTCCCATCTTCACACGTACCCAGATGACGTCTTCACTACCCCCCCCCCCCTCCCCCCCTTCCACCCTCTGCTTTGCCGCCCTGCCTCCGCCGTATCGGCTTCATGCAACTCGGCCCTCCGCCTGAAAGGCTGCCGACCACGGCACTAGCATATCACCGTGTCCGAATTCAGTCGTATCATTTTCAGTCGTCACTTTCCTAACATAACCCCGTTCATTGAAATCGCAGAAACCATGCTCATAAAGTGTTCTTTCCCGCAGATACCTATTTTTAGAATGACTAAATTGCGCGCCACAGCCTTACTGCGTTAATCAGATAATAAAGGGAGCCAGCTCGACGAAATAGCCTGTACCCATCTTTGCACGCAACACCTGCCGTTTTTCGAACAAGCATGACTTGGACACCACGTCACCTGTCATGTGCTATCGAAGTTTTACTGTTGAAAACCTGTCGCCCCGCGCTTGTTATTCAGCTCCACGGGTGTAAAAAAAGACACCAATGATAGGTTGGGGCAGACTGCCACACGCCAGCAACACCACACAGAAGGAAAAAAAAAGATGAATGTGGCGACATCCTCACCGCATCTTTTCATCAGAAGCGGTAGTGATACCCCCGTTCGACAGCGTAAACGAAACAAAAAATACTGCCAAGGGTGAAGAAACCACATGCTCGAACCGCAAGAACAGGACCGTTTTGAGTTGAAGTCCTTGCGCTCCATTCCTTCATTTTATTTAGCTATCCCTCAACAACAGCAACAAAAGGGAATCGCGGAGCGGCGATAGAAGCAAAAGGGGGAGAAAAATGCCCCAACGTCTGGAGCAGATAGCAAAGACAGCGAAGCAAAACGGCTCAGCCGCGTGAGCAACTGCTCGCCTGGCGTCGGTGCTCACCTTTCCAACGACGTTCCTGCGGCGCCTCATCTTTCATCGGCCGTTTTCTCAACACGATCTTGCCTCCGGAGATAGGGACTTTTTTCCCCTTTTGTTTTCCCCGCTACTCCCGGCGTGCCGTTCTACCGCTTCCCTTTTTTCCCCGTTCCCGTTCGGGGCTACCACATCTACCCATCTCTCTCTCTCTTTCTTGGGAGTGCGCGACACGCATGTTCCGTCTCTCCCCCCCCCCCCCCCCCCCCTCTTTCTCCGCACATTCTCGCGCGAAGGAGGCGAGTCTGAAGCAACGCGCGTGTATGGCAAACTTGTACGTGGCGGGGCGCCGTGTACCGTCCGTCTTCCGGGCCGAAGGATAACGAGTGGCTCTCGCGGAAAGAAAGCCACTATAAACAGGATGGCACGTGGCGCAAGCTGCGCGTCGCTCCGGTGATATAAAATACGGCGCCGTTTCACGCTGGGGGTGATTTTTCTCTCGTAATGCTCCTTCCTCCCTCTTTATCCCGACGGCCTCTTGCCGCAACATTCCTGGCATTTCTGGCGCCCAACGGACGACGACGCGTCTGGCCTTCTCAAAGCGGGTCATGCTACGCCTTACTCCTTCGCCTTCTTTTAAAAATTTTTGTTCGTGTTAGGCCTAACTACAAAAACGGCACTTTTATCGGGTTAACTAGGTAAGGATTTCGCGCTTCTCGGATACGTCAGGCTGGGCGTAATCGGCGCCTTTTTTTTTCAGGGTTAATGTCCTCGAACTCTTTTAATTAAATGCCTAAACCTGAAATCACAGAAAAAAGGAAACACACCTTGTTGTGCAAGTGCTAAAAATTGTAAGTAGTATTCTTGGTAGCTCTTTCGTCTTTTTTTACAATCAAAGCAGTGAAAGTGGATACGATTTATACGCAAGTGGCTGGAACTGTAGCGCTCGCGCTATCATATATCGATCACATCATTCGAAATGTGCATGTCGAAGACGCACAGCAGGAAGTTTAATAATGATGCGAAAGCAGCAATTGAATGGTCAGTTGAGGGGAATATATCCGGTGTCGGAAGTGGGCTAGATCAACGTCACTGCGAAGCGTTTCGTAGCGCGTGCTTCTTGTTAATAAAAAATCACCCCTTCTTAAAGACAGTTGAGAGAAGCGCGAAGGCTAAAATGGCGTCTAAACTTCGCAGAAAATGCGTCCAATCGGTCGTAAAACCTTCAAAGACCCAATTCGAAAACGAAGAACGAAGGCATGCAGCGATTATTCGCGCACTAATTGAACGTAATTACGAACGATCTGAATATTTACCGATACATGGTTTATGATACAAAGGTATACTGTTGTACCTCTTCTTCATGATCGATGCGTGTATTGCGTTATATAGAACCGTTCCTTTTTCGCGATTTTCAACAAACCATTTTGACTCAATGCAATCCCGGTTTCACGTGCACGCCGTGTGTCCAGATATCTTATCAGCGCTTTTCAGTCGACCGACCGCTCTTTGGGGAAATGCATTGGTTTTAAAAATGGTAGTCTTTCTTGGGCTACTTAGACGCAGAAAGTTTGGTCTGTCTGTCGGTCTGTCTGTCTGTCTGTGACTCGATTCAGCCACCCTGCCAAAGTGAATAAGAAGTTACGCAATAGTCCTATATACCCACAGCCAAATCGAAACGTCTAGGTCCGGTGTCACTGTTCATACTTGTCAACACTGTTGAACAAGGACAAGGCACTACGCAAATGTAAGGCAGAAAATAAATACATAATGTATATTTGCTGTGTTTTTAAAAATTAAAAGTGGTTTTTGCGATAGCAAATGAAATACGACATCAACTGCAGAAAACCGTCGCCTGCTGTTGCCAGCGCTGCTATAGCTCCTGGCGGCATTTAAGAAATCAAACAACAAACGCAACGAAAGGTTCCACTAAGTAGGTTCCATGTCCCGCTTGGCACGCTCGTGGAGTAGGGCAACGCGGTTCTATAAATGTTGTAGTAGGGTGCCTCGATTGACGCGCGTCTCCAGCGTACGGCAGCGCCATGGCATCGAGGTCCTCCGACTTGGAGCAGTGGAACGCGGTACATTTAAATTGACTTGAGCGGACCTCTAGCGTGTAATCTTGGGAGGAACGAGACGGGAGATGAACAGCATCAGAGGTGAGCGGGAACGAGAAGGGAGGCATTTACTTGGCACGGACGCCAGTTGACAATCGTCTTTCGTCGACATTTACAACGAAAAGAGCAGATACGAGGCAATTCTTTTTTCACAGAATGCCATCGGTCCAACTAAGAAAGTTTTCGTTTTTAAAGAAGAAGGTCCCGCTAATACGCAACGACTGCACATGCGAGTAGCCATGTGGAAAGCGGAGTGTCCATCACGCACGCGTTGCGCTGGCCGCACTCAGCGGCGCATCAGACGCCAGCAAGCCAGGCCGCCCTGCATGGCAGCGGAATGATTCGTGTACTGCGTACGAACTTACAAACATACACGTCGCTATGCGAGCGTGCCGTTTTGCTCGAGTGGTGCCAGAAAGCGCAGATCAGATTTTTGAGTGAACTAGCATGTCGGCCTCCGTAGTTCCTCGAAGTCATTTTTCGTAATGCAGAAATTGATGGCTCACGTTCATTGTTGCGAAGCAGTTTTAGGCAGGCTTTTGAGAGCCCAGGCTTAAACAGTTAAAAAGAATACCAATTGACCACAGGAAGTCGTCGAGTGCAAGAAATGCGACAATGAACAGATCGACAGGGCAAATCAGTAAGCCATGAATCATGAATCACGCAATTAAGGCTGGCGGTACAAACTCAGTGCGCGCAGTTTTGTTCTATCTCGGCCTATTCTCCATTGCGGCTATGTTTGCACGTGTTGCTTGCGCAAATTTGCGCAATACGTGCAAATTATATGTGGGGAAAGCCCCGCAAACAATTTTTGAGCCAAGCTTTATATCTCTCGCTAGAGGCGTATGTCGTGTCAAAAACGCACTGACGGAAAGCCAACTTTCTGTGACGATGATGATGATCGTGGATGAAGTGAAAGGGAAAAAAAAAAAACGAGCCTGGGTCCCTCGCGTTATGATGCCTACGCCAATCCGACACGGTCGAGGCAGTTTGGATTTGGAGAGGGGTGAGAGGTGTGCAAAATGGGACAGAACAAATCATGCATCCCCGCTGTCTAACGACGACGACGATTGAAGGCGGAGCTTTCTTTGTGCGAAATCAAGTGGCAAAGGATCAATTTCAAAGTCGGTGCGATCAAAAGTACAAACTGCGTGCGAGTCAAAAAGTCAAAGCTCAGAGAGTAGACGTGCAAACCGCGTCTGAGAGTCAAAGTCTAAACTCAGACGGCAACCAAGGAATCCCTCCCTAGCAAGCTTGGCGTTCAACCATCGTCGTCGTTAGACGGAGGGCTACACGATTTTTCTTCAACAGGAAAATACTGCTACATACAACATGCGTGTGCAAAATTTAATATTGTACTGCGATGTTCAGAATTTATGTGGAAAATTGCGTTCTAAGAGATAATCCCCAGGTCGACACCCTGCCTCACACGCATTCAACACCTCTCCATCGATAAAGGTCTTGCACAAACACTTGAGAGCTGTAAGTCTGCTCCCCACGCTATATCAGCCCGCAATTCATCGGTGCCACCCACCTCCTCGTGAACACGTATCCGTCTCTTTTGTTTTCAGGCCACCACTGAACCTTCGTAATAGACGGAGGTGTAGTATCTGATCGTAGGCGAAATTTGTTCCAGAAACTGTAGTATAAATATAGTCTCGCACTAAATGCATAGCGTTATAACAGAGTTGCGTGAGCTGTGTAAAAGGTCTATCATGACAGGCGCGCCCAGGCCACTGAGGGCGTCAAATTTCTGTTTATGGGGTGCTAAGCAATGTTAACCATCCGATAATGTCGGTCTTTAACCGGCTAAACACTTTAAGCTGCGCTGTTCTGTCAACACGTGTGTGCTTTGTGTTCCTTATATCCACACACAGTAGAGCGCATTTGGGGAAAATATCAACCTCCACCAAAACATTTCTGTATCCTTTCCACTTGTTATAACTTAATTAAGTGCGCTGTCTTTGTTGAACACGAAGTTACAACCTCACAGCGATTATCTATCTTGGGGACATGATGATTGCATCCCGAAATAGGAGCATGTACGCCCCAAGCCTCTACTAGCCTTTCACGAATATTTATTTTTCTATCTGTTTCATGTCATGCAGCTTATATGTGTGCGGGTGACATGCAAATACGCACAACAACCCGTCCACGAAGTACTTACTGTCGGGCCCCGCAAAAAAATCAAAAGCAGCAGTAACGCAGCTCTCTTCATTAATCAGTTCTCTCGCAGTTCTCGCCACACTGGCATAATTAATAGCGATTTCGCGACTCGCGGAGAAGCAGTGAAAGAAATAATTTCGGTTCAATCATGAAACAGAACGTTACGGCTAAATGTATGCGCCCGGGCAAAAGCAATGTGGGAGTACAGTCAATATACAGCGTCTGGCCTCGGCGAGGGCAGGCGGACTTCTGAGGGCGGTACGTGCACCAGCCGAGTTGTACGCGACTTGCGGGTCCATGTTTTTCCTCCGCCTGCACACATTTCATTAATTACGACCAATTAAGGGGCTCCCCGGCCCGTAATTGTTCGTTGTACCGCGTGGGTTTTATTTTATTTACCTCGTGCACTCCCTCCCAACATCGTTATCGATCTCGGCCGTTCGTCGCATTGGAAGAGCGGAGTTTTCATACGTCGAAGTTGTTTTGCTCCGATGTCCGGTCGCCTTCCGCGTTTTTGTCTTAAACCCCGGGTGTGCCACGATTCTTTTTCAGTCCACCGGCAGTTTCAACCTTTTGGTTTCCCCGTTCCGTTCGTGCTTCTTGTGCACGAAACAAATCTATCTAACACCTTCCACACTGGCGTCCAAAGCCCGGAGGTGAAGGTTTACCTGAATATCAGGTAGAGGTAGTCGCAGTGAATTATTCGGTTTTCGTCACAGCTTGCTGGGACGTACCATCTACCGTGCAGTAGAATGATCTTCGATTTTAACCCGCCGCGGTGGCTGAGTGGCTAAGGCGTTGTGCTGCTGAGCACGAAAATTCGGGTTTGATACCCGGCCGTGGCGTCCGCTTTTCTGATGGAGGCGGAAAGCAAAAGCGCCCGTGGGCTCGAGATTTCGGCACACGTTGAAGATCCCCAGGTGTTCAAAATTAATCCGGGCCCCTCCACTACGGCGCGCCTCATCGCTTGTGTAGCGTCGGCGCGTTAAACCCCACAATCAATCAACATCTTAATAATAGAAGTAACTGTGTTTGTGGTGAAGCGACCGAGACCAGACAACAATACTTCGGAGCCTTACGTGCTGCTTCGCAAGTGTATTTTGTGTGGCTCGTGGAATCGCCGCAATGCGCCCAGCAACCATTTCGACCGGTTCGGAGAGCTCCTGGAGAGCCAAGCAAGCGTCTTTCCTTGAAACACGGGGTCGAACGCTGAGAAAACACCGAAAATACTGCAAAACAGCAAAAGGAACGCGCCCGTCTGGCGAGCCTGGCAGTCAAGGTCGGCACCCCTCTCCGCGTCCTTCACCGTTACCGGAACGTGGGCCCACTTTTGAACACCCCGGAGAACCCCGGACGACGGCCTGGAGACACGGAGCCTGCGCAGTGATTGGTTCGAGTGTTCACAGTGAAAGGCCCCGGAGGGCCCAATGACAGGGGCCCTGGTTATACGGTGCCCGTTCTGGGATTGGTTCGTGCTGTTACAACCGCAGACCCCGTAGAAGGACCTGAAACTTTATTTAAGGCCTTGCAGGCGCATTGTTCGGTGCGCAGCGGTGGCGTAGAGCTAGAGCATCCGCCTCGCGTGCAGAAGGACCGTGGCTCGAATCCCGGTGCCGGACAAGTCCCACCGGATTTTAAAAAAAATCCGCGTATTGATGGAATTGCAGAATGGGGCCTAGGGTGCGGCCAGACCCTGGCGACCATTGCCGGCACCGCACTCCCTCACCAGAGCAGGACTGGCCACCCCGGTGCAGCAAAAGCCACAACCTCCCATGAATACGCCAGTTAACCCACGGCCCTCAGTCTCCAGTTGGTGCGAAGCAACTGACCACGGCGGTGGTCAGACCTGCGACGCAGCAGAGGGTGCTAAGAATCCCTGGACATGGACAGGCCGCCATTGGAAGCTGAACCTGGCAACGCCCAACACGAGAACCTCATCCAGCGAAGCGAGCTCGATGAATTAAAGGGCATTAAATGGGATGTCATAGGGCCTAGTGAGGCCAGGAGGACATGTGAAGCCCCTACGGTGCTGAAAAATGGGCACGTCCTATGTTACCGTGGTCTAGTAAACAGAAGAGAACTGGGAGTGGGACCCATAGTCAATAAAATCTGTCTTGTGATTTAAGGCGGCACACGGCTACGCACCCACATCCATCCACGACGACCAGGTAGGGGAACGCCCCCAATGGCTAAAGCAAAAAATTGGGCCCATCTCCCCGCGAGGGGGACTCGAGCAAATGCGTCATCCTAATACATAAGAAACATCATCCTAATACATAAGAAAGGTGACATGAAAGACTTGAAAAATTACAGGCCGATCAGCTTACTGTCAGTCGTCTACAAGGCACCTACCAAGGCAATCGCCAACAGAATTTCGGCAGCCTTAGATTTCAGTCAACCTAAAGAAAGACCAGGGCTCCGCAAAGGCTATTCAACAATAGACCATATTAACACGGTCAATCAGGTGATATAGAAGTGCGCTGAGCATATTGAACCCCTATATATAGCCGTCATAGATTATGAGAAAGCATTTGACTCGGTCGAAACCCTAGCAGTCATTCAGGCATTACGGAACCAGGGGGTAGATGAGCATTATATAAGAATACTAGAGGATATCTACAATGGGTCTACAGCTACCATCATCCTCCACAGGGAGGGCAGTAAAATACCTATAAGGAAGGGTGTCAGACAAGGAGACACAATCTCTCCAATGTTATTCACAGCATGCTTACAAGAAGTATTCAGAACGTTGGATTGGGAACAGGTGGGAGTAAGGGCTAATGGAGAATACCTCAGTAACCTCAGATTTGCTGATTACGTTGCCTTGCTAAGTAACTCGGGGGACGAATTGCAAAGCATGCTTTCCGCACTGGGCGAACAGAGTAAAACCGTGGGCCTGAAATTAATATGCAGAAAACTAAAGTAATGATCAATAACCTCGGGACAGCACAGCAGTTTGAGATAGGTGGCGAGGCAGTGGAAGTGGTAAGCGAATATATCTACTTAGGCCAAGTTGTGACCCCAGACCCCACCATGAGGCAGAGATAATTAGAAGGATCAGAATGGGTGGGGTGCATACGGCAGACATTCTCAGATAATGAATAGCAGCCTACCATTGTCGCTGAAGAAGAAAGTGTATGACAGCTGCATCTTACCGGTACTCACTTACGGGGCAGAAACTTGGGGTATCACTAAGAGGGTTCAACTTAAATTGAGGACGACTGAAGATGATAGGTGTAACCCTAAGGGACAAGAATAGAGCGGAGTGGGTTAGGGAACAAACGCGTGTTAAGGACATATTAGTAAAAATTAAGAAGAAGAAATGGACGTGGGCAGAGCATGTATTGAGAAGGCAAGATAACCGTTGGTCATTAAGGGCAACAGAGTGGATCCCTAGAGAAGGCAAGCGTAGCAGGGAGCTGCCGAAAGTTAGATGGGTAGATGTGATCAAGAAGTCTGCGGGGATAAATTGGTCGCAGTTAGCACAGGACCCGCGTAATTGGAGATTAATGGGAGAGGCGTTTGCCCTGCAGTGGGCATAGATTGGCTGGTGATGATGATGAGCCCCATTGTTTGGGACTCGACCCTGTATCCTGACCATGTAACCCTACTTGTATATAAACCTTCCTGCTTCTCCTTGTCGCCCTGGCCCCTCAATCCTGGTTCGATGCGGTGAGCCCCGAGACCCGGGACCCTGGCTACGACGGTGGCCATGTTTTCTCGGGCCACCTAAGCATTGGTAGACACTTTATCATTATTTTTTTTTTGCTACGGTTATGTACACATCTTCTGTACAGATCTTCTGTACACATCTTCTGTAAATGTACAGATGCGGTGACGATGCGCGATGAGAGGAAAAAATTACACCATCTTCCCGTGGGGAACCCTGATGAGGATGCGAAGCATCGTGGCGGTTCCGTGTGGTTCCATTGTGTTGCCGTTATGTTGAGTGATCTGGTTTTTACTAGCGCCAGAGGGAATTCCGCGTACGGGTCCGCACCGGTGGCAAAGGCACGCAAGTGCTGTTGTGTTACGGTGAGTAGGCGGTGGTTCTCGAGGCGCCGAAACTCGTCCATCATGTTCTTGTCGATGTTGTCTGTGTGGTAGAATCGGTAGTCTCCGTCAGCTTTGGTGAGGTAAAGGTTGTTGAAATTGGTGCACCTGCTGAGAGCAATGTACACGCCCTCCTCTTCGCAGCTTTGTTGTTGTTGTTGTTGTTGTTCCTTCGCAAAATGGCGCATACCCAATCAGGGGATCGGCCAAACATCAGTTGCTAATTCGAATGAGATTGCTGCCTAGGTGGATGATGCAAGGAAAGTTAGAAAATTTTGGAAGCTTTTTTCTTCTTGTTTTTGAGTAATCGAGAATGGAAATTAGTCAAAATTGAAACAAAATAAATAGAGAAAGAAAGAAAGAAAGACGAAGAAGAAGACGAAGAAGAAGAAGAAGAAGAAGAAGAAGAAGAAGAAGAAGAAGAAGAAGAAGAAGAAGGAGGAGGAGGAGGAGGAGGAGGAGGAGGAGGAGAATAATAATTATTAAAAAAAAAACAGCAATGTAAACGTTTGGAGGGCTCTGGTGAGGTTCCAGAATAAGATACGAATTAGGTTGTGAATCTTTTGGAATTTTCTATGAAGCGCAGAAGAGCAGAGCAAACATCCCGGCGGCCATAGCCAGTTTCTGAAGCCCCAAATGATAAAAGAACCGGCACTGATAATGCCAACCCCAGGCGATGAAGCGGCACCTCAAGGAGCTGACGTCTGAGGCTTGAAAATCGTCGACAGGACAAAAGGAAGTGGTCCACAGACTCTTCTTCATTACAGTAACTGCACATGGCAGACTGCGCCAGACGAGACCTGTGGAGGTATCTGTTCAACTGGGGCACACGACATCGAAGGCTCGTTACTATCACCTCCAGGTCGCGTGAGGGGCACCAATTCGGTTTCCAGGAGAATTTGAGATGACAAAAATCTCGCAACGACAATAGGACTGATTCGTGCTGCCTTTGTAGTTTCAACAATCTACGGAACCTTGCGGCGGCTAATAGAGGCGTAGTCTCAATGACATCGACAACAGGCCCGGAGAGTGCTACCCTTGCCAGAGAATCTGCGGTTTCATTAAAGGTGATTCCCGCATGCCCAGGGACCCAAAGAAGGTCGACTTCAGTAATATGAGGTGGCAGAAGTGACCGAAACGTCCGTAGAAGAGGTGAGTCTTTCGGAGAAGAAAGGGCTAAGCCTACGGATAGGGAATCTGTAATTATGAGTGGAGACGATACCGATATGTGAAGCTTTCGTAGTGCCAACACTATTGCCAAGAATTCCGCATAGAATATTGGGGTAAAATCCACCAGACGAACCGAAAAGTACCAATTTAGGGAAGGGGAAACTATACCTATTCCGGATTTTTCATCTCGTTGAGAAGCATCTGTATAAATGATAGTATCTTGCTGAATTGAGGCCAAATGATCTTCTAGGATACCATTGAGCAGTCTGGCAGGTAACATTTTAGCATTTTGGGGAAAGATGTTCCGGAAGTTGACCGTTATCGTATGACCCCTATCAAGAGATGGAAGTATGTTATTGAGCGCAACCCCTAATGGAGACACCAAGCTTTGTGCTAGAGTAACTTGCGGTCGATAGGACCTGGGCCACTGGGCCGCCAGAAACACAGCTGGCTCAGCTACAAAGATAAATTGTGCCCTGCTAACCCCCGCGCCATAGGCTCTCAAGAAAGTCTCCACCGTAAGTATTCGAAATCGGTGATTCAGAGGGGGAACTCCGGCTTCCAAATAAAGTAACGCATTAGCTGCATGTTTAGGTAGCCCTAAACAGCAGCGCAGAGCCTGGCGTTCCAGAAGAACTAGGCGATGGAGCTTATACGTAGCAGCACCCGAGAATAGAACACACCCGAACTCTAAAATAGGCCGCACGTACATATGGTATATCATCAGAAGAGATTCACGGCGCATTCCCCTCTTTCTATGACTGAGGCGCCTCAATATGCCAACCGCACGTGCTCCTTTAGTAGCTATACGCTCTATATGTGGACTCCAGTCAAGTTGGCTTGTGTATACTACACCAAGGTATTTTAAAGAATCAACCTGGGGTATGATGTGCTGACGATAATAGAGTGAGATATTAAAGGAAAAAGTGGACTGAAAAACTATCACAGAGCATTTCCTGGCATTTATAGTGAGAGAGATGCTGTCTAACCAGGAATCTAAAGTATTCAGATACGACTGCATTAATACATACAGTTCGTGTATGTCAGAAGCAGATGCGAAAAACGCGATATCGTCGGCATAAACATAAGTCTGGACACCCGAAACCAAAGGGACAGAGCTTAACAGGATGTTAAAAAGAACCGGCGAAAGGACAGCTCCCTGTGGTACACCTCTTTTCTGCGAGTGCCGAGAGGAACAAATGTTACCCCTCACACACCAGAACTGCCTGTCCTTTAGGAACTCATACAGCCATGCTATAATGTATCTCGGGAAATTTAATTTCTGTAAGCGAGACAATAACACCGGATACTCCACCCTGTCGTATGCTTTTGCTATATCCAAGGTCACTAGAGCCGCAACCTGTTTATATCGACGGGCAAGTTTTATACGACTTTCAAGGTCGATGTGGGCACTCCAAATAGAACAACCTGGGCGAAATCCAATTTGGCTTGGGCTGAGGATATTATACTCAGACAAAAATTTCATAATTCGGTGAAGCAAGATCCGCTCAATTAGTTTTACTACGTTAGAAGTCAGAGAGATAGGCCTGACGTTATCAACAGCGAAGCCCTGACCAACATTCTTCGGTATAGGAAGTATTTTTGCTATCCGCCACCCATCGGGTATCCAAGCATTCCTGAGAGAATAATTAATCATACTGAGCAAGTCATCCGGTGCCTGATCGTATAGTAGTTTTAACATTTCAGTAGTAATATGATCCGGACCAGGGGCCGCAGCTGGCATTTTCGACATAGCGTCAAAAAGCTCCGCATGCGTAATTTCTGCGAAGTCCTCTACCACTATAAATGGAGGAGACGAGGTAGCTAGAGAAGACGAAAAACGAATTTGCAGACCCCTAGCAATCAACTCTAGAGTTTCGGAGATTTCACTGGAAGATAATACTATAGAGTCTGAATTTTCAGATTGGGAAACCACTTTCCTTGACCGAAGAAAACGAAAAAGGGCCCGCTTATTATTGGGTTCAGAAAGAATTGAGCAGCGGTGACAGTCATAGGCCTGTTTGGCATTAGAAACTGCTCGTTTGAACATCGCGGAATGATACTTATAATTGCTCCAGTTCAGCGGGCAATGATTATAGCAAAGCTTCTTCCAGGCTGCCTTCCTGCGCCTAAAGCAACGTGTACATTCTTCATTCCACCAGGGGCTAGGTGACACAGCTCCCCTAGATCGTACTTCAAATAACGAGGACTGTGCCGAAGTGGTTAGGGCAGTACAAAGACCCGTCACCCGTTCAGTTGTGTCTTCTGCGGACAGAGAAGATATGGCCTCCTTCAGAGAAATTTGGAATTTCTTATAATCTACAAAAGTGCAACTTCGCCGTACGAGAGAGCGAACAGGGCACTGAATATCAAACAATATTGGAATGTGGTCACTGCTTGTCCCGTTGTCAACAGTAGACCATGAATAAACTCTAACACCCCTAGAACAAATAGTTAAATCTAAAACCGATCGAGTAGGTCCCTGTATGTAGGTAGGAGAAGCCGAATTTATACATGCCAAATTGTTGTCCGTAATCCAATCTATCAAGCGAAGACCGCAGGAATCCGTTCGGTAACCCCAAGAAATATGGTGGGAATTAAAGTCTCCCGCAACAACAACGGGAGGTACAGCCGCAGCAAGAGCGAGATCTAGGGGTTCTGAATCGATAACCCCTAGTGGAAAGTAAACGTTCGCCACAGAGAAAGGAAGACAACCAGGAAGTCTGATCTCCAATACCAAAACTTCACAATCTGATCTTCGAAGCTGGAAGGATACTTTGGCCTTATGAGCGAATTTTGTTGAAACTAAAATCAAGAGGCCACCCCCTCGTGAAAGTCTGTCTAGTCTGAACGTGTGGTAATTACATAAGCTAAATCTTTGATTGCTATTGAGCCAGGTTTCCTGAAGCAAAATTAGATCTGGATTGAACTGGGAGCTTAGACAAAGCAAGTCCGCGAATCCGGCTGTAACAGATCTGCAGTTCCATTGGAGGACTTTAAGGGACCCTATGACTCGGAGAGACCCGCCGCTGCAACTGCAGCGTCTAATATGCTTTCTTTGATCACTGTTCGCGGTTTATTTTTCTTGTTCTTTGGTTTTGGTTGAGTGCCTAGGGACCCAGTACCTGGAGAGCCCGATCGTTTACTGGAATGAGAGATTGAACCTAGAGGCCAACTTTGACATTCCATGTCCGAGTCTGAAGTGGGGGAAGCCGGAGGGAAGCACTCCGAGCCGGTTTTGGGATAAGACGAGGAGCCTGCATCTGAACAAGGAAGCTGCTCGGGTTCATCTCTTGGGGGTGTGACAACCGGTACTTCGTTAGCGGAACTGGGGGCAGAACACTCTGCTGGGGGTAACGAACTGTCCGCAACAGAGGGCACCTGTGGAATGGTATTTGGATGAGAATTGAGCTTGGCCGGAGCCAGCGGCAGGAATGGCGCCATCTGAGCCACTACCGTCCGGGACACACACTCCGTGATGCTAGCTGTTAACTGAGTCACCACTGAGGACACAACTTTCTCCACAGCCGCTGCTATAAGCGAAGCAAAAGCTGGGTCAGCTAGCGAAGGCTGTTGAACCTTGGACACCGCTTTGTCAACTGCCGCAACGATGGCGTTTATCACTGCGGGCTCGGTCAACGATGTAGTCTGCTTGGCGGCTACTCCAGCGTAACCGTGCGCCCTTTCTTTAATAATGCCGAACGCTTCCTTGCGTGAGCAGCGGCGCTTTTCTATGATGTCAAGCACTTGGGCTTCTTGCGCCCTCACAGGACAGTTGGAGTAATCCGCTGGATGACCAGCGCCGCACAAACAGCATTTGACGTTCTCAGAGGAGCACGAGTCGACAGAATGGCTGTCACCGCACGAACGGCAGCGGATAGACGATTTGCACGCCTTTGCAGTGTGGCCAAAACGCCAGCAACTGAGGCACTGAAGAGGCCGAGGAGAGAGACGCTCGACTCGGTATACCAGAGGCCAAACTTTTATCTCAGTGGGGCATGAGGAGCCCACAAATGTGGCGATCACGGACTCAGTTGGGACCCTGTTGCTCTCCACGACGCGGCTGCAACGGTACACTGATGTCACTCCTGCCACCGCAAACTCATCTAGAATCTCGTGCGGAGTCATCTGGACATCGACACCACGAATAATGCCCTTCACGCATGCCAGGTGGGGGGGAACAAATGCACTCACCTGGTGAGAAGCGAATGTTGTGCATTTGAGGAGGTCTGCCACACAGGTCTCATCTGATGACTTACAGAGGACGCCGCCCTTTCCAAACGGCCGAACCTCGGATATTTGTTCAAACCTCTCGGTAGCAGCCCGAAGCGCCGCCTGCACGATCCGGGGGTTCTTTAACCGGATGGCTGCGCCGCTCACTGGGACCAGAGCTACCGGGATGCAAGTCACTCCACTGCGCTTCAGAGCCTCCACCGGCAAGTCCTGAGGTCGAATGGAGGCCGCCCAGGGGGAACTCCCCCAGCCCGGCGAGTCACGAGACATCCCTGCCCAGCTAAGTGCACCTGGAAGGCAATAAAGAGGAGCGAAAAACGACCAAAGAAACAAAAACCGCCTGACGGTTGGCCGATCACCTGAAGCACCAAACCTCTAGGGCGAAACTACGTCCTAGCAAGCAGCTTTGTTGTTGTTGTTGTTGTTGTTGTTCCTTTGAATATTGGCGCATACCCAATCAGGGGATCGGCCAAACATCAGTCGTTAATTCGAATGAGTTTCAAAGAAAATTAGAAAATTAGAATGATTCAAAGAAAATTATAAAAATTTGGAAGCTTTTCTTTTTCTTGTGTTGGAGGAATTGAGTTTGGAATTTGGTTAATATTGAAACAAAAAAAAAGGAAATAAGTAAATAAATAATTAAATAAAGAAAGATAAGAAGAGGAAGAAGAAGAAGGAGGGAGAGGAGGAGTCTTCTCGTTCTTCTTCTTCTTCGGCGGTTCCCCTACGGGAAGATGACGACGGTGGTTGAACGCGAACCTATCTCGTGATGGATTCTTTGGTTGGCCAATTCCTAGAAGCATCCTGCCACAATCAGCATTAGAGGCGCTGCGGACGGGGCTGGTTGAGCTGCAAGGAGCGTGAGGCTTCCCGCCACAGCTTTCCCACGGGAAATTCAGCATCCCCCTCTAAAGTTTTCAGTTCGTCGTTTCCGTTGACGTTCAGCTTCGCGTGCCTTCGTTGTATCAGTAGCTTCTTGACGTAGTTTGAATGAGTCAAGGACATAAGGCGCGTTCGTAGCACTTGCTCCTATCCCGGATTTGTAGCATAGTGGGAAGAGCACCGCGTACCTCCCGTTGCGGCCAGAGAGTCGTGGGATCGAAACCGGGCGCCGCTAACTATTTCTTTTTTTTATAGTGTAGTATCGTGGAGCTGTGGGTGTAAGGAGGAGAGTTGCGCATGCGCAGTGAGCGTGTGGACGGCGCCGCCATCAACGACGCAGGACCAGGCGAGCCTAAGAAATGCTCCGCATTTAAAAGTGAGTCTTCCAATCGGTGTGGCGCCCGGCAGGACCTTAAACGGTCATCTGCTGTGTCTCTGATTTTCCTCTTTTCTAAATAGCGCAAATACAGCTAATTCTAACCGCGTCTACCCCGTCTAAATAAAATGCGCGGCGGACATCGCGTGGATCTCCCAAATTGCATACAAATAGAATGTCGGAAAACGAAGACGCCATTCCTGCGCCGTCGACGCGTTTTCTTGACGGCAGGACCAGAATAGCTTCCGTAGCCGCGAACAGTAGTCGAGAGAGGCGCCCGAGAACCTGTTGTTACCCGAAGCATGCACGGAAGAGGCGGCGCGGCCTCCTTTTCTCCGTGTACGACACTAAGCCCTGGAAGCAGGGGGACTTCCGTTCCGGAGACGTGACTCTCGCTGGCGCGCATATCGCGAGAAACGTGGGGTGGCACAGCGTGCGCTGCTCTTCGGGCCTGGGGCTCGGTCGGGATCGATACGCGACTGGGGGGGGACCCGCTGAAGAAACGGGCCGCTTCTTCGGCGGCTCTACGTCGAGGATCGAAAGATAGCCTCTTCCCTCCCGCGTTCGCGAACAGAGGAAAAAAGAAGGGCAGCGGTGATGATTTCTCCGGCATCCACCGAAGCGTGCATCGCTCGCAGATATCAGCGATCTGCTGCCGGCCACGGAAGAAAGGAGAAAGGTGGAAGTAGAAAAAACAAAAACGCGGGCCGGAGGTGATAGGCCTGGGCACTGTAGCCTTTTTTGTTCTCCGACCGGAGCACGAAATATCCCGGCAGCGCAGCCCCCGACGTCCTGGTGGGTTGCGAAACTAGTTCCGCTCCGTTCCCGTTTGCACTCCCGTTTCTTCGGCACTATACTGCTATCCTCCTCTCTTCTTAGTAGTCCTCTTCCTCCTCCCCGTCGTCCCCATCTTCTTTTCCATCCAGTGTTCGTACGGCGAGCAATGAGGGAACATTTGGCGCAAGTCCAGATCTGGATCTGTCGCGCTTGCCCGCCTGTATCCCCCTCTCCCCGCCCCTGGATGGGGGGTCCCGTTTGGAATCGGTCCCGCTAGAGTTGCTACGTTCTAAGGAACCGAAACTTCTCTTCCGGAGCGGTCGCTGCGGCCACGAGCGGGCATGGCGCATAAACAGATAGCGCGCTTCTGAATCGAACACGCTACGCCTCGCAGAACCCGGATGATACTTTTTTTCCTTCTTCTTCCTGGTTTTTATCTGTCGCTGCTTAAAGGACGTCTCTTTGCAAAGCTTTTCTTTCTGCCTCTTTCCGCTCTGATTCCGGCAGGCAGAAAATTGGGTACGTTTCAAAGCGGTTCGCCTCGAAGCCGATAATTTAGCCTCCACAAAAGTGAAAACGGTAGTCGATGTCTGCGGCAGGGGCCGCGAAATTGGATTTGAAACGGAAAACAAGGATGTATCTTATGTTTTGCCTATTCAGTATGCTTAGGCGCCGAAGTCCATCGTAAAGGAGCTTGTTCTTGCTTCTTGCGGCACTGCCCGTACATCAATCTCCAAAAAACTGCTCTGTATTGGAACGAAGAATCAACCAATAAAATACTGTAATGTCGAATCACTGAGGTGTGATTTTAACCCTAATTTAGGTTTATAACAGCTTTGGCAGCCACCCCTATTCTTCTTTTTAATTTTTTTTATTCACCAGCCAAGCGTCATTTATTGCGCACGAATTGGTAAGACAGCAAAATATTTTTTCTAAATAGAACGCGTGCGTTGGCGAGTTCTTTGTGTTGGCAGCGTTATATATACGCATTTCCACCTGCGAAAGCGCGTAAAATTTAGCTCGAGCGCCAGATCAACTGGTCAGCCGTATGCGTTACGTAATACCGGGGATTACCTTTTTCACCCTTGATAAGGAGTCTCTGGCCGACCGTGTACTCATAATGCGGCTCATTTTCTCATCTTGTTCTCGGCAGTTATCGCTGCGGCGGGGACAGGTGTGCGCAAATCCATTTCCCTCATAAATATTTCAACTGCAGTGCACCTAGCTGACAGCGCCAACATAACGCAGCGTACGCCGTAGGATACTTTGATTCGCCGGTGCAGGAAGCCACCTGAGAAAAACCAAGCGAGAAAAACTAAGAACCTGAGAAAAACCAAGTTCAGGAAAGCAGCGGGCTTTCAGTTGATGTGCTGGACGCACAAGATCTTAATTTCTTGCTTATCGTCCACAGGTGTGTGCAATTCTGGTCACTCCTTGTGTCCTTGGGTGCTCTAGAGATTTTAGAAAACAGTTACGGTGAACTGCGAAAATTCATTTTAGAAAAGTGGCGACTACCTTGAGGTTTACGCGCCCCGCTTTGATTCTGGGCAGCACCGCTTTTGGTCCTCTGGTAGTTTAAGATCACTCTTTGCATGCATACTAAATGTTCGGACAACCATAAACTGACGCTCCGCTGCTGAGTCCAATTACGCGTGCTGGATCCCGGCCGCGGCGGCGGATCTTTTTCTGGTGGAGGGGAAAATTAACTAAAATGCCGCTGTGTCAAAATTTAGGCGGACGGTGGTCGGAATTGACTCGGCGACCTCCCCTACGGCGCGCCTCGTATCCCAGGTGTAGCTATATATGTATACGGCACATAAAAGCCTAGAATAACAAGAAAAAATTTGCCGAGCGCGCGCCAGTGAGCGCGCGCACGGGATGGCGGGGCTCGCGGCGATCGCCCGTCAGTTAACAAAACCAAGAAAATGCCTACGACGAGCGCCCGTGTTTGCGTGACTCACGACGACCACCCAGCGTCTCCAGCGTTCACCGTAATAACGGCAACACTTGCTTGGAACGAGAAAGACATGTCATAGCGCACGCCCCTCCAAGGTGGAGTCCAATAATTATCACTTCCAAAAAAATGACGGAAGCTCACGCTTCTAGCAACAATCATAGAGTAAAGGTTGTTGCGGCAGCGAAGAAGGAGCAAGTCCGCTGCAATCGTGGACTTAAACCGTCTATATGGCCGCGAAGGTTGCGTACAGCTTCGATAACTTCAAGTCTAGCGCGTTAGTGTGAGCGTCCTTCATTTTTTCAGCTGACACCGCTATTTTCTTCAACCAGCCTCTTTTGGCGATGCGCACTGCTGGACGCTCGCCTTTGAGCGGTTGTTGAAGCAAGACAGATCACTAGCTATGCTTCCAGTGATCACGCTGACAGATTTGCTGTGGTTCTCCGCTTGGCGTACCAGAATATTTCAGCATGACGCACTCATTTCTCCTATTCATATGCATGACACCTTGCGGCTGCATTTTCGATGCAAGATTTGTAGTGAAGGGGGCAACTACGGGCGAACCTTTTTCCCTTTTCGTTACATGGGAGCGACTTTCAGAAGCCGAATCTCTGTAAGTGAGCGCTTACCTGTTATCAGCCTCGGCAAAACTTACGAAGAGAAGAACGGAGTCGTGGAAGAACCACACTGTTGAACACGGGGATGTTTGGGTGTCACAAGTTGCGGAGTTCTACCTTGAAAAATATCCTCACCGATCACTCCTGACAACAAAACGGGAACCCCCCGATGCGTCGCATCACATCACGATTCCCTCGCGGGAAGATGGGCGTAATTTTTAAATTAAAATGTGGTGTCGGATAATCCTGAGGCGAAATGAAGTGGGCAGTTTAACACTAAAATCCCACTACGTATATTATTCGAATATGAACACCTCCGGCAGCGGATTATCTGGAGATAAAAATAATTCAACGAAACGCTCCCAGACGAATTTTTTTTCAGGGAGTACCGGACATATTCCAGACATTTTTAACATTTTTAACAAGTGCAACACACGTGGGTCTTCAAAGGCACAGTCAGGATACTTCGCTCCAGATGTGCAAACAGAATGTTACTCACCTGCACGAACATAAATGTCTTGCATAAGAAACCGCATCGAAAGGAACAATATTTAGGCGTTTAATGAATTCTGATTCAATATTGCAGTACGAGTGAAAAAAGAATGTCCAGAATACATATCCGCAACTTAGTAGAGTCATTTGTTTGAACTTAGCGGGAGTGCATCTTGGTGTTGGTGTCGGACAGACGAGCCCGTTTTTTTCGTCAACACCTCGTTAGCAATGTTGAAGAGCCGTACCAGCAAAGCTCTTGAAAGTACTACCACGAAGTAATTGAGGATGAGTTGGTTCAGTCTCTCAGGCTCGGAAAACTGCCTCCGCATGCGCTCATAGGCATGTGCTAGCATACAACCCGCGCTCTCCACGGACAGGGGTTGTTTCGTGCAAGTTTTGTTTGACCACTGTTGAAACACTCTGTGGTGCCGTGCGCATACTTTGACAGTTGTGGCTTGCTCCTTAAAGTCTCTCACGCGCGAGCATCAGAGAAAGTGTGTCAACAACAGAGCTTCAGAGTGTTACTTTGCAGGATTGAGAGCTCATGGTTGCCTTTTTGCCGCAACCTTGTCTGCTGTAACTTTATGCTATGGTTTTTAAGTTTGGGCTCCAGCTTCTCGTTGTCGGAACGGAGGAACGCTGCGCCCGGCAGCAGCCATTGGCTTAGGGTTACCAACTCTTCAATGAAGGACGTCGGTACAGGGTTGGGGGTAGGGGGGTGTGGGTAGCGTACCCCAACTTAGGGAGGCAACGAAATCACTTTTTTTTATGGCGGTATCGTTTAGACCAATCCATTATGTCTTTATTGTTACGGCCTCTTGAACTGGTACTTCATCTGGCTACATGCTGCTCGCAACAATGGCTCTTGCTGCAGAACGTACTGTTAGGATCGGCCAACACAGGTCTGGGAAAAATTCCTCGCAAGCTCTAGAGCAAGGTGTGCGTGGATGAATCACCCAGAGGCACGAGGAGGCAAGAAACCCAGGCGCCAACGGCGGCGGTTTCAAGGGGCGGCTTCTATATCCTCGGTTCACCGGACGCTGCGGGCCACTTCTTTCCTTCATAAACGTATGAAAGAAGGGTCCACCGAAAGGAAGCTGCGGTTTCAAGTGCCCAAGCTCTTCGGTTTGCAGCCATCGGCGAGAGCGGGAGGTCACTCGTCTTCACGTGCTGGGAACCGAGTTGAAATTCCGTTCTCACGGGGCCTCCAAAATGAAGACTTGCGCAAAGTGGGGCAACTCCGGCACAAGACACGATCGATGACGTGGATATTCACCCTTTCCATCGACCGAGTGGTCCGTGTGCATCAGCCACGCCTCATGTCGTGGGCGGTACATCAAGTGTCGTCCACTGCCCACCTGATTGGACAACCTGTGTGAAGTTAAATTCCCTAGCCAGGCATCTGGGGAATACGAACTCTATTTAAACGACTGTATTCGGGTTATACTTGTTCTCCTGTCTCGACTGTCATCATGTAGAATAAACCTCCTGTACAGTTTCCTCCTAAGCAGTCATCTTGAGTCTCTAGTCCGACACCATGCCGAGCCGGGCCCTGCGGGCCTAAACGAGTCAGACAACCCAAGGGCCCCTCATCTCTAACAGTGCTCTTAAATGTTGTCGCACTTCACGCGGGAGTTCAGCTTTACCTGACGCTCTGCCTGGACACGTTCGCGCTAAATTTGTGTTCCGCGGCGTGACGCGCCTTGTTGAGCTTGCTTTGGATCGAAAAAAGTTCCTAACTGTGCGGTCCGGAACAAATCGGGGACATATAGATGTCCCGACAGGGACGGCGCGGGGCTCGGGACGTTGTATGAAAAGCCGGGGAGTTTCCGCATAATCCGGTACGGTTGTTATGAGTATACATTACTCGGCTCGCCATCGGTGCCCGGCTGAAGCACTGGCCGGAAAACCGGTCTGTAACAATACACCATAGTCGTCGCACTGCTATGATGCGAAGGAAAGGTGGCAGAATAACTCACAGCAAAATTCGAAAACCAGCCGTCAAAGCAAACGTGGCAGTGGGCACATCATGAAACTGATGGTCCGCTCGGTGCGTGAGGAAGTTTACGGGGCGGCGTGTTCAAGAGCCATGTCCGTGCCGTAGGGCGGTAGAACGTCCGAGGTCAGATTCGGCTTGCAGCTCTCGGGGATGGTTGCTGTTGCGCATGAGATCAGATAGCTCTCACCTCGCTTTGGGCGGCAGCGGAAATGTTCCAAGAATCTCAGGCGGAGACCTTGACGCCTAGTTTTACACGCGGTGAGCGCAACGCCGGGGACCCAGGTGTCCATTGACAGACAGCAGAGCAGTCTCGTACGGCCCCTTACGACAGCTGGCACGGCTGCCTGTACTGTAGGTAAGACGTGTGCGGTGAACACGGTACAGCCACGTCTTCCCCTGCTCGGTTTTCGTGCTCCACTCTTATGCACAATAGAAAATATTGCAGTGGACGACGAATCAAAGGGGCGCCGAAACATCTGTCTCATGCGCATCTGCAGCCGACATGGCGACCAGGCCGTGCGCACCCGGTGCAACCTGCCCGACAGGCTGCAGCCCGCTGCGTGGTTATTCTTCTTCCTTTGACCTTCGAGTAAGCACGCTCCGAGGAAGGGCGGGCAAATTAAGGAGCTTTTACGCAGAGAAAACCAGTGGAGACCTGTGGCTTTTTGTACTAGCTTCAGCGCCCTAAAACCTTCGCATAAAAAAACAGCCAAATCCTAGCGACGTAACATTTACAGAAGGAACGCCGTTCCCTCTGCCGTTCATTCGTAAACGTAACGAGTTACCGTGACAGTTCCACCCACTCTTAATAGAACGGGGGCTTTTCTCCATTCCTCCCAAAAGGAACGAGTTCCAGGAACACCGTTCCTTGGAACGCCGTTCTGTCCAACACTGGCTCAGCAGCACAATGCCATAGCTACTGAGGCGCCGCGGCGGGTAGTATTTTCTTCCGTACGCTATAGTTCTCGGTGATTTCTGGAGAACAAAATTATAGATATAAAAATAGACAAAACCAGAGAGGGGAAGGGAGATTTAACAGCTAACCGTTGGGCGCATGCGTATGTGCACACATTACAGGGCACGTTAGGACCACGGAACATCGTGCAGCTTGAGCCCGGTCAGCTAATTTGCGAAAATAGCTTATCCGTTCCGCCGCTGGGTCGTCGTCGCAGCAACAAGAAGAAAGTGTGGTGTTGGGACTACGGTCACCATGACGCGAGCTTTAGTCGCGGCCCGGCAGTCTGGAACTTCATAATTGGAGGCCCGGGTAAGAAGGAGCTCGTAATTGGACGCCGGGCGCTACGGCTGTGCGCTGTATTAAGGCCCAGCGCGCGGCGCGGAGCGATCCAATGCTGCCGGGGCCCTCGACTCCACGGAGACACTGGCAGCGAGCAATGCGCTCATTAGGGCGCTCCTTTGGCGGCACAGTGGTGTGGCTGCGAAACACGGCGTTTTTCGCCTCCTGCTCGCACGAGCTAGGGATTCACCTCTCTTGCCTTTTGGGAAAACGACGTCTCTTCTACGAGCGACACCTCCGCGAGGCTGCACTTCATTAGTGCGGCGAGAAACTTCTCGCCGTCGCCTTTCCGGCATCCTGGTTTATAGATGTATGCACACTCGCAAATGGAAACGCGCACCATGTGTCGTAAAAAAGCAAGTAAAATTTCGAGCGATGACCGCAGGGAGGCGCGGCGAAGTGCATTGTCGACAGAATGGTTTCACAAATGATGCAAGATTTTCACATGTGTTGTGTTGGGTTCTGTGTAGACAGGGGCTATTATGAGTCTGTTGAATGCTCGAGGAAAATTGTCAATTCCTATCGTGGCGATGAAAACGCATATTGATAGCCCATTGATTGATTGATTGATTGATTGATTGATTGATTGATTGATTGATTGATTGATTGATTGATTGATTGATTGATTGATTGATTGATTGACGGTAGGGTTTATCGCGCTGACGCATTGCAGGCGATGAGGCACGCCGTAGTGGAGGGCTCCGGATTAATGTTGACCACCTGGAAATCGTTAACGTGCACCGAAATCTCGTACACATGGGCCTTTTTGCTTTTAGGCTTTATCATAAAAGCGGACGCCGCGGCCGGGAATCGAACCCGCGTCCTTGGGCTCAGCAGCACAACGCCAAAGCCAGTGAGCCACCGTGGCGGGTTCTGATACTAGCCAGTTCTGATGCTGTGGTGTGAGGCCGCTTGTAGCATAACAATTTCTACATTTCTGGCTATTCCTTTACGACGACCCTTGTCATCTCATGGATAATTCTGACAGTTTTCACCTACCGCTGACAGCACGAACAGGTGACGCAGGTAAACAGTACACGAACAAAGGGTAAACGGGGCAGTGGACATTTGGAAGTTATACGTAGCACAGTTTCGAAGTGTCCGGTACGCACCCTCCTTCTAGCTCTTTGCCGTATTCTGATTTTCATCCCGTCCCTCGGCAGCCATTTCGCTATACGAATGGCCCACCTGTTGTTCGTCATCCGTGTAACATGTCCTGCCCAACCCCACTTGTATCACTTCATTCTACCCTAGTCGGCTCTTTATTCCTTGAAGCTGGTCTCTAACCCATGTTACCGCTCACATTATTCTTTCCACGGCTTGTTCGGATGACTTTAGTTTTCTTGTTAAGTGCTTAGTAAGACTCCAGGTTCCTGCCCCTATCTTGCATTGGTTGTATACTACTATTTTAGTTACCTTACCTTACCTTAACCATTGATTATTGCGGGACGCTTACCGAATTCAGCCCAGCTAACCCGTACTAATTCTGCGTTTAATTTTTTCTTGTGGTAATTTGATGAACACTTAACCTGGTAAAGTTAGTTATAATTCCCCCTGTTATGGTATTTCATTGCCCACCCCGAACAGGAGTTTCGCTGCATATTTGCTTAATATACTTTCGATTTGCATGCATTTGTTTTCACCTCGAAACTGAGCTTGCTAACAGAGTTCCTGAAGCATGTGGTGTAGGTACTGATCGGACCGACTCAGACAATGGGATCCGCAAATCTCGAGTGGTTCACGTATTCACCATGTATCCCTCCCTAACTCTAATTTTTCCCAACTAAGTTGTTTAAGTTTTCCTTATAGGCAGGCTGTAAACAATTTTGGAGGGGTGGTATCTCCTTATCTTTCACCTTTTTTTTGCTAGGAATCATCTTACTGTATTTGTGAAAGAGCATGGTAACCGCGAAGCCCTAGTATACGTCTTCCAACGGCAGTTTGGGAGCCTCCTGTCCGTGATGTTCCTCTGCTTACTACACTTGAATGTTTTAACCACATTTTGTATGACAAATAAAATCTTCTTTCCTCTTAAGGTACGCACTGATGGGTCTGGTGAGATGCTCAAGAAACTTATAAAAACAATTATCTCATCTTCTACCTCTAGCCACTACGCAACCACGAGAGGGTAAATTGCAGAAATTTTAGGGTTTTCTGTGCTCCAAATGCACTATTGAAACCTCCAACCTACAACTTGCTATTTAAAAATTGTTATCGCTATAGCGTCTTTAATCTGTGTGCAACGGCAGTTATATCACCTTCGACCGGCACGTTCCCAGCCTAAAATTGCACTTCTAAATGTAGGAACACAGTATATCTATAAGGGAGCAAATGGGGGCCATTTACGGTCCGTGCGTGTGACATGAACTTTAGTATGTGAACGAATGCTCTGAAAGCATTAAGACTTATAAATAAAACAGCCCTTTTTATTCCCTGTAAATGTCCTATAGAGTACCCAAACGCAGAAGATATATGTAGTTGAGGAGGCTTTGCATGAAATGAGTGATTTCTGTAATGGCATGTATCAATTTCTTCGTGAGAATGGAACTTCAGTCGATTTAACGCTTTTCCGTCTGCTGGGCTCAGCGTGCTTACATATATCTATACGCCCTTCCAAGCAAAGTATCCGTAGCCACAATGTCAGCATAATTGTTTAAAACAATTATGCTGAGGTTGAGGTCGAAGTTGAAGTTCTATGACTTCTCTCCTTCCTCAGAAATGATAGTTCACAGAACACCGACAACGGAAAACAAACTTTCTCGTGCTTCTAACCGAACCATAACCGACCAACCTAATTTCAAGCGTCGTGGAGCTTGTTAAAAGCTCATTAAGGGCGACGTAGAGGTGCATATATTTGTGGATAACTACTGCTTTGATTACCCGAACGTAAGTAAAGAAAGTCTGCTTTCATCCCGAAGCCATCTTTCTTGGGACTAGTCTGTCTGGCCGCATTCGTGGTGCCGGCAAAGCAATACGTGGCCAAATGAAGCGGTCGTGGGCTGAGCAACGACGAAGCTCGTGGAAGATAACGCTTCTTGACACCGAGAAGAGATCTCGACAAAGAAGAAACAAAGGAAGGGCGGAGGGAAGGCGAGGCGACGCGCTCCGCCTGCGCGCAGAAGCGTACGCCGCAGAACCGGGACGCATCAGCCAGGCTAATGGGCAAACCTGATGCCTCCCTCAAACAGAACCCCATCGATCCCGCATCGACTGCGCCCCGTCTGAGCTCTCTATTACCTGGTGCACCCAGCAGCATTTTCTTCTTCTGCGGGTACGGGGTGGAAGGAAGGAGGGCGGAGGTGTACGTGGTTCTTGTTGTAATGTCTTGTGGCGAAGCCCTCACTACAAGGCCGGTTTCGGCTTTCCCGGTTTGTGGTTGCTGTGGCGTTTCCACCGGCGTGACTTCGGTACAATGTCGATGCTGCTTCTGTGCTTGTTGTATACTCAACGGCCATGCTCTGTCGGAATTATACCCACCGTACCGAATCGCAAACACAGGCAGGGGCTAGGCGGGGCTTGTACCGTAGCCCAGGCCGTCTGGTGCCGTCTTCTGCTGGCGATCACGCTCGTTTCTTTCTCTTTACTTCCTTTACTGACTCCTTCGCCCTGTGCAGTGCTTCAAGATTCGACATCCCCAGAAAGTCGGCTTGCCATTGAGACCGGCCACCAGTCGGTTGTACTTTTCTCCTCTCAATTAAAGACTATGAGAGATCCCTCCCAGCATTCATTGGGAAAGGCGAAGCGTGTATTTACACGATCTCGTGAATACCCTTGCTGTCGGTGACAGTTCGTCTCATTCGATACTAGTCTTCATTATATGTGTGACTCAGAAAACTCACGATAGAAAGTTGGAAATCTTGCAGAGAGGCCTTCATCCTTGAATGGACACAACCAGTCTGATGATGATGGCGATTATCTATGATACGACGAAAGCACAGTTGATATCAAAGAGCCTCGATTTATCCTGGGACCAAGGGTATGTGGATTCACGGGCAGTTAGGGAGCAGTCTTTCGGGAGGACTCGAGCGAAGTTACAGTGATCGAAAGCGCCGGAGTGGGGGAGTAAGAGCAAAAGAAAATGGGAGTGGGGAGGTGATGAGGAGAAAAAGAAGGGAGAGTGAGAAGCGGAGGAGTGAAGCGGAGCGGGAAGTGAGTGTGGGGGGGGGGGGGGGTGGGGGTATGGGAGAGGGGGGGGGAGCAGTGCGAGTTACCCGGCGGGAGGGGCAGGAATGGTGTCTTTCGATGGCGCTTGTAGTGGAGCATGTGTACTCGCGGCAAACGCATCTATTTTTCTCGGAGGGAGCGTTAAATTAGGCGGACATAACTGAATGTCGGCGTTTGCCTTAGCGCCACTGAGAGATGCTGACCTGGATTGGATGCGACCGCAAATTCAAATGCACATCGTCCGTAGCGCGCTGCTGGAATTCGCTGCATCTCATTACATCGTGGTTGAAGTTTCTAATTACCGCCACTCGGTTTAGAGTTGCTTCACTGGAAGCGGCTGCACAGCGCTCGCTACTGCGCCATTCCTTCGCGCAAAGTCTTGCGAAACCGAAGAGCGCACGTTGATCTACCCGTATTCGAGAAACAGCGGGGCGAGGCGTCTCGGTAACGTGACTCCTTAAGTGCACGTGATTAGTATAAAGCGTGCGGAACTACTGGTAGCGCCCTCTCTAGAGACGCCTAGATCACGTGGGGTAAGCGAATGCACTCCGTTTGCTTCTCATGGATACGAGATATTCAATTACTGCAGCCCTCTTCAGAGCACTGATGCTGTAAAAATTGGGAAATAAGCGGCTCGTCTGCGATGTTAGATTTCTTTCGGCCTAGTTTGTTCCGCAGCGTGCATCGTACATTAGTGTAGTGGCCGTTACTGGCACAGTCTACAACACGGAGCACAAGTGGCCAACACTGCTCTGTATTGACTACACACACACAAAAATAATCGCGTTTCGGCCATCGGGGTGCCAGTTTATATGCAGCAAAAGCGAATGGTTTCCATGCTACACATTGAGAAAAGTGTACCCGTTTCCAACGTCGGCCAGCTTACGTGCTTGTAACCGATGCCAGCATATACTAGTCGCATCACAAACACAATTCACACATCATATAATCTCAATCGACAGAAAAAGCTAGTTTCTTTTGAAACTTGTCTCGCCCTGTCCTGCAGCCTCCGTAAAATTCTCGATCTTGAGGCCAGGAATTCCGGTGTCATTATTTTCGTTGTGAATAACGGGCCGTGTGGAAGACATGGGAACGGAGCTTAAAACGCGAGCTGTGCAAGGGGGAGGATTCACAACGCGGTTTTGTAATATCGTGCGTGATGCTGGCCTAGCGTGTTTGTGAATACATCCCTGTTCACAAGACTGGCTTGTAGACTGGTTTATGAGGACATCCTTATGTGTGTGCTTAGGGGGATCGTAGTGAGCACCACAATGGCCTTAAAACGAGAGATGTGAGAAATTCACAGATGAAGCGGGGTGAGGAAGCAAGGCGAGCGGGAGGACCTGATATTAACGTGACTTCGGGTTTTACCCGAGGAAAAACATTGCCAGGTGCGCCAGTTTACCTTCATGGTGATAGAAGGTAAACTTGCTTGCTCCACGATCATAATTCGCCAGTCATGATTAACCAGCACAAACTAGACGGGACGAGAGAGGTCTGTCTGTGGATAGCTGCGTAATTGATGCAGGAAATATTCTCTTTCCTTGGCGGATTTAAGTCAGGGTGTCTGCACTCTTGACCAGTGGTTCTATAAAAGGTAAGTAAGTAGGTATAAGGAAAGGGGGGAAGGGGCAGGGGCGTGCCGTGGAGTATAACTTAAAAAAAAAACAAAAAACCCCCCCAAAAAACACGAAGAAGACAGCCAAAACCAGTAGACCTGGCACGCCATGCTACCTGCACATTGTATCGTTCAGCAGACAAAGCTGGTATTTTCATAGTAAGATGTGAATGCTTGGGAGGGCAAAAATGTCCAAGCTCCCACCCGTGCTCCTCTTTCAAGGCCCATTTTTGGACTGAGAGGTATTCGTAAGCTAAACCTACCAAAGTCATTTTTTGTTTGCTTACATATTCTCGCTAACGAAACGCTGTGTTTGCATTCTCATTAGCTTTTTTTTTTTTCAGAACGTTCCACGTGTGAAAGGAGAATATATTTTATTGAAAAGAGGCTCCGTTTCTATACAAAAAAAAAAAAAACACAGAGTACATTCGAAGAAAGCGAGCGCGGTCAAACGAGTTCCCTCGAAGAGGCCGACCGTGGACACGTGTCGTTATGAAACGCCCCGCGGGCGGCAAGGAAAGCGTTCCAACCGCAGCACGCTGAACAGCGCTCCGAAACCCGAGAAGAGCTTGTTCCGCTGTTGAGGAAGACGGCGGCGACGCCGTGTAATCCCATCAGCCACCGCGCACCTCCCTCTCTTCGGTCCAGCGCTTAACTCTGTGCGGCGGCCAGTTCTGGCGTGAGGGCGCATTCTAATGTGGGGCGCGCCCTCGGGTGCATTAGTCGGAGGGGAAAACGGCGATAAAAGAAGCAGCGAAAGAATCCTCCCTGCGTGGAACCCATTTCGGCCGCACACGGAGGAACTATGGCGGCGACGACGTGACAGAAATGAAATCCGGTCGCGCTTTCTGAGCGTGTACGTACTTGGCGCAGGAGAAAGATGATTTTGGGAATACTTGAGGCGGCGGAGAGATGGCTTTCACGCGTCTCGGGAGACGGTGACTTGGAAATGATTGGGCGCACGTGGTACGCTGTGCGAGCGGCTTGGCCGGGTCCGACCTCATCACATATTAAGGCTCTCGTCGTCTCGCTTTTTTCAATCCTGGGAAGCACCGGAGCTCAAGAGTGCCCGAGTTTTCCTTCTTGTTTCGAGCGTGCGAAGGCGACGAGCGTGAAGATTGTAATGAAAAGCCTGTTTGGGGAAGAAAAAAAAAAAGTCAACAAGCTTTACACGAATCTTCGCGAGCTCGAGACTATAGAGTGTGCAGGAATAAAGTCAAGCTTTGACTTTGAAAGACGGGAAGGCATTCATTGGTTAGAGAAACCACAACGCGGTGGCTGAACCTCATTCTAAGGGTTTCTCAAATGCTCCTTCGGCGTAGTGTATAATATTTGATGTCATTGCTCTTACATGGCACGCTTCCTAAACTGCTTAGCATATGTTCTTTGGTATTCTGGATTTTGGAATCAAAGAAACAACTTCACAATACCGAAACCTTATTTTGAGGCTTGCCAATCGTTGTTACAGATAAAACAGACTTTCTTTTCTCATGAGCGCGCTGCGCATGCGCCCTTATTTTTTTGCGGAGAGTATACAAAGAAAACCTTGACAGTACTTTGGAACAACACTAGCGGGAGCTTATGAAGCTGGCCATAAACCATGGGCTCCGCCTGCAGAGGCTAGGCTCGAACTAGAAGGACCCGAAGCAAGAGCAGACTTGTACGCGCAGCGCTGCCACCTGTCTCTCTCCTCTACATCCCTGTTGCCCCCACTGTTTGAGGCCGTGCGTCGATTCGTACGACGAACCTGGAAAGAACCCACTTTATATGGAACCAGAGTTCTTCTGATGGAACCAACCTAATATGGAACGTAGCCACTTTATATGAGGGAAGTCTAAGGGTGGCAGCCAAATTTCTAAGAATTTCTCAAGATTTTTTTTTTTTTTTTTTGGGGGGGGGGGGGTTGAATAAAACGAACGTGTTCAAGACAGATGTTTTCCATTCGCCACCGTTCTCGCATTATTTGGGGATGTCGGCTATGATGATACGGTTGAGAGTCAGTATAGGGACAGCGAGTACGTATACTTCGTATGGATTGTGAACCCGGGAAACAAAGCAGGGAGGGATTATAAAATGGGCAATAAAATTGATGCTGTTGATTCTGCACCAAACACAATGCGAAATCGTGTAACATCATTGCAGAAGTACGTAGTGCCGTGAAAGGCACGCTGTGGTAATGCTTTTTTTCCGAAACTTTAGAACCCGCGTAGGCTCTATGGATTACACTACACATTTAAATAAACTAACTAAACAAATGAGGTCACTTGGTCTAAGAGTTCAACATCTACTTCGGTGTTTCTTTATTGTGTCCAAATATGGGCCGACACGCGAGTATTGACGCCTGTAAAGGATCTTGAAAAAGGGTGAAAAACTGTGCGACGTGTCGTCGCAATAGGAGACGGGTTCCTTAAAATTGTTTCCGTGGATCAAAAGGCTCAGCGTGTTGGTTTTTATATCCTGCCACCCTCCACTGACGCATCCAACACCGCCTGTGCGCGAGAAGTCACCCAGAAAATGAATCTTAGTAGACGGTAGCTGAAAAGAAGACAGGTAAACAAATGGCAGGATAAGAGTTTCGACAATGGCGTCGTGCCGCTCTGTCTCTTACCATTTCGTCGCAAAGAAGTGATGCGAGCTATCGAGCACGAATCACACTGCAATTTACCTATCGGCGCTTTCTGATTGGCTACAGGAAATTGCACTGTATGGCCGATCTGAGCACACAGCAGTGACAAAAATATATCTGCATATATCTAAAAAGAGGGAGATAAAAAAACACAAATAAGCTATAGCAGAATGCGGCGGTGTTGCCTCATTCCTGCTGCGACAAAGATACTCTTTCCACGAATACCACTCGGGTCAAAGGAGCGAATTCCCGGCTTCGGCGGGCCCCAGCGGCACCGGGAACTGCCGCCACGCGCGCAGTTCGGCGGATAGAAAAGCCCCGTGTTTGCGTTGAGCCCGCACCGTTTGTCTCCGAAGACGTGTCTTTTCCGGATTGTCTTCGCCTTGTCTTGTCTTCGCACGCTCTCACTGTGCCCGTCGCCTTTCCTTTGTTTCCCGTTTTCCCCGGGGACTCGTCGTTTCGACCGGTTCGTTACCTCGACGGCCCTCACAAGTCGCTTGGCAAAATATATTACTCTGAGTGGCACTCGGAGCTGTGGATTCATTCCCGCTCTCTCTTCCTTCGTGATCTCCGTGTGCAGGCAGCCTCTTCCATCGCCGTATTAGGCGCCAGAGTTCCTCTGCTGTCGTTGGAACGTTTTTGTTGTTGTCTGTTGCTAGCTTTTCGCCCAGACAGCTAGTGCGCTCGCGCTAAGCAGCAAGAGTAGAGGTTACTTATGCGTGAAAACTAACTCGCTAAGTGCCTCGAATGCGATTAGCTGAGTTGTGGGAAATGAACGTGAGTGCCGATTTGCGGAAATGGACGGAATTGGGGATAACTTATTTTCTTAGTAAACTTCACGACAAATATTTTTTCAGCAAGCTTTATGCAAATAATATTCTAAATCTAAAATTTTTTAAAGATATTTGGTCGGGATTTACACGCAGAATCTGTGAGCGCGTTAAGTTATGTGGGAAAAGGGAAAGTTAACTGAAACCTACCGTGGTGGAAGTTATGAAAGTTTTATTGCCATTAATTGGCAAGAAGCATATACATTAACAAAACATCCAGACCCAAATTTACTTCATTTTCCGCTGGACTCATTAACTTTATTTTTGTTTTCTTAGCACATCTGTCATCTGCAAGCCCTCTCTTTGTTACGACGACGCACGACGCCAGAGTTCTGTCATTCAGAGCCACATGATGCTTTCGCATCAAAAAGCTACGAAAGCGTATCGTCGTAAATGAGTGCATAAAATATAGTGTTTGTAGCGACGCTATGTCAATTAGACCATACCCCCAAGCAATTTAAAGGCCGTTGTTGGCCATGGTGAATGCACGAATTACTCCAATCAGTAAATCTGATTAAGCGTCATTCACTAAGTTGCAACTTATCAACTCGACTGTTCTCTAGAATTTACACCAGCTAGGCAACAGTTCTTCCGGAAGGAGAAGAATCGCTCCATCGTCTTTCCGGATATAAAGAAAAGAAACAAAGCAGGCCTTCTCCTCGAGCAACAGTAGGGCGCACTGGAGAAAGCTGCAGATAATCGACTCAACAAACCTCGCGTTTGTATGTCCGCTAATCTTCGTCTGCCTTGCGAAGGCGCAAAGAGAGTGCAGCGGCGGAGTGCTCTTTTCATAAACAGAATACGGGGCAATCCTCGCAAATGACAGAAAGTTCTTCGGCCCAATCTTTCGGGAGAGAAGGGAGGAAACTCAGTGAACGATACACCCGTCGACGGCTGCGCACGAGACTTCCAATAACGTCTGCTCGTCGAAAGTGCCTGCGGGCTCTCCGAAGTGGGGAACGGAACAAGTGAGGGGGGCGCGGAAAGGCATTCGCGCGCCGTTTGCGAGAACATCTCGAGGAACGCGGTGCTCGGCGCAAAGAGGGAACCGATTAGAATTCAATTGTTCCTATCGAACGGAAGCACCGGCTGCCGCTGATTGTGCCGGCGAGGCGCATAATGAGGGGCGGATATGGATGCTCTCCTCCTCCTCCGCCTCGTCGTCGCATCCTCTTCTAACACTTCTCAGGAGGGAGCGAGCTAGCCCGTGGTCCCGTCATCGTCCTCATCGTCGTCGTTGTGCCCGCGCATTCGTCTTCGCATTGTCACAGCGGCGCATTCTAATCTATTAGAAATCGCATCGATCCCCCCCGCGAATGCTCGGGAACCAGCCCGTGACTCTCCCGGTGCGCGGAGGGTCTCTGGACTCTATGGAAATGCTGCGTTTTCCCGCTTCACAAGACACTCAATCGATCCAACGCCTCAGCCTTCTTCGTTTGCTGCGCAGGCGGCAAGGCCCGCGGCACAACGCCGGCTAGGTCAAAAACGCCGAGTAACTGACTACCGCCGCTTTCTCTCTCGTTAATAAATTGAACAGGCACGCCCATATTGGGCGCCAACAATATGGGCTTTCCTCCATGTGGACACTCACATAAAAAGGTTGTTCAGGCTTTATCACGGCGGACTGCTAAGGCCTTACCTTCCGGTCGGCGTTGGCTGGCCACGCGCGTACGTTCCAGTTCTGCTTACGCAACACTAGGCAAAAGAATGAAGTAAAGGGAGTGAAAGCGACTTCGGAAGAGGCGTGGTTGGCGGGAGGGGAGTTAAGGGCAGAGAAGGCGCTTCTGTAGGAGTAAAAACGGGAAAGAATGACTCTGTCGGCTCTCGAGTGCCACGAGGAGCGCCTTTGCCGTGACTCGGGCCGTCCTGAGTCCGCCCACTTTTCCTCCTTTAGCACGGTTCGGTACAGTCTCCTGGAAATCCGACGCAATCCTCTTACCCGACTTCAGTCCGCACCGAGAGTCGGCCGCCGTTCGCTTTCAATAAGGCGCGGTCAACGCCAGCTGGCATCGATTCCGTTGTCACCAGAAATAGCGACGAGAAATTCCTGAATAACGCCTTTTTGCGTCCATGTGACTGGGAGTTTTGCGGGCTCTTTGAATTCACTTTTAGAGGTGGTTCAAGTTGCGTAAAAAGATTATCGAGCAGAGCGCAGTGGTCGCCCGACTTGAAAGCTGGGTCTCAGAAGTGAAATCCGTTGTTTCTTTTTTGTTGTTGTTGTTGATCGTAGTAGCTTAAATTGATGACGCCAAAGATAACGCATGTACTGCAGCGAATTCCACGAATAAAGCTAGGATATTCAAAGCGCTCCTTTATGTACGCTTGTTTGTAAAGAACCTGCGGCGGTGCAGTTTTTCTTGCAAAGTCCGGGCTCTCCGCACACTGATGACGAAAGCGAAAATCTTTCAACACCAGTTTCTACTTCTGATAAATCGCGCGGACTGCGGCGACGTACAAGAAATTGTGAAACCGGGGTTTCGTAGCTGAAAACGCTCTGGCGAACGGTTTAGAGCATGTCACATCGTCTAAACAGCCGAAGGGTTGAAGCAATATTTTCTGAAACGACATCCAAGCGCAGCATCTTGTTTTTTTTTTTTTTTTCGTCTTTATCTGAGTGGCTATCAAAATTACCACGGCTGGTAAATACATTAAAATAATAAAAAAAAACAATCGCGTCGAAGCATTTAGGGGCAACTTAAAAGAGCTGGATCAGTGCCAACATTTATAGAGACCGTTTCACATTGTTTCTTTTTTGTTGTTGTTCTCGTCATCGTTGAAACGTCAGTGAGCGCCGCCTAAAGCAAGTGCGTTTAAATTCAAGTCGCGGGGAGGACATCTTTGGAGATCCACCCAGAAGGGTGCGTGTACAAAACTTCCCGCGTATAGTGCTTCATCATGTTGTGCCTCGGCGGCGGCGGCGGCGGCGGCGGCTTCTGCTGGGGGCTCATAACGGGCCCTTGGACCGGGCAGCGGCGCCAGAGAAAACAAAGGAACGAGGGCGCCGTTGAAAAATGACGCAAGGGGGGAAAAAGGAACCGCATCCAATTTGACCGCCCTTCTTCCCGCGTCTTCTCCGTCTCCTCTCTGCTGCACATGCATCTATGCCCTCGAAAAAAAAACAAAAAAACTGCGCCGCTCTCCCAGCAGGAGCGGCCTGACGTCGAGCTTTATAAACTCCCCAAGCGCGGCGTGTTTTCAAAACTCAAGGGCCAGTTCATCGCCGTCGGCGTCGCGGTACCGTGTATGTATGTGGGAGATAAGCGGCCAAGCCACGCTGGGCGTCTCGCCGTAGGCCTCTCTATCAGACTCCGCCAGCGGCTGGCCGCCCGAGCGCTTATGAAGTCCCAACTCGACAATTCCGTGCACCGCTGCGGAGACGCGGAGGCAATCGAGAGGGGGCACGGCTCTCATCTTGTTGTCGACTGGAGATGTTATCGGTCGTTGTTCGCTTCTTTATAGCCTTGGCTGCTCTGGGAAAAATGTCATCCTGCAGCTAGGCAACTATCATCATTATCGTCGTCGTCGTTGTGGTCGGTAGCACTGAGGGAGATATGCTAATGATTTAAAATAATTTTGAAGTTGGTTGTTTCTTTCACTTGTTGATTCAATTCTCATAACTATGCGGGTACGATATGATGATGAAAGTAGTGTGTAATTACAATGATACCAATGATACCAATAATACTAGTTACATTGATACCAAAAAGCGTCGTGCGCGTAAAATTCTGTGCAGGTAAGCGCCTTCTCTGTTGCGTATTCTTTTTTCCTTCTTTTTTCTTTGGTAAATATTGTCAAGGTGTTCCGTGTTTTGTTTTCTTTCTTTCTTGTTTTTTATATGTGTCCAGTCAAATATTGCGTCCTTGTCAATGTAAGCTTGCATTCCCACTGCTGCCTAGTTCCTGGCACTCAGGCAGGCAGTATTTAGAAAATAAATAAATAAATAAATAAATAAATCACAACTTTGCAACACCACACCTGAAGGCTCACATTACGTTCGAGTCATTTCTAGGCAACTTTTCAAATTTTCGGATAAGTTTCCATACTCATTGCCAAATATAAGTTTGTTTGCTTTGTTTTTTGTCAGCAGAGATGTTTGCTTTCGTAGATTAACGCAGTCAGTGTTTCATACCATCCTCACCTTCATTGTTTTTTGGTTTCGCTGTTTTTCACCATGAAATGAACGAAAATACCAGGCTTTTTATGCTACAAATCTTCTTGTCTGCGCAGCAACGAGTGTGTGGTTTTATTGGTTCTGCTTAATTTTCCGGGTGTATTGTTTTTTCGGCCCCCGTAGTTAAGTTGTGAGCCAACATAAAGGCGCACATGTCACGTTGCCTGATTGGGCGATTTCTCGCCGTGCAGAATGACCTGTAGGTGTGATCAATAAAAAAGGCCTCTTCGGCATACTGTGTATTTCGGCACTGTTTGGGGAGCGATAGCACGCAGCCTTACATAGACCTCTAAATACGTACGTTGCAGCGTGTTTCCGACCGTCAGAAGGAGACAAATCGAGCACCACCGAAACTCCGAGCCAAACTGCGAATGACGGAAACTTCTAAAAGTAAATTCCGAAAAAAGATAAAGCTCAAGAGGCGCAAAAACCAAAAATATTGCTTGTGCAGCACTCACGAACGCAAGGAAAGACATTTTTTCGTCGTTTACTGAGGAAATTATAGAACTCCAGCTGCCTGAGGGAAGGAAACGGACGTGCAGCATGCCCTGGTTTTATACTTGACACACTTATCATTGTGCAGCAAAGATACAGCTAGCTTCTCCATGCATAGGGTTCCTTCATCGTTCAGGTGGGTCTTGTGGCTTCACAGCACTGCACGGAAACTCGCAGGCAGAGTACGTTGGCGCGAGTGATTTCTTCTATTGCAAAAGAGAGGGGACGGGGGTCGATGAGATCGCAGATGTGACTCAGCGGTTCTCTGCAGGGTCGCCCAGCAACGAGTGAAGAAACTAGCATACTAGGCGAAAACGGAAGCGCAGGCCTTTAAAAAGAGATCACAAACAACGGTGCGCCTGGATTTGATCGCGCTTGTAAGACACGCGTGCACAGTTTCGCTCCCTCTACGCATGAGCGGCGCATCGCGCTGTGTTCCGGATGACCCCATTCGTCTTCAATGTTTACAAACGGGACAAATGA